>NC_136513.1:25795000-25807500 GCF_053919585.1 Euprymna scolopes | reverse complement strand
AGATCAGCTTAATGCGGGTACTGGTCTTCCGCTTTTAGAGATTTGCTTCTCCTATAAAGGTTGCCTTCACCACGGCTTACGGGACCCTCTCCACCTCAATAAACATATACACACAAATATAGACGGTGCTAGTTGGCCGTTGACCCAGAAAAGAGTTCATTCGCCCTTTGAAAGGTCTTGTTTTTAATCCTTCAGGGAGACTAGCCGCCCTCTTCACCAAACAAGTCTGGTGGGGGAACCAGTTTAGTCGCCGGTGACCCGACAATGAAGCAGGTAGTACTGGGTTACATGGTACCAGTAGCATATGACATGACCTGACATATATATATATATATGTATATATATATATATGTATATATATACATATATATATATACACACATATAGACACATACACACGCAGTTATATATATACACACATACACACAGATTCTCTCACACACATACACACACACACACACATATATATATATATATATATATATATATATATATATATATATATGTATGTATGTATGAAATTTCGCACTGAGGATGATGGAACGTCCTAAATTATGTACTTTTGAAGGGTTTTCTTTTAAGACTTTTTGGCTTCCTACACGTCAACACACAGGAAATAAATACAGAAAAGATATAAACATTTATATATTTTTCGTATTGATTTTCTATTTATACATATTTAAATATATTAAAAGGAATACACGTTGATATACTAAAACAAGGCCTGGCGAAGGGTTTAATCACATTTTTTTCAGATACACCCTATATCCCAAGTTGTTACTATTTTTATAAAAGTTGACCATATTTTGAATGTTTGAAAGCATACATATAGTAATCTTTATCTATGAAATTTAAACATGGAAATACAATTTCATATCTTCAAGGGAAATAACTCATAAATTAAATGAAAATTTCCTTCCATTTTCAAACGCAGCTGATGATGGTTATAAAAATCATTAAAAAGTATACTAAATATAAATTAAGTTAAGACTGAATTAAATAAATCAAAATCATACAATATTTCTAAACAGATTACTTAACACGATTGTATAATTAATGTTCATTGGAAAATTACAGCTAATTATTAAAACAGATTTTTAATGCAATATGCAAATAAGAAAACAACGTCAATGTTGATCGCTTTTGAATAAATAGTGGTGCATTTAGATATAAACCATGCAGAAATAAAAGTACATAAATATCCGTGAAAGTTTGCGGAAACAGTATACCATTATCCAAATTGGGAACAAAGGAAACGACACGAATACGACTTTATTATTAAAAAAAAAAGCATATGGCTTGTTAATGCAACTTAAACCAAGCTTCTATCTGTATATCTTCAACGCTCTGATCTTAATCTGACATCAACTGAAGTGACCATTTTTGTTTTGGGAGACTCCATGTTTTGATAAGCTTTTGGATGTTGCATTTACTCTTGGTTTGAGATGGAACATGTACATAAAGTCCGTAGCCGAGGCTGCTGGAATAACGGTGCGATCATCTTACTGATCCAGTAGATATCTCACTGCTGATGTAATTCTTACCTGTATAAGAGCTAAGTACGTGGAAGGATGAAGTACTGCTGCAACATCTGGGCAGATGCCTTGACAGAGTTCAACATAGACTTCGTAGCCTATTGGGGGATACATTGTTCTTTTTTCCCCTACAATCCCTTTCCCACTGAAGTAACGTTGCGAACCTGTCTCTGCTTTATCATTATTTTCATAGCACGTGCTCGTCTGAGCTCCAATCAATGGTCGTCTCTTGCTTAACTTTCACGAAAAACACTCTTTCTGAAACCACTACCAATAATTTACACAGTCTTTATACGTGCGTAAACCTAAACCCAGATTCCATGAACAAGATTCCTTTCTTAGAACTGCACGCCTGTTGAACCCTCTTTCGTTTTTCAGTTCAACGTGACTAAGTTCTTGATGTAATCCCTTTTTACTAAATTTTCACCACTAATGATTATTACTATATTTTTCCGTGGACTACCGCACACTCAATAACGCTTTTTGAAAAGCATATATATATATATATATATATATATATATATATATATATATATATATATATATATGTATGTGTGTGTGTGTGTATGTGTGTGTATATATATATATATATATATATATATATATATATATATTTATATATATTAACATCGACGGATATTAAAACAAATCAAACCGAAAAGCGTGGCTATATATTGTACCAGTCTCAGGCTGAGATAATTTAGTACAGTCCTTCTGCCATCTGCGTAACTAAACTCGTTCAACTGTGTTTCGTTTTGTTTGCATTACTGGTTCCGGGGAACTCTGTTCCATATTTATAAAGTTATTCTTACCCTCCCACGGGGAGAAGATTAGATGCAAGGTTCAGAAAGGGAGATTGAACAGCCAGCGCCCTAGTGCAATAGTACTGTTGTCGACAAAAAAAATATATATATATGTACATGAACACCCTCGTCGAGATGAAAAGGGCATCGCATGTGATTTGCAGCAAACTAACACGTTCTCAAATGGGGAAGAGAACGCGTAGGTAGGTGAACCTCGTGGAAATGCACAGGACAATAAACATGCCGGAGTCAATATGGAAGAAATGATTTTCAAAATGAACTCGACTCTCTTAGCTTTGACGCCGAGGGAATAGTCACTTTGATTTGCGGTCATTATGTTCCCAGTGATTATCTTTAATTTTTTGAGGGAGAAGAAAGTGTAGGTTTTGTTCATTTTTCGATGATAACTGAATAGTGACTGTGTTAGAAGAGATAGATACAAGAGGAGAAATAGGGTCGGGAAGAAAAGGGGCTGCAACTACACTACGATAGGGAGGTTCTGAAAACGAGGAAAGCGATTTATGTTTTGTTTTACATGGAAGTCACCACTTATCAAGGCCCGGAGACCACTTGGGGATAATGGTTATTGCGTGTACAGTAATCAATGGGACAATATCGTAGTAATCGTTACTGACTTTTATGCCAATTTCAATTAAAGAAAGTCATATGGACTTAAATATTAGCATTATTTAAAAAAAACAAAAAACACGAGTTTTCGATAATTATCGCAAAAAAAAAACCCACGCCATATTAATTTACCGACACGTGACATAATAACAAGGGAGGAAACCCAGTTATGCTAAAAACAAACCAAGTGAACGATATATTTATAATTGTTAGCGCACAATTTATTTAGAAATATGGCAAAAATTATACGCAATTTATCACCTTCCTTGTATTTCTCCGATGTTATTTTATCCAAACATTTTATTTTTAAAATTTTCATCTAAATGTGTCTTCTTTAATAATTTTTTCCACCTCAGCGTTTCATTCATTATTTTAAGATGACAGTTACGTAGACACCAATTAGTTTGCCTTGAAATCCAATATAAAAATGTCAATTTCCTCTAATATATTGTAGCTGCACTTAAATTATTAAGGAAAGTCGATTAGCGGTAAAATAAATAGGATATATATATATATATATATATATATATATATATATATATATATATATATATATATATATATGCTAGCAAAAGTACCCGTCGTTGACTGGGTTCAAAAAAAGGCTTCAGAAAATAGACTCTGATTTATGAAAGTATGATAGGTTATTAAAAGGAAGGGTTGTAAAGAGATAGCTTCGAATTCGGGGGTATCGAAATCAAAGCAAAATATGATGAAAGTAAAAATAAAATAGATAACCCCCATAATTTATTATACCATACCTGCTCACACTGAAACACTTATCACAATATTCTGTGGATCTATATTAAAAACCTTGTTAATCTTTGTGACATATTTCCATTGTATGGAGGTCAGGCGTGAACGAACACCCCACAATTTTATCATACCATCCCTATTTAAGATAAACATACTTATCAAAGTATTCTTATGTGCATCTATATCAAAAATACTTGTAAACGTTTTATTTTTTATTTTTTTAATTTTTAATTTTCATACTTTATGGACCAGGCGTGAACGCAGACCCCACAATTTTAATGAACCATCGTTCTGCCAGATCAAACATATCCATTCCTGTGTCTCAATACATCTATCATTATATGTAATCAATTTTATTAAAATAGTCAACCATCTAGGAGCCTATTCGTGACCAGACGCACACACACACGCAAACACACACACACACATACATTCAGCTTTATATATATATATATATATATATATATATATATATATATATGAGAGAGAGAGGGAGAAAGAGGGAGAGAGAGAGAGAAATATATATAGAGAAAGATAGGCGAAACGCTATATAGACAAAGAATCTCACCAAGTGAGGGAATTCGCGACGGAACCTCGTTCAAAAATGAAAAAAAAAAAAAATCAGACAGATGTGAGTATTAAGAGCAAGGGAAAACAGATGCGTTTACAGAGTTGAGGGGATATTGGACGTTTGGTGGGTAAAACGATGCAGGGGCTTGTCAGGGTAGATATGTTAGCGACGGGGGTGGGTGATAGGAGGCGCGGGGTTGCAGGGTGTTAAAGACCGAAAGTTTTGCGTATTGCGGTCACAAAGATTTTGTCGATTGATATGCAGTTCATATGCGAGCCGTTAACATAAGTATGAATTGGACTCACTGCTGGGCCACGCAACCAGCCCACGCCATCCCACCAACAACCCGAGAAAAGGAGAGAGGGAAAGTAACGCACTCCCTGCCTATATAACTAACCACAAACACCCCACCCAAAAATAACTTGTTACTCTTTCTGTTCTTCCATCTCCCTTTTGCTCTTTTTTTTTATTGTACGTCGTAAGAATTTTTCCTTTTTCATTTCTTTCACTGCTCATATTTACTTTGCGTTATTTATAGCTTTAATGCCAGAGAGCCCTGGCGTTGTTCGAGTGTAAAAGAGGCTTAGATATTATGTCTCTTTAATTTTGAGATGAGGATTGGTTATTCGTATTATTTAGTTTCATCGGACAACGGTTCTCATATGAGTGTTATTCTAGAAAGTTTCGGCCGATGTAACCTCCGATCTTCTTGAGGTGCATCTTTTTATACTCGGGAATGTTTCTGGCGAACACGGGAATTTGGACGGAATTTTGAACGGAATCCTATATTTGTTTAACCAGGGTAGCATGCTCTTGTTCTGTCAGGCATTTTTTTTAAAGAAAAACATTGATAATTAGCATTTTTGTTCCCCCAACAAATGGAGGATTGACATGTAAATTACCCCCGTGTCTGTTCCTCTGTTCTTTTCTCAATAGCTACGCATTGGAATTTTTGGGAATTTTGCACAAACATTAAACATGGTTTGAGTAAAAAAGTAACGGAAGGGATTTTCACGGAACACTCCGGTCGTACTTTCCAGTTAAAATCGCTAAAATTGACACTTTTGTCCTTAATAAAAATATGGATGCCTTGGATTTTTATAAAAAATTCTGAAAAGTTTTAACTGACTGATTTCTATATAATTGTGTTTGTCGATCCTTCGCGATAACTCTTGGGCGTTCCCCAGGGGCTACTCAAGGGCTAATAAAAACACTCAATTTTTGGGTCTCTTTTACCATATTTGTCATCAAATTTTCTGTGTATGTCAATTTAGAAGTTTTCCATGGTACTGAACTCAGATTTTAATATGTTAAGGCCTTGGGGACTTTTGGGGATAAATTGGATGGGGGTCAAATGATGGACTTGGCAATTTCTTTTTTGCATGCTGCAGAATTCAAACTGACATATCTTAAGTACCGTTTGTTGATTTTCACCAGGATTTGACGTTCCCTGGAAATATTTGGGGCTGAATGACGGGAGGGGGAACGGGTAAATGTTAACTAAATCATTATTTTATGTCTCGTTCACTGTGCATTCACAGCGTAGCATGCATGACTGACTTTTTATTTTAAAAATTAGTAACACTTAACGTATTTTACCTCCCCTATGACCTCTCTGGGTTTTTTTTTAGCCAAATATATATTTTTGCTAATTTTTGTAAAATATTGTTTTCTTTAATAACATCGCTACTTTATCGATTTTAGTAATGTTTGGATGTATTCATCATTGTAACATGATAATAAGTAAATATTATTGATTTAACTTAAATATCAATATGAAAAATTCAAATTTTACTATATAGTGTAGTTGCCGCGAATATATATGCATATATATATATATATGTATAAATATGTGTGTATGTGTGTATATATGCATATATAAATATATATATGTATATATATGCATATATATATGCATATATATATAGACATATGTATACATGAGAAAAAGAACATTAAAACTGTCAGTTGAACTTTACAATCAAACTTTATTGTTCGACTGAATACTCCCAAAACAATTTACAAAGTCCTTATTCCGCGGCGTTAAAAAGAATGCTATTCTTGTTATTCGTCTCATCAGATGGCATAAAGAAATCAATCAGCAAATTATATTTGTAGTAATGCTACAATTGGCTAGATAAGGCATAAAGTAAAACCGCAATTAATTGTATTTAGAAACTTTCAAATAAACAAGTGAAAAAATATTGGGCACGTATATATATATATATATATATATATATATATATATATATATATATATATATATATATGGATTCCAAAATATGTCCAGCGTAACGATGCATATAATCCTTCAAAATAGCTGAAATAATGAAAATTGTTTTTCTTTTTTTGCGGGCAATTCAGTAGCCCAAAGAAAAGCCTTCAGTCAAATGGGACCCAATCGTAATAAGAGAGGAAACGAATAATTGAATTTTCATAATCGGCTTAATCAGAAAAAGTTATTTCAAATTAAATTTTTAAGTAATTGTGTTCAGGCTAAGCGAGGAAAAAATCAGTCAGTTTAAGCTCGTATTACTCTGACCGGAAATTGTCTAGACAGAACGAAGCAGGTATTTCTTTAAAGTATAAAATTCGATGTCATTATTAAAATATATGGAGGAGTTAGGATTATCCAGTTTTAAGTGTTGCAAAATCAATGCTTATAAAGGCTATCGAAAAGGTATGATGATTAAAAAGATGACATAATAATAATAATAATAATAATAATTATAATAATAATAATAACATTAATAATAATAACATTCATAGTAATAATAGCAGTAATGAATACAGAGTATTTCTAATAATAGTATAGAAAATGGTCATGGTAAAAATAATAATAATAATAATAATAATAATAATAATAATAATAATAATGATAATAATAATAATGATAATAATAAAAATAATGATAATAATAATAGTAATTTTGCAATTATAGTAACAAATTACGTAATAAGTATAAACATGTTTGTAACAATGATGAAAAAATTGTAATACACATACCGATAATAACAATACTTATAATAGCAGCAACAGTGATAGTGACAGGAATGACTACGTGAATGATATACATATATTGATAAAAGTAAATATACATATATATATATATATGTACACAAACATATACACATATACATACTTACACATATACACAAAACATACATACACGTACTTACCCACATTTATACATACATAAGTACACCCATAAACACATAATATATATACACACAAACATATATATATATATATATGTATATATATATATATATATATATCAACGCAAAGAACATATTTACATACATATATGACAACCAACCTTTCCCATATATATATATATATATATATATATATATATATATATATATATATATAGATAGATAGATAGATAGATAGATAGATACATATACATAGACACACATAAAGGCAATTATATACACATATACAAATTTTAACAGATGGTCAAACCGCTTCCCCCACTACCACTACCACCACCACCAGCAGCAGCAGCAGCACCACCACCACCACTACTACTACTACTACTACTACTACTACTACTAATAATAATAATAATAATAATAATAGCATATGTTAAAATTGGTATATGTGTATATAGTTGTCCTTATGGGTGTCTATGTAGGTGTATCTATACATCTATATATACAGTGATGATCATATTTATTGGCACGGAAAAATAAAAGTTAAATTTTGTCTAATAAATTCTAAAAAAGGGATTAAATTAAAGAAAATAACAAAGTATATTATGTATTTTTAACTGGCCTTTCCGATGCAGCAATCGGATTTTAGAAAAAATAAATAACAAAGGAACAACTAACATAATTGCAAAAAACCCTTGTTCAAAATTATTGGCACGGCTTTGTTTTTCTTTTAGTATCAGTATAATATCAATCAATTTCCGGTTTACGTGCTTTCTGAACTTTTTTATAGCCATATTATGCTTGTTTAACGCTAATTCAGTGAATAATTTTTTTCAGATAATTTTTAGATAGCGATTTATTTAAACTATTATAAGTGACTAAATTATAATTTTCAATCGCCATGGTTAAAACTAAGGAACACAGCGAAGACGTCAGGAAGCTTGTTGTAGCATGCCATACCAATGGGGAGGGCTATGATAAGATTTCAAAGAAGCTAAACCTACCCAAATCCACTGTTAGAGCCATAATAAACAAGTTCAAATCGCAAGGCCACGTTATGAGTTTAGAGGGTAGAGGGAGAAAAAGGATTCTTTCCCCAAGAGATGAACGGAAAATTGCTCGACAAGTAAAACAAAACCCAAGGATCTCTGTTGGGGAGATTGTTGATGAACAGAGCACCTCTGGAGTGAATGTATCTCGACATACAGTTGGTAGAGTTTTGAAGAGAGCTGGTTTAAAAGCATGTCGTCCGAGAAAGACTCCCTTATTGAAGCCTATGCACCTGAAAGCAAGGCTAGCCTTTGCAAAACGTCATATTGATAAAGATGTTGCATTCTGGAAACGTGTTCTATGGACTGACGAAACGAAAATTGAGTTATTTGGCCATAATAAAGTGTCTTATATTTACAGAAAATCTGGCGAAGCTTTCCTGCCTAAGAACACCATACCCACAGTGAAGCACGGTGGAAGCAATTTGATGTTTTGGGGATCCTTTGCTGCCTCTGGCCCAGGGCGACTTGTTAAGGTCACAGGTAGCATAAAAAAGGAAGATTATGTTAAAATATTGGATGAAAACCTGAAAGACTCTGCTAAAGAGCTCTCACTTGGTCGTCGTTGGTGGTTCATGCAAGATAATGACCCAAAGCATTCGGCTAAACTGACTAAGAAATGGCTTGACAATCATATTAATGTTTTGGAGTGGCCATCACAAAGCCCAGACCTTAATCCAATTGAAAATTTATGGAGAACATTAAAATTGAGGGTAATGCAAAGGAAGCCTAAGAATCTTATTCAATTGGAGGATTATTGTCAGGAAGAGTGGGCTAAAATTACTACTGAAGAGTGCAACAACTTGGTTGTAAACTATGAAAAGCGACTGAGGAAGGTAATCAAGGCCAAAGGCTATACAATAGATTATTAAATAAATCGTGCCAATAATTTTGAACAAGGGTTTTTTGCAATTATGTTTGTTGTTCCTTTGTTATTTATTTTTTCTAAAATCCGATTGCTGCGTCGGAAAGGCCAGTTAAAAATATATAATATGCTTTGTTATTTTCTTTAATGTAATCCCTTTTTTAGAATTTATTAGACAAAATTTAACTTTTATTTTACCGTGCCAATAAATATGATCATCACTGTATATATATATATATATATATATATATATATATATATATATATATATATATGAAGTGTATTGGATATGTCTATGAGATATGTTTCGTGCCTTGTATATATATATATATATATATATATATATATATATATATATATATATATATATATGTAGATAATGTACTTGTGTGTTCATGGGTGTACTTATGTATTTAAATGTGAGTAAGTGCGTGTGCGTAAGTTTTGTGTGTATGGGTATTTAGGTATATTATTATTATTATTATTATTATCATTATCATTATTATTATTATTATTATTATTATTATTATCATTATTATTATTATTATTATTATTATTATTATTATCGGCTCACATGACGCTTTCACACAAGTCAGCATACGATCTGATTGGAGATGTGTTGTGTTCTCTGGAAGCTGAGTGACAAGAAGTCTCCCCAAACGTCCAGCTCTGCCCTCCTACTTGAATAGCATTTGCAAATACATTTGCAGCGTCTTACCATTGATTTCTCGCTGGCAGTGGTCATTGGTTTTATACTGGAATTTGAGTCGCACTAAGCCTCTCCAAGATCCCAGTTCTCTTCGCATTTGTAAAGCGGAGGTCTGACCAGTTATCCTTCCTCGGCCTTTCCATCCTCTTTGACCCTTCTTGGCTCTTTGGTATCACTTTTCTTGGGGGAGGGACGGTGGCGAAATAATTGAGAGGTGCATGAAATGAAAATAACGATAAAACAAGGATAGGCTCGCAACGTATCTTCTGTGGGAGAGGGGTTGCAGGGTAGAGAAAAGGGCATCCCCCACTAAACCACGAAGTCTATTTTGTACTCTGTCAAGGCATGATAGGCTGTTTTTTGCAGCTCCTGCCTAGATATGTAGAACATGTAGATCTGCAGCTTCGGTGTTCTTCATTCTCTGTAACGCTTCTTCGTTATATTGTCTTGTGTATTATTATTATTATTATTATTATTATTATTATTATTAAAATTTTGTCATTTTTATCTTCATCGTGACTTTTAGATAATCTTTATAAACTCTGATTGTGCAACACTTAAAACATTAGAATCTTAACTCCTCCCATTTTTTTTTAATAATGACCTTGAATTTAATGCTTTATAGATATATATGTTTCGTTCTGTCTAGACAATTTCCGGTCAGAGTAATACGAGCTTTAACGGACTGATTCTTTCTCGCTTTTTCTGAACTTAATTAATTAAAAAAAAAATTATTACATAGGCTTTGCAGCTAATTCTACCCTATGCGACGAAGGCCATCAACTCCCCATATTTCCTCCTATAACACAGAACAAGCTAGGTAACATACAAATATCCGTGCATGAGGTCGCCAAGCTAATAAAGAACCTAGATTCCAGTAAAGCAACTGGCCCTGATGGCATCCCAATTATAGTGTTAAAAAAGCTTCAACCAGAACTTGCTCCCATACTTACGAAACTATTTAAGCGCTGCCTTAAGGAGAAATGCTTTCCGACCCCCTGGAAGACCTCATCAGTTTGCCCTGTATTTAAGAATTCAGGTGATAAGTTATCTCCCTCTCAGTACAGACCAATAAGTCTTCTCTATGTTATGAGTAAGTTGCTGGAATCAATATTAAATAGAAAAATAGTCAACCACCTCAGCAGGAATAACCTTCTTAGTGGCACACAATATGGTTTCCGCTCTGCAAGATCTACCGCAGATGTGCTGACGGTTATATCCCACAGGATTAGTGAATCTCTTGAGAAAGGCTTCCTTTCTAGGGCAATTGCTCTTGACATATCAAAGGCCTTCGACAAAGTATGGCATAAGGGTCTACTTCACAAGATTTCCAGCTACGGTGTAACGGGAAATGTTTTCTCAATCATTAAATCATTTCTCTCCGATAGGCTCATAAGTGTAGTGGTAGATGGACAAAAATCGGAGGCCTTCAATATAAATGCTGGAGTCCCTCAGGGGTCAATCCTGGGCCCAACTCTCTTCCTGATCTACATCAATGACCTCCCTAAACACATACTTAAATCATTCGTTGACATCTAGGCTGTAAATGACGAAGTTCTCTCGGATTCTCTCTCCTCTGATCTCGAGCACGTGGTTCAGTGGGGGAAGATGTGGCTAGTTACCTTTAATGCATCCAAAACCAAACTCCTATCCTTACATCATCAACGCTCTGATCCCCAGCTAACATCAATTGTGATTGATGGCTCTCGTCTGGGTGGGGGCCCGTGTTTTGACAAGCTTCTGGGTTTGACCTTTACTCCTGATCTGAAATGGAACACGTACATCAAGTCTGTTGCCAAGGTCGCTGGAAAGATGGTGGGATCCTTCTACCGCTCCAGAAGATATCTCACTAGTGATGCAATTCTCTATCTATATAAAAGCCAAGTACGGCCAAGGATGGAATACTGTTGCCATATCTAGGCAGGAGCTGCAAAAAACAGACTATCATGCCTTGACAGAGTACAAAATAGACTTCGTGGTTTAGTGGGGGATGCCCTTTTCTCTACCCTGCAACCCCTCTCCCACAGAAGATACGTTGCGAGCCTATCCTTGTTTTATCGTTATTTTCATGGCAGGTGCTCGTCTGAACTCCAATCCCTGGTCCCCCCTCGCCAATCTTTCACGAAAAACACTCGTCTAGCTTAATCCACGGTGAAAAATTTCCCCCACTCTATATCTGTGCCTAAATCAAAACGCGGATTTCATGAACAAAGCTTCTTTCTTAGAACTGCACGCCTGTGGAACTCTGTTCCGTCTGCCTGCTTCCCTCGTGACTACAACTTGGATGTCTTCAAGTCTAATGTTAACAAATTCCTAATGAACCGCCCCCCTAATTAAACAATTCATCAAATCTCCTCACTAACGTAATGTACTTGCAATAACCCTTATCCCTGAGTGGCTTCCGGGCCTTGATAAGTGGTGATCACT
>NC_136513.1:25742500-25790000 GCF_053919585.1 Euprymna scolopes | reverse complement strand
AGAAATACAACATGTCTTCTAACAAATATTCTTTTAAAAGAAATATCATTTTAGACCGTAGCTTCCTCAGTACACACACACACACACAAACAAGCACGCTCTCTCTCTTTCTCTCTCTCACACACACATATAATGAGTGAATGGTAAATGATAAAAAACTTGAAAAGTGCTCACTCTACTGCAGAGAAAAATATATTTTTATTACCGTTTTTTTAATCTGCTTAATTACACATGTTTCTACTACCAAGACCGAATTAACGATCCGATAATTTTTAGAGCTTTTACAAATTTAAATAAGAAATAAAAGTAAAAATGTAAAAATTCAAATCAGCAGTGCACCTGTAAAACTAATATATATATATATATATATATATATATATATATATATATATATATATATATAGTAATTTATAAAATATATATGGCGATTAAGCTACACTGCATATTCGGCATTTCCTCCACTCTAGGACTCTTCAGGCTTATCCTGAAGAGTCCTAGAGTGGATGAAACGCGGAATATGCAGTGTAGCTTAATCGCCACATATATTTTATAAATTACTAACTAGCTATACATAAGTATTGAGCACTTTTGAAGTAAATACTTAAAGTTTACGCATAAATCTATACTTTCGTATATAAATTGTATGTGAGTAAATTAAGTAGTTATATATATATATATATATATATATATATATATATATATATATGTATATATATATATATATATATATATATATATTATAGTTATAGCTCCTGGACAAAAGAGAGCAACAAATCTAATCGGCCCCGAACTGTCATCTAAACTTCAACCTCTTTCCCACCGACGTAATATTGCACCCCTCTTCCTGTTTTACACGCATTTAATGGTGGATGCTCTGACGACCAACAAGCCCTCGCACCCCCCCTCGACGAAAATATCCCCCCGACAAACCCGACAAGCAGCGAAGTCCCACCCCTACACAGCTGAGATCCCTAGATGTGAGAAAGCCTTTTACTCTAATAGCTTCTTCCCCAGAACTGCAGGACTTTGAAATTCTCCTCCGGTTTCCTGCTTCGCCAACTGTACTGACATGCAGAAGTTCAAGTGTAATGTAAACAGACATCTTGCTAATAAACTCCCTACATAGTATCCTTGCAACATAGGCCTCTGATAATAGTCCTCTACATACAAATTGGTAACGTACCTTGCTTGGGGTGAAAGTGTAATATATATATATATATATATATATATATATATATATATATAGAGAGAGAGAGAGAGAGAGAGAGAGAGAGAAAGAGAGAGAGCGGGGAGAAACATAGAGGGAAAAGAGAGAGAGAGAGAGATTCCAGGGACGATACCAAGAGTTCCATTTCGCTGCTCATCTATGGATATACATTTAAATACTACCCAGGGTTTCCGTATCTGAACAGCAGTTTAATTTTGAAGAACCTAAGTGTGTCGTAAAAGCAGCAGACGTCATCATATCTGCAAACCATTACTTTTCGTCGAGTGGACAAATTGAAGTCTGAGAAGAAGAGCTACTAAACTTCAGATAAGACATATTTCCGACTGTTCTTATATATTTACTTTTCTCTTGGTCAAATATTTCTACGCCATAGTAAGCTTTTAATATAATGCCTGTCTTTTGCAGTGCTAGTAGATCAATGCGCCAACGCTTTTCAGAGGAGCCAGTTTATTGCTAACCGTCTTGGATTTCTCTATCGGGTACACTTACTTGGCTGCTCGGGCGTTTTCTGTAAGTTTGAATGCTTCTCTGATGCGCTTGCCCTTTAATCCGACTATCTTACCTCCGTGTCACATTTCTCACTGTGGGAGTGTGAAAAATACCTTATTTTGCATTATTATGAATCCTTCTGTTGATCAAATGTAAGCGCTTTCATCCGCAAGTCATAATCCATATATTATAAGTTTAAAATCTGTAGACAAGAAATTGCAAACGACTTTGGTAGAGGGTGTTTACCAGACAAAAGGACAAAGTCAATTATAACTTTGTCTCTCTCTCTGTCTATCTCTCTCACTATCTCTCTCTCTCTCTCTCTCTCTCTATATATATATATATATATATATATATATATATATATATATATATATATATATATTTACTAGCAGAAGTACCCGGCGTTGACTGGGTTCAAAAACAGCCTACAGAAAATGGACTGTGATTGATGATAGGTTATGAAAAGGAGGGGGTTGTAAAGAGATAGGTTTTGATACTCAAAGATTTTACCTCAAGACAAATATGATGAAAGTAAAGACAATTTTCGCGAAAATATATATTTTTTATATCAACTTTGTAATGTAAAGTACACGCAGAAAGGGTTGTAATCAACTGAATTCCTTCTAGTACACTGACAAAAAAAAAAGCTTAAACAGATATATAAATAAAAATACAAAGGTTATGTAAACATTTTAAAAAAGACATGTAATCACATGAGCAGGATTTTTTCCTTCTTTTGACACGATAACAAGTAAAGTTCTTATTTTTAATTTTTATCTATTTTCGAAAGAGTTCCACGTGCAAGTGGGGAAGGAAAAAAAACAGTTATGCAAAATTTGTGCTGAGAAAGTTCCAACTTTTATTTTGGCTTTCACTTTAATAAGAACGTGAATCTATGAGGTAAATTTATTCGACACAATATGATTCAACTCAAAAAAATAAATAACAGGTAACGTGAATTAAGATTAAAGTTAAGGTCTTATTGTGGACCCCCACCCCTTTTTAAAAAAACATGTTTAACTGTGTGACAAATTTACATTGTATGGAGGTCAGGCGCGAACGAACACCCAATAATTTATCATACAATATTTCTTCAAACTGAAACATAATTATCAAAGTATACTTACGCAAATAGATATAAAAAAGTATTCGTTAAAGTCTGTGCTATAATTCTATGGAGTACAGGCGCGAACGCAGACCCCACAATTTTATTATAAGTTGAAACATACTTATCAAAGTATTCATATGTACATCTATATCAAACCCCCTTGTAAACGTTCTTTTTTTTCATTTTTTTATTTCCATACTTTGGGGGCCAGGCGCGAAGTCAGACATCACAATTTTAATGAACCACCGTTCTGCCAGATCAAAATACCCATTCCTGATCCTCGATACATCTTCTATCACTGTATGTAATTAGTTTTTTTTTTAAATAGTCAACCATATAGGACCTATTCGTGACCAAACACACACACACACACACACACACAAACACACACACTCACACACGTTCAGCTTTATATTATAGACGATATATATATATATATATATATATATATATATAAAGAGATAGATAGATAGATAAGATTGTATATATATATATATATATAGAGAGAGAGAGAGACTGAGGGAGAGGGGTAGACATGGATACATAGACAGATAGACAAACAGATAGATATATATAGATAAATGTAGATAGATAGATAGATGGATGGATAGAGTAATTGAAATACTGAAATGTTGTAGGATTACAGATTGTACAATACTAAAACATGAATAATTTTTAGTATTAATATATATAAAACGATCCCTATCAGATAGATTTAAGTTCAATGTGCGAGATAGAGCAATAATATTAATAGAAATTCTGAGTGAAGTTATGTAGAATTACAACAAAATGTATTATTTGACAAAGAAGTACAAACATTTATGAAAGTATTTTCATTTACTCAAGGCAATTTTTAATGAATGACTCGTCTCATTTGAGGAGATTGTCAATTTATGTGTATAATTATAATTGTATTGTAATTCTACATAATTTTACAAAGAATTTCCATTTATTGATATATATATATATATATATATATATATATATGAGAGAGAGAGAGACAGATATATATATATAGAGAGCGAGGGGAGAGAAGGGGAGCGAGAGAGAAGGCGAGCGAGAAAGAAAGAGAGATTACTTTTACTGCTTGTTGAAGAAAAAGACATTGCATCTATTTTTTTCTCTTTTGCATAAGTTAATATTTTTATATCCAGAATTTATTTAATAATTAATTTTATAACAAGAAAACAGAAAAATTTACGACTAGAATCATTTATTTATTGTTTAGGGAATTCGTAACTAACTCACGCATGAATGATACCGATTGGAGTTAGTTTATTTTAGGGGGTAGGTAGCAGGAAGAGAAGGGCGACTAGCGCCCGCAAACAACGACCCGCGACGTGCATTCCTAGAGACTTTGATTTGTTCACTTTGTATTTTTGCTTGTTTTTTTTTTTTCTTTTTTTCTCTTTCTGTTTTATTCTTTTCGTTCAGCTACTGCTGAGGCTGGAAATAGATGAAGTGTGTATCGACCCCGTCATCGTAAAACCGACCAAGCTCACGCTTTCGAACTCACATGGGTGTTAAGAATAGGATCCACCTAGGACTACACTTTTATAGCGGTAAACACAAAGGTGTCCACCGTATAATGTTCTGGACAAAGACATGCTCCTTGTAAACCTCATAACGAAGCGTTTACACTGTTAAATTGGTCCCGTCTGACTAAGTTACGACCGTTGACTGGGGGAGACCGGAGTGTTGACCAACTTATATACAGATATGAATGCATATACACACACACACACACACACACACACACATATATATATATATATATATATATATATATATATATATATATATATATATATATATATATACATACAAACACACGCACATATATAGAGAAGAGGGGGAAGGGAGATACATTGATATATAGAGTGAAATCATGGATACACGGACTGCTTTAGTTGCATCATCGCTCTTCAGTCTCGAAATTGAAACTACAACCGTTTTATTGAGACACGGATGTTCTAACCGTTGTGGCAATCATACATGTACTGTCAACAGACAATGCTTATAGAAACATAAAAATGTATAATAGGAATCTCGATTTACATATAGTTATACAGACAAACACACACACACACACACATATATATATATATATATATATATATATACGTTTTTAAGGTCATATCCAGGACCTATACTTAAGAGAGAAATAATACTAAGTTCTCCAATTGTTATATATATATATATATATATATATATATATATACATATACATATATATATATACATATATATACATATATATATACACATATATATACATATATATATATATATATATATATATATATGAGCAAACAGTTAATAAAATATGTTAAAAAACGCTTTGAAAGGAGTTAAAAACGTATTTAATCTGTAAAGGAAACACTAGATAAATGGATAGTCCTTAATCCGCGGAGTTTTGAAAAAATACTCTCCTTCTCATCAGAGGGTAGGAATTAGCAAAATGCGGGATTGGATTTTGCATGCAGAAGTATTTCATGAAACAACAAGTAAGTCAAAGACTTTACTTGAAAACAAAATAAGTTAAGCAGAGGGAATATGGCAAAGAAAAAGGTGATTACACATAAATGGATAGTCTGGTGGAAAATAAACATCCAGTGACGGTAAAATCCAAATATAAAACTTCAAGAAAGCTAAAAGAATTTCCATTTGTACAAGTAAAACCCAAGGAAACCCCGTAATATATATATATATATATATATATATATATATATATATATATATATATATATATATATATATGTATATATATATATATATATATATTCGTGTGGGTATCTGTGTTTCTTTGTGTGTGTGTGTGTATATATATATATATGTATATATATATTTATATTTATATATTTATGTTCATATATATATATTATATATACATTAATATATATTTATATAAATATTTATATATATATACATTTATATATATATATATATATATTTAATTTATATATACTCACACACACATTATATATGTATATGGCGGTTTATATATATATATATATATATATATAAATATGTGTGTGTGTTTGTAAATGTGTTTTCACGCCCATCTACCTAGTCCGACCAACTTCATCATTCATCCGCCCACCACCGTCCCAACCCAATCATCTACATGTAGGCTTTTTGCAGCCAACGTGATCAGTCCGTTTCCATTACTACTTCCTCTGGTAGGTCAGAGAGCTGACTCTATGCCCCACCTCTACTTTATTTTTACCAGCACGTCATCATCCAAACCGCGCGATCCGGTCTGATTCTGGCTCTCCCAGGGATTCCGTCCCGGGCACAGCTACGTCATCATTATCGCTTATCGTTCGTAACATCAGCATCAGCATCTCCGTCTGTATCTCCGACATCAGAATGCTAATCATTTTTTTTTTCTTTTTTTTTTTTTTGTCGTTATCAATTTTAGCATCAGGATTACACTGTTGGAAGTTTTGGCGATAAGAAGAAGAAGAAGAAGAAGAAGAAGAAGAAGAAGAAGAAGAAGAAGAAGAAGAAGAGCAAGAGGAAGAAGAAGGAGAAGAACAAGAGGAAGAAGAAGAAGAAGATTCGAAAGAGAAGGAGAAGGAGTAGAAGGATATTATGTAAATAGTAATAAAAAAGAGTATGGAAAAAGAAGATAAAGAAAATAGAATAAGTACGGAGGACAATAGATTAGGGTGGAGAGGACATGGAGGAGTAAAACAAGAAAGGAAGATTAAGATCGGGAGGATGTAATGAGAAAGAAATACTGAAAGTAAGAGAAAAAGATAAAGAAGACGATGAAGATTAATGATGAGGTGATGATGAGAAAAAAAAGGAAGAGAAACATTGGAGGAGAAGGGAGCAGGAAGAAGAGAGTAAAGGTATTAGTAATCGTAGTAATATGAATCTGATTTGATTGAATAGTTAAAGGGAGAGAAGAAACAGAAGAAAATAAGAGGAAGGGGGTGGGAGGGGAGACTAAATGTAGCAATAAAGCTATTAGTACTCGTATAGGTAGAATAATAATAATAATTATTATTATTATTATTTGTAGTAGTAGGAGGAGGTGAAGAAGAAGAAGAAGAAGAAGAAGAAGATAATGAGGATCGGGAGCAACATGGTTAACAGGAAAAAAAATGAATAAAACGCAGAGGAAGAAGAAATAAAATAAAAAAAAATTGAAGTCATATCAAAATGTAGATGCTGAAGAACAACGCGGATAATAAAATGGCAACTCCAATTGAAATATCACAAAATAAATAAATAAATAAACACCAAATAAAAATGGATTTTTTTTTCTATCATTGCCAGAACAAAATAGTGGCTGATGGTATTTTTCAATTATAGTAACATTAGTACTCGCCGCAGGAGACAGATAAGGAATATTTATCACGAGGATTTGGAATGGTAAAAAAAAAAGAAGTAACACAAATTAGATAAGGAAATTACAATGTGAGTCTGCAGAGCGCATACGCTCGCCATGACACCATTGGTCCTATTTTACATGCAGTTAATTCCTTACCGAAAACTGTTCCTCTCGGAAACAACATGGATATTCTTATAATGGCATTTTTTTTGTTTATTGCCGGATTTGCGTGTCATGTGTAGTTCTTGGAGATTAGCCATCCCGGGCGTTGCGATCTCACTTTTAAAAGATTGTTTGCTAATCGCCTGAGATTTCTTTACTGATTTAAGCCGACGGGCCTTCCTAGGCGTCTTTAGTAGAATCAGAGTACCCCGTCCACGGAGGCGCAGAGACTCCACTCAGTCTTTCAAACCACTGAGTCATATTCTTCATAGTGAAAAGAATATATGAGTAGAGTTAATTTATAATTAAAATTTCGCATACCAAATCGCCCCAAAATCATTCGTTCGTTCATTTATTCAAACTTTTCTCAAAACCACGCCTTGAATTTTTTTTTTTTTAATTTTGCACAAATATTAGTCATGGTGCAAGTAAATTTTTGCCAGAACTGATCTATTAACTCATGGAGGGAAACCCTGCATGCTCGGCTTGTTTTACAAAGAAAGTAGAGGGATGACTAAGATTTTAGTAGTAATAGTTTAGTAATTTGAAAATATCCTTAACTTTATTGCGCACTTTCAATAGTGCTCAGAAGGCTTCCTAAATTGACTCCTTACATGAAAGGAAAAATTATGCCGGACACCCTTGATATTTTATGTATATATTGCAATGAGGAGTAGCAATGATACAATTTTAGTTAATAAGGATATATATATATATATATATATATATATATATATATATATATATACATGCATATATATATATATATATATATCTATAAGTCTAGTGGCTCAATTTTAAATTCTGAAAAAACGGCATAAAGAGACATATATTCGATTTAAGAATTTATTGCTTGACAAAGGAATATATAGAAGGGGTTATTTTAATTTCCTTAATCCATGGATGTTCAAGAACTTTGTCAAGCAATACATTCTTAAATCGAATATATGTCTCTATATGTTGTTTTTTTTAGAATTTAATTTTGTTTTTAATCTATTACATCAATCACTTACAGGTGGCAAGTATTTGACTGTGATGTACTATTTTTAGATCTATTGGATTCACGTCTTGTCTAAAGCGATTTCCATAATAATATTCGCTGCGATGAATATTTATCTATTAATGTCAGGGACGGCCTTGTGCCTAATTTGCTCAGTGGGGGAGCAAATAAATACCATCTATTAATGTCAGGGAAACTTTAACGTACGTACGTTCCTGTGTCACGGTTTCCAGATTATCAATTATTTTATCGGGCGATCCTATTTATTAAAAACGAAGGATAGAACGGGATAATATATCATTGACATTAAACTGATAGTTTAAGATACACTAATTTCATGCGCGTAGTATGGTGACACTTTCTCTCCCCCGTTTTCATATATCGGATCTTCCGATCACCGAAGACGTGATGTTAAATAAATAAAATAAATAAATATGATGTCGCGTTTGGGCCGTATGTCAAACTAAAATATACCATATTTGTTTTCTTCGTAGGATCCAAGAGTAGTATCTGTTCAGTTTAAAGATGATATATTATCGGGAGTTGGACCCCTTCGTGCCGGGCGTCCATACAATGGAAATCGGTTACAGGATCAGATATATTCTGACAATACATTAACTAGATTACTTAGATAAATAATTTTACAGTTTAAACAAAAGGGCTACAATACCGGTTTCCATTCACGCTGAACGTCCACAAAATCTCCAGCAGCAATACGTTGCATATGAAATATGACGCTGTGGAATTTCCACAGGTCCCTCTAGTTACTAGAAATTCAGCTCCATCAATGTATACACACGCAAACACAAGCACACACGCGCTCGCACACACACACACACACGCAAACACACGCACACCATATATATATATATATATATATATATATATATATATATATATATATACATATATAACGTCTGGGTGTTAGCGAGAGATCTAGAGATAGAAAGAAGAAAGCTCTTATGCCACTAAGTCGCGTCAATACCCTAGATATTTGGTGGTAACGTTTTCGGAATGCCAACGATTTTTAGACGTTTTAAGTTCAGATAGAAACCGATCTGCATATTTCAATATTGTCCGTTGCAAATATCAACGATTTTCTGCATCGGTTTGAATTTTAGAAAAAACGTATTACAAACGGGGTTTAAATGTAGAAAGCTGTTAAAGTTCTGCCAATCTGCAATTCGACACCTGGTAATGGGTCCGGGACAAAAAATATGGATGTGCGTTTTTGAATCTGGATATTAAGTTTCCCCCTTTGCTAAATCCATGATAAGGGCTCGAATTAAAAGCGAGACCATCTGCTAGGGGTCAGGGTTAGAAAGTAATCGCCTACAGTAAGATATCCTAAAAGTAAGATATCCCATTTCAATATTTCAAAAAATAAAAGCCGAAATGGTTGCTAATCTGTGACGAAAGAGATAGTATATAGAAGCGATGGCCTTATACAGCAGATAAACATCAGCCGCAGTACTTTATAAGGTTCGTGTGTAACGTACACTTTTTATAATATTACGTTCTGACAAGCGTACACTCAAGGTTACTTTGTAAGGCTGTATATATAGTATCGAAAGTAAAGTGGACGAACATAGCCGAGGTTTTCATTAGTTACCACACTGAGATGTGTATTTACATCTCTTGCGGAAGGGGTCCTGACATGGCCTTACACTATATACGATGGTGAGGCCCCAGCTTGCGGACTTTGGAGAGTGTAAAGCCACCCTTTAATTGCCATTGTTCCCAGGTCCACTCTGACCCGGACTGCTAGTACCTGTTAGGGTCACGCCTATGGGTTAAATAGAAACCGACTTAAAAAAAAAAAAACGAAAAACAAAAACAAATATAATCTATTAAAAAAAATTGTTCTTCAAAATCAATGGATTCGGTATTAAATAACCTGAAAACGGTTGATATGCCGTAAAACAAAAACAACCAACCAACAACTTTGCAGAAGCGAGATACAAATTGACGTATGTTGATAAGATACAGATCACTGGATCAAATGCACTGTGACATACCAAAATGCATTAGCAACCCTGCGTTATTGACATTTAAGGATCCTCACGCGATTAGAAAATAAACAAGCCCTTCTTCAAATAATATAAAGCGTGCAAGGGTTGTTCTCTTTAGTCTGAGTTAAGCCATACTTTAACAACAAAGTCACTGTCGGATTAGTTTTCAAATTGATGTAAGGAGGGCGCCACTATTTTTCCAGCATCAGCGTACTTAAATTCAATCTTCACCGCATAAATCTAGGAATTTAGTAAGAGGGATGAAGTACACTTTATTGAATAGCAGATCTTTTGATTGAAATTGTGGTTGATGCTTGCAGACAGGAGTAGAAAGGAACTTTCTTTATGGTTGTGTTTGGTAGACGAGTTTTATGTGAATGTTTTACGCAGAAGAAAAGATTTATGCTAAATCGCATATCTTCTATTGACATAGTGTTTAAGAAAACAAAACACTAGAAAACGTATATTTTATTAATTGCAACATCTATGAGCCACGCTTTAAAAATGTTGAATGTGGTGCTAATAAGTAGGGCTAGGACAACAGCATATTCTTTTCATTTTTTTTAACTCACATGTGTGTATCCGTTGATATCTTATATGCTTTTATATAGAGTAATGTAGTTCTCGGTAAATTAACTCTGTCTAACTGCGTTGGATACATATTCGAGTCCAAACAATGAAAATAATATGCTGTTGTCCTAGCCCTAATAAGATGTTTACTTACGTTGGTATGTATACTATCATCGTTCACGCCCTCTTAAAACAATTAGATTCTCTGAACACCAAATTATACCACAAATATAAAAACATAATCTTTATCCACTTCAAAATGCATATGTTGTATCATTAATTTATCAGGATTTTAAAACCTGTATAATGTTTCATTAATATTATGATTTGCGCACTACAAATAGCGACAGAGGCCATCATCAAAGTTTTCTCAAAAAGTCTCCACAGATTTCCAATAATTTCTACCCTTTCAATAATCTTTGTCGATTAATTTACATCATTCTATCAACCGCTTCCCATTGATTTCTCGTTGGAACAACCATTGGTCTTCACTGGAATTTAGGTGGCAATAAACCTCTTTAAGGTCCCACTTCTCCTTTCACTCCTCTAGTGGAGTTCTGGCTATTGTTTCTCACCTTGGTCTTTCCATCCTCCTTGACCCTCCTCACTTATTTGATGTGGCGCAAGTTAATGGTGACATACACACATAAAAATGGCGGAGGGCGGAAGGGAGGGGTGCAAAGGGTTAACTAAAAAATATACAGTTTCAGGTTTCATGATTCCATATGGTGGTTCTTTGTCTTTTATATCCGTAGCAGTTTCTGTATGTGCAGTTTGTGTCTATAGCACGTGTATTAATCTTCGAATTCAAAGGTTTTCCTTAATATATCAGGTCCCAGGTCTCTTCGCACTTTTTCGGTTGAGGTCTGGCCAGTTGTTCATTCTTTCTTACCTCTTTGACTCTACTTGGTTATTTAGTCTTGTTCTTTTGTATGGGGGAGAGTGATTATATGTATTATATTACTCTAGCCATCTTCGTATGTCCCACTTTCAATATTTTGCGTTTTAGTGCTCAAATTATATGAGTGAAGACAGAAGTGGTGGTGTCTATTTTCTGGATAAAAATGAATCCACATAACACATTACTTGTGATAGTTCTTAACGTTAACTTAGTTTGTTGTTGTTGTTGTTGTTGTTTTGGGCTCGGTACATCAACTGACTTCGGAATCTATTTTAGAGAATTCCATTCAAAAACTCATCGGAAGTGTATGCATCGATATTCTCTACGTCGTAATCATATACATCGTAATTATATTATAACAATGTCGTTGTTGGAGGACTAACCTGGGGTTTTCTACAATAACGGTCTCCAGAACTGCATCAAACGATGGGATATATGCATAACTCTGACTGATAAATGTGGCAAGTTTCGTTGCCCTACGCCTATGAAAAGTGAGTCAGGGGCATTACTTATTGCACAGCCCTCGTATATATACATATATATATATATATATATATATATATATATATATATATATATATCATGTTACTAGTGTCATTTGAGTTTGACTCAGTACATATATCGACTTACCCTGTAGTCATTTCCTTATCTTTTCAAACGAAATGCGGTTTCATACACCACCCTAACCATAGATCCACATATTAGATACTCGCTTAGAACCGTGTGATGTTTAAGTACGACTATTACTATGCAAAAGAAACAGTAACATATGCGTCGATTATATATTGTATAACGATAACCGGATGTCGCAAGGGAGTGTCCGACTCAGAACGGAAATCCACGGACAATTTGAGACACGTCACATCGCTGCACACACTGAACAGTTGACCAATAGGCGCATAAGGACGCCACAAATAACATCCGGTTTCTATAGTTGGCGTGTGTTTGTCGTTATGATTTTTTTGTTTTTGTTTTTTTGACATTTATAAAACACATTTTTTTAATATGATGCCGAACACGGTAGGCACTGTTGATATTTCCACACATGGAAGAGTTTAACAGAAGTAAACAATATTTGGCAGTAATAGTTTATATAAAATAGTGTTTGCTAAATATGTCAAATAGTTGTCTCCATTGTAGCGTATAAAGCTTGGTTTCTGAGTAATATGCAGTAATATAAATCCCGGGTTACACTGACTAATTGACGAGCCATCTCGTACGGTGACATTCATATAGAGAAGGTCGTTTAACAAGGACGCGTTTTTCTGCTGACGTCGCAGTGGTTGGTGCTACCAATGATAAGAAAAACAAACAATTTAGAGGGCATTGTTACACTCTTTATTTTGTTATACGACGATAGATATTTCTGTCTGGCAGTTAATTAGACAAGAGAATAACTTATGTTATATTTATCTTCAATTACTTTTGGTGTTCTGTTGCATGACTAAATTTTATTGTTTACAATTTTTTTTATTATAACATTTCCCCCAAACAAGGCACTTTGCGACTTTGATGTTGAGGGCTACTATCCGGGAAATAAGCTGTATGAAGTTGGGCAGCAAGATGTCGGTTTACATTACACTTGAACTTCTGCATATCAGTACAGTTGTGGAAGCAGAGACCCGGAATAGAATTCCAAAGTCTAGCGGTTCTGGGGAAGAAACTACTGGAGTAGAAGGCTCTCTTACTTCTAGGGATCTCTACTGTGAAGGGGTGGGATTTAGCTGCTTGTCGGGATTGTCGGGGTTATTTACGTCGAGGGGGGTACAAGTGCTTGCAGTTCGCCAGAGCATTCACCATTAAAGTACTTGTAGAACAGGCAGAGAGATGCAACATTCCATCGATGGGACAGAGGTTGAAGTTTTAATAACTGTTCAGGACCTATCTGATTGGCGCGTCTCTTTTGAACATTGTCTAGTAGCAAAGGCCCCAGCCTAAATATGACAACAATACTCCATGCATGGGCGAATGGTTGCCTTATAGAGTTACAGGATTCAGTATTTAATCAGTTTTTAACGATTGTTGTTTACATTAAAAGTTCTTGTTTGTTTGACTTTAAAACATATATTCATCGTTTGTTTTAATTGAAATAAATATTTAATGACTGCATTTCGTGAGTTTATTTAGTAATTGTTTGTTTATTTCTTAAATTAATATTTTTAATACTTGATTGTAGTCTGCGTATAAGCACTCGTAATTATATACATTACAATAATGTAATGTACTGTAATTATATGAATCGTTATTTTATACCTTATTATATACATCGTAATTATCTTTATCAGTATTACATATAATACTTCTCTACATCTTCATGATCTAAATAATCTCTCTCTGGCTCTCTCTCTCTCTCTCTCTCTATATATATATATATATATATATATATATATATATATATATATATATAAGGCAAATGCAGCGACCGCATTTTTGTACGTCTAGAAAAGGCTTTTTTCGCCGACAGTCCCGGGGGGGGTACTATCGCTTACTAGTGTTTGTGTACTCCCTAGATAATAATATCGAAGATTTGGGTACGCGGGTCGCATTTAGATTTATTTACGTCGATTTTTACAAAATTCTTTCTATTTCAGGCCGTCTTGTGTTCGTTCAGCTTTTTTTGTATAAAACCTAAACTAATTCAAATTGTTCCCAGCAATCGCACCGGGGGAACGTCCAATAGCAATCAGCTTTGATCAATGTGGGGGTCAAACTCCTTATATCAGAAAATTGCTATTCAATCTGGATAATCCCATTTTATGGGGAGCTGGTTTCCCTCCCCCCCCAACATCTTGGGGAAACAACCAGCCAAAGTTGGGTAAACAAACCACAAAGCTGCCCCGCAGGAAAAGTTAACTGCATTAATGAGGTCAAATAGAAGTAGCAAAGTTAACTTTTATTGCGGGCATGTGCCAATTCTGTTTTAATAGTTACATTAATAAATCCAAACAGGTTTCAGATGCTCTTTGTTAGTCGAGCGGGTTACGTGTCAGGGTTTTTGCGCACTTTCTTTTCCACCTTCGCCTCAAGGCTTCGGGTTCGATCCTAACTACTTACCAAAACTGTTTTTAAGCACCCCCCTCCCAACACAAACATCCGGGCAACGATTTTTTAAAAGAAGTTTTAACATTGTTTTTTTTTTTTTATTTAAACAGGATTCATACTTCGCTTATTCTTTTGTTTTCATTACCCCCCTCCCGCCCAACACGCACACCTCAAAACACTCGGGCAACGCCGAGTACCCCCGCTAGTAAATGTATATATCTCAATTATATATATTGTAATTAAATATATCGCTGTTATATACATTGCAATTTTATACATCGTAATCATATGCATCATAATTATGTGCATCCTATTTTTGCATAATAATTGTATGCATCATAATTATACGCATCTTAATTATGTGCATCAAAATTTTATGCATCACAATTTTATGTACATCATAATTATGTACATCGTAGTTATCTGCATCAACAGTATATGCATTGTTATTATATGATTCCTAATTATATGCATGGCAATTATATATATATTATATACATATTTATTATATTCATCATAATTATGTATATCGTTATCATATTCATAATAATTATATACATCGGAATTATATGCATCAAAATTATATACAGCATATTTATATACGTCGATATATTCATCGTAAAAATATGCATCGCAACTGCATTTATCCTAATTATATGCATCATAATTGTTTCCATCATAATAATATGCGTCGGAATTATATACATCGTAATTGTATGCACCGTAATTATATACATCGTAATTAAATGCATTGTAATAATGTGCATCGTATTATTTGCATCATAATTGTATGCATCAGCCTAATAAGCATTGTTATTGTATGCATCGTGATTATTTGCATTTATATTGTACACATCAAAATTATATACACCGTAATTTAATGCATCATAATAATATATATGATAATTATATACATCGTACTTATATGTATTTTTATTCATCATAAGTGTATAATTTCATTTCATACATCACATATACATAGTCATTTATACATTGTTATTATATACAAAGAAATTACATGCATCGAAATTATATGAATCTTAATTATATGTCTCATAAGTGTATACATCGTAATTCTTTACATCATAATTGGCTACGTCGTAATTAAGTGTATGGTAATTATATACATAGTAATTTCATGGCAACTGCTTCGTCTATACAGACGTTAGCAATCCCAACATCATCATATATTCTTGGCTAATCGTCAAACCGTGTCTGTGGGCCTGAAGATGACTTTAAAGGCCAGCATTTGACTTACGCAGTCTGCCACACATATGGCAGACAAAGTTTTGTGTTGAAACTTGTTTACCATGTAACTCTGTTTTTTTTTCAAGAGGGGGGGTCCGTCTCCTCGTTACATGTGATTTTGTGGCTAATGTAAACCGATTTTAAGAGGAGCTACTATTACACGCCTCACATTTCCAAATACATTGAAATTATATTCACTGTAATTATATACGTTGTTATTTAAGGCATCATACTCATATACATCATAAATATATGCAAAGTAATTATATATATCGTTTTATAATATAATTGTAACATAATATACATCTAAACTTTATAAAACTTCATATGATAAATCTTGGTGATATCTATATATCTATAAAAGTGAACGTGTCCGTGTGTGATGGTGTGTGTGTGTGTGTGTGTGTGTGCTGCCTGTGTGTCTGTGTACATTTCCTACGCAATAACTCGTACAATTTTAAATCTACAGACTCGAAATTTTATATACAGGGTACTGAGATTTGGGAAAATCTTTGTCATCCGTCTTCGGCCGGAAATTTGGCTGTTAACGGGTCAAAGTTCAACGATGTGACCATTGAGAAATCTACCAAATATCCTCCGACAATTTTGGGTCTAAACACTTGAAATTTTAGATATAGATTTCTTGGACATGGATCTAAGTTCATAACTTGATTTGCACACAAAAAAAAATGTTAAGAGGTCATAATAGGGGTCAAAGTTTTAAAAAAAATTGACCTCTGCGCTCTCTTCTAAATTACTCAGACAATTTCTGGTGTAAACATTTGAAATTTGACATAAAGGGTATTCAAAGATACGGCAAGCTTTTTAATCGGTTTACGTGTAAAATGTTTAGTTATCAATATATAAATGCATGTATGTATATATGTTTGCATGTCTGCGTAAGACTTTCGACGGAGGCGACGGATTTTAGCAGGATTAGTATTGTTTTGAAATTCGACTTTTATGACGACAAATATCGAAAAATTGTCTAAAAACATTAATTACTTCACCTTCAACTGGGCACTTTTCAACAGGGGGTCGTTTTTTTTCGCCGATATTTTTTAAAGTCATCCTCTCCTTTCGATTGTCTAGCCTTAATTTAAACATAAGTCACTTCCAGTTTGGCGGTGGTCGTAACAGCATAGACTTCAGGATTTTTTCCCGTACTATTCCTCCTTCGCGGTACGGGTTCGCGCCTGCCTTCCTACTACCACTTTTTTAAATAAAATGTTTTGCTCAACATACATATCCAAACACCCGGGCAACGGCGAGCTTAAGTGCTAGTCTAAAATAAGCATTTACAACGTAATATTTTGCAGAGTATTCATATACTTCGTTATTATAAATCATATTTATATATATCGTATTATAGTATCGTAATCATATACGCTGTAATTTCGTACATCGTTATTTTATATATCGTAATTATTTTCACGTTATTTTAAACGCCTGGCTTGTATGTATCTTAATTATGTGCATCTTAAGTCATGTAGTTTCATATATCGTCTATATATATATATATATATACATATATATATATATATATATACATATATATATATATATTAATACATAGTAATAAAATGCATTGTAATTATATGCATCATAATTATATGGATCGTAAATCCGCACATCGTAGTTACATACATTATACAGTAGAAATCAAAGATACGGTGGCCAAGCATACGTTTTTTTTTTCCAAGTTACGATGTGAAATAGGATGTTTTTTTTCCGGCCCATGGAACGGCATTTTCCTCGCCCTAGGGTGTTATTTATAATGTTATTTGATGGTCTTCATGTGTATTAAATTAGTCCTCCCGCGAAAGAGCATGACACAAAATGTTTTAAATAATAATAATAATAATAATAATAATAATAATAATAATAATAATAATAATAATAGAATAACAATAACTAAGACTATCGATGGTGAGGACTACTATTGACCGTAATCAGTTATACTCTCCTTTTGAAATTGTCATATCTATTTTTCTCGTTATGTACCGAATATTTGTAAATAAAACCTATATGAAATATGTTCCTTATTAAATTTTAAAGATTTTCTATTCTGAACGAAGTTTAAAGAATTTAATCTAAAATGTTTTAAAAAGTTTTTTGTTAAAAAATGCAGATTTTCTCATTATTCAGACCTGTATTACAAAGCGGGTGTTGCAAAAATCAGGAGTGGTGTGAGGAGAAATACAAACTGAAACAGAGAGAATATTCAGACCTGTAATAATACAATGAGGGGGTGGCAAAAATGAGTTGTGATGTGAGGAGAAATACAAACTGAAATAGAGAGAAAGAGAGTTTTAAAATATAATCTTAAAAAGATAAGAAATAAGTTCGAAAAACACTTCATCCAAGGCATGAAAATTGTTAAACAAAATGTTTTTACTATAGGCTTTAAAAATAAAGGTACACGATCCAATTTGAAATTTATTTATCTTCAAAGTGCACTTTTATAAATTTTACAAAGTAAGGTATAAAAATTTAATTTTAATTGAATCAAAAAAATACCTTGTATTTGTTTTATGTAATGTAGTTTTTGTTGCAATTTAAAAACATTATTGTTCCTCTAGCAATTAATGATATAGATATAAAAAAAATCAATGATTTTTTTTCAAGTATAACAGAATGTACAGTGCATAAAATACATCCAAGATAATTTTTTGATTCAATTTAAATTAAATTTTTATACCTTACTTTGTAAAATTTATAAAAGTGCACTTTGAAGATAAATAACTTTCAAATTAAATCGTGTACCTTTAAAGCCTATAGTAAAAACATTTTGTTTAACAATTTTCATGCCTTGGATGAAATGCTTTTCTAACTTGTACAGTACTGTGTTTAGTTATTGATTTTGAATGCCGTATCCCGAGGTTTAACTGTAATTATATACATCTAATTATGTGTATCGTAATTTAATACATGGTAATTACATATATCGTTATTATATGAATCTTAATTTTTTAAATCGTAATTATATTAATCGGAATTTTATACATCGTAAGTAGATGAATCTTTATTTTATACATCCTTATTATATGAAACGTAATTTTATACATAGTAATTATATGAATTGTAATTTTTTATATCGTAATTATATGAGTCGTAATTTTATACATCGTAATTATATGAATCTTTATTTTATACATCCTTATTATATGAAGCGTAATTTTATACATAGTAATTATATGAATTGTATTTTTTACATCCTAATTATATGAATCATAATTTTATACATGGTAATAATATACATAGAATAATGTATATCGTAACTAACAATATTTTTTGCATAAACAAACATGTTGATGTAGAAACTTCAAAATATATAATCCAATTTTTTTTTTGTATATGAAGCAATCACAACTTTTGCAACCATTTTTTTTTCAAAATTACGATAAAAATAATAAATGGGTTTTACTTTTTATTATGCATTTTAAAGTACGTCACGTTTGATTAATTTAACGTGGCAACAATAGCCTATTGTTTTTGAATTTATTTATAAGGAAATCCCTCCCCCACAAAAGTGTGAAATCACCTGAATTAAAGAGCTAACCAATGCTATAATATCAAAAGGAGGAGATGTCTACTAATGTTTGTTTTTAAAATTCAAATCTTATAAATAAGAGGAAAACAGTAAGCAGACCTAGAGTTTTCCAAGCTTGCTGTTCTTGAACAGAATCAACTGGAATAAGAAGCCTTATAAAAATGAAAGAAAATTGATGGATAGCCATAGATTAATGAGTCCAAAGATTTAGAAAAAGGAAGCAGAGAGTAGATCATATAATTCTGAAGAATTATATAATATATATTTAAAAAAAACGACTGAAACACGCATCACATGGCTGTGAATGATTGATTGCAAAGAAGAAATCTGGCATAAGCAAATTGTAAGTTATGAAGTATCCTCAAAGAGGACAGAGATTTAAAAGCCTATATATGAAAACAATACTCCATAGATTGCCTAATAGTAGATTTATAGTGATATAGAATAACCTATGTTCTTTTGCATCTTTATGTCTACAATTTTATCCTCTTAATTCTCGGGTCATGGATATGACCTTAAACTATATCTGATGGTGAGACCCCAGCTTTTAGGCTTTTGGGAGTGTGAAGCTACCCCGTAATTGCCATTGCTCCTAGGCCCACTCTGGCCCGGAGTGGTAGTACCTGTTAGCGTCCCAACTATGGGTTACATAGAAAATGACTTGAAAAAAAAACATATTCTATCAAAAGCCTTTTCTTCAAAATCATTGGATTCGGTATTAAATGATCTAAAAAAGGGTTGACATGCCGTAAAACAAAAACAACCAACCAACCAACCAACCTTAATTCTCGTTTTGGTGTCGTTATTGATTTCACTTAAAATTGAATAAAGATCAATGTCAGTATTAGTTTTCTTTCCATTTTAGATGCGATTAAAAAAAAAAAGTGTTTTTTAATCTTACAACAACGTTGCCATTTGTTATCCGCAGTCTGTTTTTCGGCATGCCATTCTTGTACTAATGTATATGACGGCACGTGGGATCGCAAATATCTTCTTTTAAAAAAAGGCAGTGAAAAAACACGTCACATCAAGACCAGTACTTTCATATTGCGTTAGAACAAACTACAAGCAGTCTCGATCATCAGATACCAACACTAGCACAAAGATAGTGATGGCCGTTCTGTTTTTCTTATACCATAGGCAATTGTGGATGGCGAGAGTATATATGTAGAAACTAATATAAGCGGCAACTATGCTAAACAAAATGGCATTTTTAGTAAACTGAATATATAGATCAACACAATATAGCAACGGATGTTCTAATATAGAATAATGGTGTATAAATATGATATTAAAAAAAAGGAATATATATATATATGTGTATATATATATATATATATATATATATATATATATATATATATATATATAGTAAGTTATAAAATATATATGGCGATTAAGCTACACTGAATATTCCGCGTTTCATCCACTCTAGGACTCTTCAGGCTTATGCTTATGCTTATAAGTCCTAGAGTGGATGAAACGCGGAATATTCAGTATAGCTTAATCGTCATATATATTTTATAGCTTACAAACTAGCTCTACCTACGTATTGAGCACTTTTGAAGTAAATACTTATAGTTTACGCATAAATTTATACTTTCCTATATTAATTTTATGTGAGTAAATGAAGTAGATATATATATATATATATATATGTGTGTGTGTGTGTGTGTGTGTGTGTGTGTGTGTGTGTGTGTGTGTGTGTGTGTATGTGTCCTTAACTCCCCATGGATTATTGGTAATTCATAAAGGGTATTGTTTTAAAATAATTCGACAACTAAGTGCATGCCTTTAGGTACTTTGCAGTTTATCACGTATTACTGTTGGCTTTCCGCTCATTTCCCTATTTTTCACTCTAATCTTTAAAGTTTTTCATTTAGACACAAAAAGCACGGAACAGTTGGTGATCCAAATACTTTTAATCAGCCCTCTATTTCTCATTTTCTGTCGTTTACTCGTTTATACCTTTTCTGTATAGTCTTTATTTCATTTCCCTATCTTTTTCACATTAGAACGACATTGCACAAAAGAATGACTATTTGTAATATGGTCTCATTATACACATTCGGCCTGATTACGCTTCGTTTCTTAAAGTATTTTAACTGAAACATGCATGGACATATGTAGCTCAAATAAGTAAACTCTGCTAGTTATTGAGACACCTTTTTTTGATAAACATCGGTGTTTCGATGAATATAGCTTTAGAAAATACACCGAAATAATCATTATGTATACACACACGCACACACAGATATACACACACACACGCATGTATATATATATACACATATATATATGTATGTGTGTATGTGTATGTGTGTGTGGGTGTGTGGATGTGTGTGTGAATTTTGTAACATTTTTTGAGGCAATTTAGTAAACTTCCTTACCACAAAGATGACGAAAACAGATTCAACGTGTAAACAAAATGGCTTATCTCAAGAATATTGACAAATAGTATTTCTTAATTTAGTATAGCCGTTACAGTTAATATTTATACTAGTGGTAATAACAACAAGTAATTAATTACAATATAAGCAACGCCCCAAGATAAATAAATATTCTCTATTTACTTAGAGTTCTTGGTTTTATCTTAGTTTCTCTCCATCACCTTGAGATTCTCAGTTATGTCAAAGAAGCAACTAACGAACATCACGAGTGTTTGTAAAAGGTGGGGGTCATCTCCCGTAAATATATTTTTCAGTTGGCTTTCTGTTATTTGTTTGCGGCATATCCACTATCTAATATTATTTAATATTATATCCTAATACCGTAAACAGGCGCAATGTTGCATATCACGTGGTGTTCTTAGATTCGGGTCATGGACGGTAGGCCTGAAATGTGCTAATATTTAGCTAACAGAGAAAAACACATAAGATGTGAACTGGCCTATTTGAAATTATAATATCTGCCTGGATATGATATTTCATTTTTTTAATATGCAAAAATATAATCATGAGACGCTAGAGTGTTTGCAAAAATATAGGTCTCCTCCAGGTAGGTTTTTATTTCCAGTAATAAGACAATTATTCATGTTCAAGTTACCTGATCGTGCAGTCCACTCCAAATTAGACAGATATCTATATTTTACTTAGTTTGCATGTGTGTTTGTCTGTTTTTGTTGTTTTTTTTTTGTTTTTTGTTTTCACTTTTTCTCGGAAAGGCCTGACTCGATTTTATTGAAATTATATACGGATATTTTTCATGATAAAACGAAGCGAACTAAATATTACATTATCTGTTCGATACAAGCTTATGAAATAATAAATACTACATAACCCGTAGAAACTCCACGGAAGTTGAACATTTTTAAGTACATTATAAATAATATGAGTAAAATACAAAACAAAAAAAAAAATAACGACGAATTTATAAACACATTTTTGCAAATTCCCTGTAAACCTTTTCAAGCTAAAAAGAATTTAGTTAAACAATTTAGATGTTTTCAATGAAAATTGAGTTAAAGAATTTAGATGTTTTCAATGAAAATTAAATACAGAAAACATTGTTTGTTTTGTTTTTTTTCTGAATAGTTTATACATAAATTATAAAAGACACGGATACCAATTAACTTATATAGGCTTTTAACTTGTAAAAGAAACTTTCAGTCACCTCTCAACATAATTTTTTTATTTAATTACTAGCGGGGGTACCCGGCGTTGCCCGAGTGTTTGTTTCCGGGACGGGGGGGGATTTTTACAAAATGTTATGGTAGGTAAGTAGGAAGGATCAAACCCGGAGTCATGAGTAAAAGTAGGAAAATAAAGTGTGAAAAAAAAAAAAAAACCATCTGCAACGTTAACAGTTCGGCCACCAAGAAAAAGTCCATTACAGTTGTTTAGGAAAAAAAAAAAAAAAAACACTATGGTAGGTCGGCGCGAACGTGAAAATATAATGTGAATTGTCCAGCACCCTCACCACTACGCCACAGAGCACTGCAGCTTAGTTTAGTGATTTTAAATAACTTCACATGAAAGAACTACGAAGCCAAACCGGTGTTCTCTTCTCAACTGTTCCTTGTGAACGATCCCAAACGGTGGCAGGGGGAGGAGGAATTTTTAAGAGAGAAAATATTTTACCACTTCCATTGATCTTAACCGATTTGGGCCGTGACTTCTCAGCAGAAAAAGTATAGAAATCTAAGATTATCGAGGAATTTGAGAACTACTAAGCCTATAACAAACCTCAGATATTGTTCTGCCGTTTGTGCATAATGTATTTGCATGAAATATCTTGATTTTTAATCCTATTAAGGTCAAAATCCCACGGGAAAAAATGAGTTCATTTTATTTATATAGAGAAGATGAAATAAAATAGCCAGTTTGAAAACGTAAACGTTAATTTTTGGAGAGGGAAGGGATTGAATAATTTTCTCTGATAAAGGGAGGTAATTCATTTCTTATGAATTAATGTTTGCGAGGATGATGTTCTCTGCAAAACTGGACGTACGAACAAGTCAATTAATATCTACATAAGTCATCGGAATAACATATTTAATCGACATTTTTTTTAGAAACTACTAGGCTGTCTAACATAAATTTTGTTTAAACCTCCGTTATGCTACGTTACAACAAGTTAAGTATTATGTATCTGTTCAATGCACAGTAAGGGATTATTATGGATTAATATTATTAGTCACCAAAGTAAAGCAGTATATCTAGTATTAAGTATTTAGTATAAAGCTCTCATTCAACGCTATAACATTGGGCCGCTTAGACAGAGGACATCAGATGTATTTCTGTGAGTCTTAAAGACAAATTGACCAATGAGTACAAATGCGTTGAGCGATACATTTGTTAGTATTTTTTGCCATTTGGTAATTTTGCGGTTAGACCCGTGTCATTGTAAACTCAAAATTAAACCATTGTTGCTTGTTTCGGAGCTAAGTGATGATACTGTTTGTAAAACTCTATTATTTAGCACAATGACAGATCCCACATAATTGACACTACAGCAACTTTTAAAATCAATGATTCGGACAAAAACAACTATTAGGCAGTCAAAACATGTACACTGCCGCACGAAAGCTCAATTCATGTATATATTGTAAGTGATATACCTGTATATGAGAGGTTAAACACAAGTTGCTTGTGAATTTATAACTCAAGAGAAACCTCAAATTTCATCAGTTTACAGTGTGGCAACCCATTTTCTCCTTAAAAAAAATCGAACACCGATTCTTTATTCCAGCAATATATACGTTTAAAAAAAAACTTCATTTGTGCATGGTTTTTACATTAAATATCAATTAGAATGGGTCAACAATCTTTAATTTATCACTTAATTGATATCAGCCCATCTTTTTCCATCATCTCATGATTAGAGTGTGTAAATAATTAGTGTGTTTCCTTTTAGATAAACAATTTTGATATGATGTCAACGTCAGAGTCTATAAAATCATATCAAAAACTATTCCCGAACAAAACAGAATCAAAGGGCAAATCAGGTCGATACTGAGAGAGGAGGGTGGAAGAGTTGCCAACAATGTTTACCTCGTGTTCAGATGCATTTATGATTGAACACCGATAAAAAATGCCATGAAATGTATTCCCAATTCGCATTTAGGTAAAACGCACCTTCGTATAAATAATTGAAACCATTCAAAACGTATCGCAAAAACAAATAAATAACACGCACACGCACGCACACACACACACACGCACATATATGAGTATATATATATATATATGTATATATATATATATATATATATATATATATATAGTTGTTAGGAGCTTTGACTGTCGTACAGACGGTCGGGTATATACATATATATATATATATATATATATATATATATACATATAGACGGTCGGGTATATATATATATATATATATATATATATATATATATATATATATATATATATATATATAGACGGTCGGGTATATATATATATATATATGTATATATATATATATATATATATATATATATATATATATATATGTATATGTAGTGGTTAAGAGCCTTGACTGTCGTAAAGATGGTCGGCGTTCAATCCCGGCCTGAGGTAGTTGCCTGTCTAACCGCACTGATAAGCTGTGAAACAGCAAAACAGTACCGTATGTGGATGACTATAATGCTGCTCATCTTGAGATGCGTATATTGAGAAGCGATAAACGTATTACCATTAGCGTATGAGGGATTTACTTTTTTAAACAAATCGAGCTTACTTGGGTAAATTTTATAAGTTAAAAACGAATATCCCATTTATTTTTTGCCAAACAATTAATTATCCCTTTATGAAGACATTCAGTATCCAACGTAATAACTCTCAATTTACTGGCGGCCATCTTGTTTTCCAATACCCCCCAAAAAACGCCAGAAATTGTCAACTTTCCACACATCATTAGACACCCCCTCCCCACCCCACCACCGGCGTTGACACAAAAAAAATTATTGGAGAGGGGGGGTCCAAGAAATATTAAGCAGAAGGACAGAACGTAACACAAGGCCACAAATGAAAAAGAGTGTTGAAATAAATTAAAATTAAACTTTAGAAAGAAAAAAAAAAACATTATAACGTAGGAAAATTTTGAACGAAAAATAAAACGTTTTATCCCAAACGAACATGAAAATATATCAATTTTTTTTTTTACAAGAAAGTGTTTAGAGTAATATTTATTAAAATAAATTAAACTTTAGAAAGAAAATACGTTTTACTGAAGGAAAATTAACATTGGTAAATATAAAAACTCATTTCACCCTCGGAAATTCGTTGTTTTTCGTTGTTTTTTATTTATTTATTTTTTTACAGGAAAAAAAAACGGTGTACTTCACGGGGAATATGACCCTGAGTAAACGGGTTTTGGTACTTGTACAGTTTAATCAAGACATTAAAAAATCAAAATATCGAAAAAACTTTAAATTGTATGCATCCGTTATGGGACGAAGTTCTCCGAAAAAAAATTTCACTTAATTTCATCAAGTATTTTTTTTTTTTTTTACAGCGAAAAAACAATTTGTTATGATACCAAGCAAAAGGTTCGATTTTTAGGAAGAAAAGCTAGTATTAGAGTATATTTCGATATTTTCATGTTTTAATGTCTTGACTAAACTGTACAAGTACCCGGGTTTTGATTTAAAAGCTATTCCTTGGGCTTTTCTTTCACTTTTTTCGTATATATCTCGCCCCCCTATTTTTTTAATCGATGGTGTATTTGACATATAATCGGTGTGTTTTTAACAGTATTTTTTTCTAGTGTTTTATTTTTAACTATTTTTCTCCAACTTACCGTGTCAAAGAGAGTCGCCGCTATTTTTTACTATACATAGGTAAACACACCATGGTTTTCGAGCGTAATAAACATGTTACATTAAATAAAAACACTAAAAACATATCCAGTTAGGTAGAAAAGTAACGTATCTTGCCTTTGATAACATTTGTTTTTTTGACAACTTTTTCGAATCTGTGTACAGTAATATAAACTCTTATTTAAAATGTAAGACATTAAATTATAACCCGTTTATGCAGGTTCCACCTTTCCCGTGAAATGCCAAAAACGGTTTATGTCAAAAATCGAAAATGAAAGTTTTTTTGTTTTTTTTTTTTTTTTTTAGTCAATGTCGATAATACACCAACGCACAACTTAACCTTAAAATGACCAATTTTATAGGTTTTCGGGTGTGTTATAAACGAATATCACATTCAAAATTGGGGAAAGGAGCAGATTCAATTATAGAACTTGTATAGTTTTTAACAGGTGCTTCTGCAGTTGATGTATTATCGACATTGACCTTTTATTTTTATTTTCATCATAAAAATAATTGTTTAATCATGAAAATGCGTAATTTCTGTTGAAAAGATGAACCGGGTGAAAAAAAAAAAAAAAAGAAAAGAGGAAATAAAACAAAAATAGTTTATGCTCCATAAAGCTTGCCCGCTTCAATTAAAAATTTGTGTAGAAGAAAAGATTTGTCTATTTCATTTCGAATGAACAGATATCGTGACAGGTATTGTTGCAGGTACTCTGCCCGAATGTCAGGCCGTTCAATATTGTGTGTATGTATAGTAGGGTCTTGATGGTCCACAAATGTCTTGGAATGGTTTACCATTCTCTGTGTGTAAAGTTGGCCGAGATTATGGTAAGCTTTCCAACAATCACTGTAAATAATGGAACCTGGCAAAACAAATTTTGTAACTAACGGGACTAAAGTTTCTTAATTTCTCCGTTCGTCTGGTCCTGTCTGAGCGAGCACGAAACTACGTTTCAAAACTCTCTGGATCACCCCCCCCACACACACAAAATCCAAATTTGGCTCAGTTTTCATCCTCTGTTATATTTTCTGTGGACAATCACTGTTTCGTCAATTTCCACCTCGATGCCTTCGCCGCCTATCGCGTTTTGGTGTTCCATCCAATATTCGCACACCTCACTATAGAACGAATACCAGTCAACTGCGGAACGGCTAGAAATTTGTACATTCCTCATCACTGTGTTGTGATCCAACAGGTGGCTAAGAAAATGGTTAATAAGTAATATCATCTTCGGGCATTCCATCCTGGTTTGCTCCAGGAATGTTCCTTTCGGATCACTAACACTGAAGGAGCAGTATTTTCTTTTTTTTTTCTTTTCGACTCCACAGAGTAAGTTCTGCATCGTCACCTGCATTCTTCCTCCCTAGAAAAGCACCTTTCTTTACAACTGGGGGCAGGTGACACTTGTAGGTAAGAGAAAAATTCTACTTTTTTCTTCCTGTCGAAGAATCTCCCCAATAGTATTAAAAAACATATTTTAGCAACTGCCACAGTCCGTGCGACTCATGTTTCCGCAAAATAGATGAAATTAATTGAAAAAAAAATGTAATTAAGAAAGTGCAAAAATGAATGTAATGAAGAAAGTTAAAGAAAGATTGAAGCGGGAAAATATCCAGAGGGGTGGGTGTAGGGTGGTGTTTGAAGCCGAAAAATAGCCGAAAAATGTATTGGGGACCATATTTTGGTCTTTCTGGCTCCGTTTGGCTCTTTTTTGGCGTTTTTTTTTTCCTAAATTAGAAAATCAAAATCAAAATGGCCGCCAGTGGAAACGATAGTGATTACGTTGGATACTGAATGTCTTAAAATATGGATAACTAGCTGTTTGCGCAAAAAATGAATGCGATAATCGTTGTCAACGTACACGAAAACCTATAAACGTCCACAAATTAAAGGCGAATGCCGAGGGGTCGATAAACTAAAAAAAATACCCTTAGTTGGTTCAACGATGTCAAAAGATCGTTAAACTTACGACTAACCCAGCACTGCCGACAGCGTAGTGGTTAGGCGCCTTGACTGCCATACAGACGGTCGGGTTTTAATCCTCTAATTACTAATGCGCGCACAAACACACACACACACACACACACACACACACACACATATATATATATATATATATATATGTGTGTGTGTGTGTGTGTGCATTAGTGATGAGAGGATTTAAATATTTTTCCATATTCCGCTGAAGTTATTGACTCTGATATAAATTTCCAATACCGATACCATTACCTATTCTGATTGTAGTAAAACTTCTAAGCATAATTGTATTTTCTCATTACAGTTAAAACCGATGTAATATATGCATATATATTCTGGAAACTAACAAAAGCACTCGTTGGAAGTTCTATAGAATACAGATAATTATGTAGTTTAAAATCTATGAATATTTATAATTGAATATTCGTATTCGCTATGAAGAATTAAGTTTTTAACATAAAAAGGGGAAATAAAAAGAATGGTTTTTAGCATCGGAAATCTTTTCGATTCCGATCACAACACTGATACCCTAAAACGTAACTATTCTGCCGGTTGAGATTTGGAGCAAGAGTCTCAACACACACACACACACATACACACATATATATATATATATATATATATATACACATATACATACACATACAATTATATATGTACATACACATGTATACATATATACATATGCATATACATATATATATATATATATATATATATATATATATATATATATATATATATATATATATAGGGTGACCCAAAAATAACAGAGGACATTCAATTGTTTTTCTGAGCATTTTACAGTTAACGGAGAAAAAAAGGCCACAGACCCTAGTGTTTTGATTGGTGTGATGTTTGAATATAATAAACTAGTTATGACCAAAGTTTCATTTCATTCAGACAAAACACTAAGAAACGAGGCCTAATTAGAGTTGGGACCCGTTTTTTTTTAGGGGGGGGGGTCACCGTGTATATATATATATATATATATATATATATATATATATATATATATATATATATACTAGCAGTTCAGCCCGGCTTTTGTCGGGCCCTTTCTACTGTTTGTAATTTGCCCTATGAGTGATTACCTTTCATATCAAATTTTAAATGTTTAGAGCAAAAATTGTCTGAGTAATTTGATAGAGACCGCATAGGCATGTTTTATAACATTGACCCACTTTACATTCATTGTTTTGGTTTAAAATCCAAATAAAATGTTTTACCCATCTCCAAGTTACCTACATCTAAAATTTGAATTTGAATTGCGGAGGAGTTTGGTAGAATGTGCAAAGTTTAACTCTTCGAATTTTGACATTTTGGCAGCCAAATTTGCGTGTCACAACTTTTTTAAATGCGTGTTGCATGTTTGAGCGGCCTTTATATAAAATTTCTAATGTTTAGGCAAAAATTGGCTGAGTAGATTGCTAGAGAACGCAAAGGTAAATTATTTTAAACTTTGACCACTTGACAGCTTAAATATTCGACCGAAATGAATTAAAACGTTACCCCTATCTCTAAATACGCCTTATGTAAATTTCAAATGTTTAGAACAAAAATCTGATAGAGACCGTAGAGGTAAAACTTTTTTATACTTTTACCCCAATTTTGACCCCTGTAAATTTACTGCTAAAGGTTCAAATGTGATTAAAAAGTTTGATCCATGTCCAAGTAACCTACGTGTAAAATATCAAGGGTTTAGCTCCCAAAAATAGGCGGAGGAGATTCGTAGAGTTGTCAAAGGTCAAATCGTTGAACTTTGACCCCTTGACAGCAGAATGTCTGGCCAAAAAAACGAGTAAAAATAATTGCCCACAACTGTATATATATCTTATGTCAAATCTCGAGTCTGTACACTGAAAATTTACAGAGTACCTTGGTAGGGAAATATACACACACACACACACACACACACAGATGTACACACACAGAATTTTTCACTTGCCTTTTTTCTGTTGTTCTTGGCCTTCGGGCGTGGATCAAAGTGTAGTATCTGTTCTGCAGATGCTGCATAAGGATGATTTGTACCAGTCAATGGAGGGGAAACACTCTATACTGGGACAATTATTATGTTTGGTAACCAGAGTGCCCCTCTTTTGCCTACTTTTAGGGGAGCTGGTTTTTACCCCACATTAAAAACGGCCTTGTGCCTAATTTGCTTTGGTGGGGAAGCAAATAAATACATTAAACCAGGTAAGGATAATTTAGAGATAAATACCCAATGATATTACGAAGTTTATACAAGAGTGCTAAACGCCAAAGTAGAATAAAACATATTATTTATTTTTTTGTAGCAACATTGGAAAATTGCTACACATTTCTGAATATGTTTCAGTCAACTATTTATAACTCTAACTGAAGATATTTTGATGGGCTGGACCTTTATAAAGCAATATTGCCGGATGATGTCACTGGTAAGTTATACCTAGTTGACTGTAACATGCCCAGGAATGTGTAGGAATACTTACATTTTTATGTAAAACCAATAAAATGTGTGTATACACACACACACACACACACACACACACACATATATATATATATATAAACGTAATTATATTTTAATATATGTATATGTATATATATATATATATATATATATAGAGAGAGAGAGAGATAGATAGATAGATAGATAGAGATTAATTTTATATATATATCTCTATAAAATTCTATCAACGAAGTCAACACAGTTTGTACTGCATAATCTTGTTCGATACTACCATTTTATCAAATCGTCGTCGCTTATTTTTTCAGCGTGGGCAAAAAAAATTGGCAGGCTTCTTATTCATACAATTATAACTAAAAAAAAGTTTGCTAATCCTGTTCCCACTTCAACCGAACATCAAAAACAACATTACTGAGGGCAAAACGAAACGGGGGGGGGGATGAAGGGATGAGCCACCGCTACATGAATGCATCGCGTGAAGATCTAGAATTTGACGCACTTAGTGGGAAAAGCAATGGCAAACGTTGGAATTTAAAAGCGGCCGCCTAGTGATAGGCTATATTTTGTTAAGAGGTCTACTAGACGGGAATAGTTGAAAACGAAATCCACTCAAAATCCCCGCCAAAATAAAAAAAGTAAAAGAAGAAACAATTGAGATGTAAGAGTACTGAGCTTAATCCTATTAGAACATGACTGCAAACCGTTTTCGTACTTTTTATTAAAGAGTAGATTAAAACTATGTTCAAGTGTTTTATTCACCTAGATGAGGACATTTGAACGTGTTTATCTCTTTCTCTCCCTCTCTCTCTCTCTCTCTCTCAATATATTATATATATATATATATATATATATATATATATATATATATATATATATATATATATATATAGTATGGGTGTCCCGCGTTGCCCTGATTTTTGGAGATGTATGGTGAGCAAAAAAAAAAAAAGTGATAGTAGGAATGCAGGCTCGAACCCGTACCGCAAAGGATGAATAGAACATGATAAAATATCTGACGTCTTTGCTGTTATGACCACCGCCAAACCGGAAGTGACGTGGGTTTAAATTAAGGCTAGACAATCGAAAAAGGGGGATGTCTTTCGAAAATATCGGCGAAAAAAGCGACCCCCCTGTAAAAAAAGTGCCCAGTTGAACGTTAAGATATTAATTTTTTTCCCAATGTTCGATATTTGTTGTCTGAAAGGTTGAACTTTAAAATTATTCTGATCTTGTAAAATCCGTCTCCTCTGTCAAAATTTTTAGGCAGACATACAAACATACGTACACACACACACTGATATGATAGTAACTCAAATTTAAATATTTTTTATGAAAAAGCTTGCTCTATCTCTGAATTCCCTTTATGTAAAATTTCAAATGTTTAGACCAGAAAAGTTCTGAGTAATTTGATAGAGACAACAGAGGTTATTTTTTTAAAACTTTAACCCCTATTATGACCCCTTAATATTTATTGTTTTGGGCTCAAATCAAGATTTTAAGTTGAATCCATGTCCAATGACCCAATATCTAAAATTTCAAGTGTTTAGGCCCAAAATTGGCGGTCGAGTTTGGTAGAGTTCTCAAAGGCCAAATTGTTGAACTTTGACCCTTTACAGGATAATTTTTGTCCGAAAACTGATTACAAAGATTTTCCCGAATTTTAATACACTGTACATAAAATTATGAGGCCGTAGACTGGAAAGTGACAGTGATATTGTGTAGGGAAATATACATAGACATACAGAGACACAGACAGACATACAGACAGACAGGCACTTTCACATTTATAGATACTAGCATTTCAGCCCGGCCTTGCCACAGTGTTTGCAGGTGTATGTCGAGCAAAAAAAAAAAGTGGTAGTAGGAAGGCAGGCACGAACCCGGACCGCGAAGGAGGGAAAGAATAGGAAAAAAACGTGACGTCTTTGTTGTTACGACCGTCGCCAAACCGGAAGTGATGCAGGTTTAAATTAAGGCTAGACAATCGAAAAGAGGGGATGACTTTCGAAAATATCTGCGAAAAAAGCAACTCCTCCCTGTAGCAAGCTGTCCAGTAGAACGTAGATATTAATAATTTTAGTCAATTTTTCGATATTTGTCGTCTGAAGGGTCCTGCTCAAAAATGATACTTTTCTTGTAAAACTCCATCGCTTCTATCGAAATTTTTAGGCAGACATGCAAACACACATACATATATTTATACAGTGGTTGCTCAAAATTTCGACCCAAACCGATTAAAAAGCTTGCCCTATCTCTGAATACGCTTTAAGTAAATTTCAAATGTTTAGTCCAGAAATTGCTGAGTAATTTGATAGAGACCGCAGAGGTCAAATTTCTTTTTACTTTGACCCCTATTATGTCCCCTTAACATTTATTGCTTTTGGCTAAAATCAAGTTATTAAGTTAGATCCATATCCAATATTTATAATTTCAAGTTATTCGACACAAAATTGTCAAAGGAGTTTGGCAGAGTTCTCTAAGTTCAAATCGTTGAACTTTGACCGTTTAACAGCCAAATTTCTGACCAAAAACGGAACACAAAGACGTTCCCAGGTCTCAATAACCTGTATATCAAGTTATTGTGTAGGGAAATGTACACATACAGACAGACACACAGACAGACACTATCACTTTTACAGATATATAGATAGATATAGATTATTTCCATAATCAAAAACGTTGCAGTTTACACAGGCCATAGTAGCCATTCTCACCAGAAGTTCAAGACTCTTGTTTCTCCAATTTTGATCATCAATTAAACAAGTAGCAGAGTATTTGCCTTGCATGCAAAAGATTCGGGTTTCGAACCTTTGTTTCAGCTTTGTCAACTGACGAGGTTAAATGAGGGCGAAACTCGAATATTCCCGTTTGTTTGGTTGTCCTGGCCTGTATGGGCTATGGCGCTGTTTGGTTATGGAAATAATTATATCATCTTTCACATAACAATCTATCTTCTATACCCCTATACATTCGTTTTTGTTTCGTCTGTGTATTGATATTTATTTAAATCCTTTCCTCTATTTATTTAAAAAGAAAATACAATTTTCTTTTATATGGGTAATGAAATTTCGATCTCTAGCAAAAGAATAATCTCTAGCAAAAGATCAACCTAATTTGCATATTCTTTTAAGCATTCATTAATTCCCTGTTAGTTTATTCGGTTTTCTCATGGGATGATCATTTTTAGTTTACTAGTACGTGTAATTAAATTAATGCAAATATGCTACATGATTTATACTTGCATAATATTTGCGTAAAAAGTTTATAGTAAAAACAAAATTGTTTCCATATATATTAATGCATACGTATATATCTTTATTTAAAAACTTTTGCCTACAAAACTCCCCCTAGAGTTTTTGGTTTTCAGATATGAAACTTCATAATATAAGATATTTGAATCCATGCCAAACTTATATTTGGGTGTTAGCCCGGAAATATCGGTGCAAAGGTGTGAAAATTAAAAAAAAATATGCACTTTGCCAGGTGAAGGTCAAACGCCGGCATTACAAACTCATAACGTAGTAGCTATTGGTTCATATTTTAATTGTTTGCCTTGCATTAAATATGTCTTGATAGCTCAGTTATTGGTGGCAGAGACCAAAGTAAGCTGAACGTTTTGGTTTCGATTCTCGGTGGTGGCGCACAAGTCTTTTTTAACTTTTAAATCATCACTATATATATATATATATATATATATATATATATATATATATATATATATATATATATATATAACCGGTCTGTTTAAATGTATGTATATATGTGTGTATGTTTCTCTGTTAAAAACTTTCGAGAGACGACAGATTTTCACGAGATCGGTATCGTTGTGAAACCGACCCTTCGGACGACAAATACGGGAAAATTGGCTAAAAACATTAATCACTTGACATAAAACTGAGCGATTTTTTCGCCAATGTTTTCGAAAGCCATCCTCTCTTTTCGATTTACTAGCCTTAATTTAACCTATACCCATTACGGTTTGGCGATTGGCGTCAACAGCAAATATGTCATTTTTTTTACTGTCTTTGCCTCTTTCACGTTACGGGTTCGAGACTGCCTGCCTACTACCACTTCTTATTTATTTATATATTTTTTTGCTCAACACACACCTCCAAACCCGCGGGTAACGCCGAGTTCTCAGGCTAGTCTATATATCTATAAAAGTGAAGTCGCCGTGTGTTTGTCTGTGTGTCTGTGTGTGTGTCTGTGTGACTGTGTACATTTCCCTAGGCAATAACTCAGTCAATTTTCAGTCTACAGACTCCAAATTTGATATAAAGGATACTGACATTTAGGGAAATCTTTATATTCTGATATTTTCGGCCAGAAATGTGCCTGTAAAGGGATCATAGTTCAACGAGTTGCCCTTTGAGAACTCTACCAAACTCCTCCGACAATTTTGGGTCTAAACACTTGAAATTTAGATATAGGTTCCTTTGACAAGGATATAAGTTATTGACTTAATTCTAGCTAAAAACAATAAATATTAAGAGGTCATAATAGGAGTCACATAAAAAAAATATGTCCTGTGCTGTCTCTACCAAATAACTCAGACAATTTCTGGTCTAAACATTGAAATTTTACATAAAAGGTATTCAGATTTAGGGCAGCTTTTTATTCGGTTTGGGTCGACAATTTTTAGTTACCAATATATAAATGTATGTATGTCTGTTTGCACGTCTGCCTAAAACTTTCGACAGAGGCGACGGATTTACCAAGATCAGCATCATTTTGAATTTCGACCTTTCAGACGACAAATATCGAAAAATGGGCTAAAAACATTAATACCTTCACCTTCAACTGGGCAATTTTCTACAAGGGGTCGTTTTTTTTTCTCCAATATTTTTGAAAGTCATCCTCTGCTTTAAAGTGTCTAGCCTTGATTTAAACGTAAGTCACTTCCGGTTTGGCGGTGGTCGTAACAGCAAAGACATAAGGATTTTCCCCCTTTCCTGTCCTCCTTCGCCGTACGGGTGCGAGCCAGCCTTCCTCCTACCTGTTTTTTATTTTGCTAAACATTCACCTACGTCACTTCCGGTTTGACGATGGTCGTAACAGCAAAGACGTCATGTTTTCCCCGTTCTTTTTCTCCTTTGAAGTACGGGTTTGAGCCTGCCTTCCTTCTATACTTTTGTGTGTGTGTGTGTGTGTGTGTCGGTGTGTGTGTGTGTGTGTGTGTATGTGTCGGTGTGTTTGGGAGTATTAGTGACTACTTTAAAAAGATTCATGAGTGTTCATGATTTTCGATCAAGATCGCGAGTAATGCATTTTAAAAGGTATTAACAATTCAGAGACGACTAACACACGCCTCGTTCTTAGCATCATTTTGATTTTATTGAATACTGTTTTATGCATGATTGACCACGTAACCATTAATCGAGGTCAACGGCGGAAGCATTTATTTAATACTTTAATTCCTATCGGTCAAACTGGTGCACAATTCACTCATTTAGTCAACCGAGATATAAAATTAAAAAAAAATGTCTCTAAATGAAAGGGGAATTGCCTAATAACATGACCTCTATACTGAAACCTTATGCCAATCCTACAGTGTTTTGAAAGAACGTCCTACCCATTGCTGTCATAGGTCAATATGTAAAGGATGAGTTTGTGGCGCCAATGTCCTGGGAGTGTGACGTGCTTAAATAAATGTTTGGTTTTGTGGGATTGAGAATATATTATGTTCATCTTGCCACCAAGTTAGACACAAGGACATGGCTGTTTTACTTATCTTAGATAAGCGTAATTTGACCGTTTTAATGGGGTATCAAATGATTAGGAATAGACTATGTTTTTGTTGAGAGGCAAAATTTAGAAGAGTAATTCTCTATATAAAGGTTAGGCTTTGTACTTCTCACAATATTTTATCTTACTCTCTGCCAGGACGTTGGGCATGAGTTTAGGTGTAGTTTTAAGAATTCCGGTCAATAGGATAAACCCACAACAATCTACAAAGTTTCCAGAGACGAGCTGTCATTTCACAGTAAAGATGTCCCAGAGAATTACCAATAAAGTAAGTGTTGTATTAAAGATAATACACATATATCTGAAGGGGAAAAAAGTGTATTCACTGTTATTCAATCGCAGAAAGATAGTACAATAAGCGGGACGGTCAGAAACTCGAGGAGCACAGAACACTTGATGCACGAACGTAGTAGTAATCCTTGCAGAGGGTTAAAAAGCAAATATCTTTAATTGTTAAACATTTTATTTCTTCGTCAATGAAAATCGTTCCAAACCACAAGGGTAACACACCTATTTTAAAGTAATAAGCCAGTGCTTATATTGAAAATCCTATAAGATTTTATAACAAAATAAGTTTTCTCCCGACTTATTCAGCAGCATCTCCACGAAAAAAACAAAAACAAAAAAAACAGGGACACCTGCTTATCGGCCCATTTCTATACTTTTTTTTTAGCATAAATAGGCATGAAGGACTCAACGACAGACATTTTTCATTGAAGCCCCCACATGTCTACATACTAAACAATGTCAGATAAACAGAACTAATTCATATCAACTCCCGCTAACAAGGATAAAATAAAAACAAGCGCACACATACACAATGACACGCTGCGAAATACTTATCTTGCTGACAAAAACATGTTCACATTATTAACATTTTGATGTATACATTTCTAAGTTTGGCGACTATTAATTCATTTTAGTAAGCGATTCTCCCACGTATAGCAATCGGCATTCTCAGATGGTCACCAATCTGATGTTGACGAGGCTCATCGTCACTTGACACCGATAAACATTTTGTCACATTGTGATTATGTAACTTCTTTATTAAACTGAAATTTATTTTAAGATCTGCGTTCATGGTGATCGTAGAACTCACAACCGTAAGAGGGCTGAAATTCAAATGAACAGGAATAACGAAAACCGCTGAAATATTGAGAAAATCCTCAAATGGGGAAACCAAGTAACGCCAACAGTAAACACTGACTAATCGCAGAAAGAACAAAACCAAAAGAGAACAAAAAATGAAACAGCAAAAAAAAAACAACAAACAAACAAAAAAAAAACAAAAAAAAAAGCTTTCTGTTACGTTATAATCAGTTTCCGCATGTTGGAAAACAGATCAAAACAAGTTGCGATTTTGACGTAACATATTCAAGAAATTTAACCCAGTTTAAATGTCAGCTTTTAATGTACTCACGTATACATATACGTTTAGCAACATCTGTTTAGAACAGTGGGGTTTGGTCTGGCCACTTTATAACGACAACCCATCCTACTGACTGGTGGGTGGCGTTATAACAGGATATTAAATACGTCTCCCCAGACTGCATGTTACACTGGTCAGACAAAACCAAAACAAACAAAACATAGAAAGTACATACTACTGCTTATTTTTGTATGGTATATTTATATCTGACATCCACTGCTTGATTTGTATATGGCTTCCTACTTTCTTTTTCTCATGAAAGAGTCATAGAAAGATTTTTTCTATTTCTAGTTATTTTCATATATTATTATGATTCCATCTATTTTCCCTTTGCAGCAGACCATCATCTAGCTAAAACAATTGCAAATATTTTTTGTTATCGTCCATCTGTACCTTGAATTAAATGTGAATTTTAAACATTAATTATTCTTCCGTATAACTGCCCGTTTCTAGAACACTATACCACCGTGTTGCCTGCTAGTTGACTATGTCATTTTGAAATCTAACGTGAACAAGTTACAGTTAAGCCGTTCTCTTTAGTAAACAAACACTACTCAAGTTCCACCAATATCGATAACAACGTTGTTGACCAGCTGACCACCTTACACGCATTAATCCTCATCCTCGAGTTGTCTTCATACCTAATAAGATGTGCCCATCTCTAGTAAAAGCGGAGAGTTGAAAATAACACGGGCGTGTGCTGTGTAGTAGATGTTGCTCCAAAAACCATTCATTCATTTTTTTTGGAACAGATGATAATTATTGGCATGAATTTCCTCAATATCTTTTGGATATGATTTCCTTCTTTTTTTTTTACAAAGAAGTATTCACTTATCAAGGCCCGATAATCACTCGAAGTTAAAGGTTAATGAGCGTACGGTAATCAATGGGGCTATATTTTAATAATCGACAGTAGTGGAAATTTGGTAAATTGGGTTCTTTAAGCGGGGCGGTTCATTAGGAAATTGTTTATGTTTGACTTGAAGACGATTATATTTTCGTGAGCTGGAAAACAGAAAAAAAGAAAGAGAGTGCAACAGGCGTTCAGCTCTTAAAAAAACCCTGTTCATTTTTTATAGAAATACATCTGGTAATTACGGGAGTGGCTACGTAATTGAAGATTTTTTTTTTTTTTTCCGTGGAACGACCTGGTTTCGAAATTTTCCGATCCGGATTGTCAGCCAGATTCATTAACCACATAGCCAGAATTATCTCCCTGTGTAATATCGTCGGTATCTTTAATATGGCATGTGAATATATGATGTGTTTATTGACGTGTATATATATATATATATATATATATATATATATATATATATATATATATATATATATATATATAAATATATGTATTCGTCTTGATATGGATGTGCCTACAGATCGTCTAGTGGTTGAACATGACATATAACAATTATAACATTAAGGGACAAATAAAAGCATTTGTAGTTTTACATCGGTCAATGGGAAAACATACCTTATTCATCATAGGTTGATCTTCATTTGACGAATCCCCGAAAAAGCTGCCCACGAAGATTCGTACAAACTGAACACTTTGGTGGTATTTACAGCAGCTTTATTGAAAAGATGTAAAACTTCTCCTAGCTTTTTACTATTCCTCTTTACTTGGAGCCAATACTGTCCACCACCGTCTTTCCTCCTCTGACTACTGACCACGTCTTCAAACTCTTTGACTCCGAACTCCTAACTGATCGTGTCTTTCAAGATCCCCTTTACGTGATTAACCCCACGTGACCAAAGACATAAATCCAATCATCCACCTTCGTCATATATTTTTTATGTTCTAACATTTTTTTCTATTGAAATATATTTGTGCGTATTTATCCAATATTCCTTCTGGTTATCGTTTATAGAATCTAAAATAATTAAACATATTTAACTATATTTATCCTTGAATTGCATTTTCTCTTTAAAACAAATCTAGTTCAATCTCCACTCTAATAATAATAATAATAATAATAATAATAATAATAATAATAATAATAATAACAACAACAACAACAATAATAATAATAATAATAATAATAATAAAATTAATAATAATAATAATAATAATAATAATAATAATAATAATAATAATAATAAAAATACACTGGGTGAACAATATAGCTACAAATGCGTGTGAGTGCTGGATGCAACAGCAACAGAAATGAAAGGGAAAATAGCAAAGGAGTAGCTCAAAAGAAGAAACTTCCTCGAAACTAAACTAATAACCGAAACCTAATTAAAGAAATAAACACGTTAGCAGTGCCACTGATAATATACACTGAACCATTTATAAGGCTACCTAAAGAAGAACTAAGGAATCGCAACCAGAAGAATAGAAAACTTATGACAATGCACAATGCAGTACACCCGAACGATGATACTGACCAACTATATGTGAAAAGGAAAGACGAATAATGGGCTAGTCTGTATAGAAGACTGTGCACATAACACAAGGAAATAATTAGAAAAATGAATAATGCCGAACACCAAAAAAATGAAGACTACAACAAGAGACATGGAAGAAACAAACAAGATAAATAAAGAGACGAGGAATAGGAGTAGGAAAGATAAATGGAAATAGAAACAGCTGCATGAACGATTCATGGGGATGACAAAAGAAGCGACTTAAGACAACACTTGCAATGGCTACAAAAAGGAAACCTACATAGGGAAAATGAATCATTAATAGCAGCTGTACAAGATGACGCAATTAGAACCAACCACACAAAAACAAGGATTTACACGACACGAGAAAACAGCAAATACAGACTATGTGGGCAAATAGACGAAGCAATAAACCACATAATAAACGAAGGCAGCAAACTAGCTTAAACGGAATATAACAATAGACACGATCAAGTGAGGAAGGCAATTAGCAATTATGCAAGCAATTGTATTTTGAACACACAGACAAATTGTACAAACACAAACCGGCAGCAGTACCAGAAAATGAAAGTCACAAGATCCTATAAGACATAGACATACAAACAGATACACCCATCCAAGAAATAAGACCGGTGCTATAATAGTTTACAAGAAGGGTAAGTCCTGGCAGATTGTAGATGTTGCTGTTCCAGCAGCCACCGAAGACTTAGAAACGAAACAAATACACGGAACTGGCCAGAGAGCTCAAAGTGATCTGGAAATGTAAAAGAACGCCACTCATTGTATAAGCGCTAGGAACTATACTGAAAAAAAAACTTGGAAAGAGAAAGGGAAGGAATGGAATCAGTAGGATAGCAGATAAGATACAACGAATTTCAAAAATGAAACAGCACATATATTAAGGAAAAACCCTGAATGACGACACTAACACCACACATAAACTACACAGAAACTGGACACAGAAACGGCTACAGGTGTATAATACAAAGAAACATTGCATGAAATCATGAAAACTGAAACTGCAATAATTGCAAGATACGCCCCCTCCCCTTTATGTGATTTTTGCTATGAATTGTTACCACACCAAATAATGAAGGTTAAGGAAGACATAAGGACCGAGGAGAAAAAGTACTAGCGAAACCTCCACTGACCAAGTGCAAAGAGGACTATGACTTTTGGAAGGCTTATTGCTACCCAAATAACAGCGAACACCAATGGTCGCCGCCAACAAGAAATAAATGATAAGCGGTTGTTGCGATAACGCATTTTTTTGCAAAGTTTATCGAAAGAAGTGGAGAATAGTTGATATCTGGGGAAACTTGTTATCATCTAGACTTCAGAGAAAACTCGTTGTTCTTAAGGAGCAATGTTTGATGATGGCTTGTCCAACTACTCCTAGTGAGTAAATATCAATAATACTACTACTACTAATACTACTATTACAACTACTACTACTAATAATAATAATAATCTGCTGGCCTAGATTATTCGACAACACCCCGAGAGTTCTCATATGCAATATCTATTGCTATTCTTAATAAGAATAGTAATATATGTTATATATTAGCACTATTATTGTATAGTGCTCATAAAAATCGTAACTGGGGTTTATTTTGGTGGTTGCAATTTGTAGTACTTACCAACAAAACAAACGCCCACATGTTTGTGCCTTGTATAGGCATGCGCGACAACAATACTTGGATTTTTATAAGCGGAAGTCTCGAGGTTGTCAGGAATCTAAAGGCGCATGCAAGAGAGGAGGTATTGAGATAGTGGTATAAAAAACAGGTCGAGTGAGAAGGTTGTTGTTGTTGTTGTTGTCATTGGACATTACAGTGACGCGTGCGTTAGCAGGTGATTAAGAGGCTGTTTTTTTGTGTGTCAAGTCGCGCACCTCGGTGAAGATCATATAAGTCGTGCACCTCGGTGAAGGTGAAGGTCATTAGCTATTTCGGCTATTACGTTTTGTCTCTTTTCCTCGACAACTATGGCTGGGGCAAAGTTTGATTTAAAACTGATACGCGAATTCGACGGATCCACTTCTGTTGTCGACTGGGTCGAAAGGGTTGAGCTGACCTGCGACCTCTGTGAAGTAAAGGGGGTTCATACCGTGATTCCCCAGAGATTGGCTGGAGGCGCCGTAAGTGTATATCAGCAACTTAGTGCCGTGGAGAAGGCTGATGTTACCTGTATAAAAGATGCTTTATACAAGGCAATGCCATGGATCCCTGCACGGCCTACGAGACATTTGCCTCTAGGAAGCTCATGCCAGGAGAAACCGTGGACGTCTTCTTGGCGGAGCTGAAGAAACTTGCAGTTCTATTTGGCAATGGAGTGTCAGAGCAAACACTGGCGTATGCGTTTGTGGCCGGCCTTCCCACCCATGTTAAGCAACTGTTGAGGGCTTCCACTAGCGTATCTGTAACGCCCATGAAACATTTGTTAGAACGCGCTCGAGCCATTATCAGAGATGAGGAGGACCTGAGGGAACCGGTTGTAATGATGGCGCAGGCAGCCAAGACAAATGCTGAAAAGAGTCCCAGTTTGAGACCCACGACCAATGGTAGATGTTTCTTCTGCGGCCATCGAGGCCATTTCGCAAGAAGTTGTACTAACAAGGGGCGGGGCGCCCGCGCTGTTTCCAATGTGGTAGTTATGGACATTTATCCCAAATTTTTTGTGTGGGAAATGCATCAGGGGACAGGACGTCAGCGCCGCCCTGTTCCCCGGACAAGATTTAATTGAGGCGCAACCGACAATAAATGTGTACGTGGACCAAGTGCCTTGTTTAGCTCTGCTCGACTCCGGGTGCTCACACACCATCATGAGTACCAAGTTGTGTCGAAATTGGACAAAGCAGAACATCAAAGTAACCACAATAGGTGGCAATACGCAAGCTTGCTGTGGAGCCGGAACTGTCAAAGTCCACACAGACTCTGGTGTGGCCGCAGACATTAATGTGCTGGTGATGCGAGGGGATTTGCTGGGATTCGATGTACTGTTGGGATATGATGCTATTAAGGCACTGGGGGGAGTGGTTATCGGAAGAGATAGGACTGTGCGATTTTTGGAAACCCCAATGTGTGCTGCAGTTCACATTGATCGGCCTGATTTTAAGGTGGACCACGACCCTCACCAAAAAGCATGGACTGCATCGTGGAAGTGGACAGAAGGAAGGGCGCCAACCGAACTCAAGAATAGCATTGCAGAGTACTCGATACCCGACAAGGCCCGTAATGAATACGAGACGGAACTTGAGGCATGGATCCATGATGGATGACTGATCCCCTACCCTAACAAGATGGGACCACCTAAGGGTCTGATTCCCTTAATGGCGGTAGTCCAGCATAACAAATCAAAAGTTCGTCCGGTGCTGGATTATCGTGAACTCAATAGATACATTGAGACGTACACTGCCGATGCTGACGTGTGCGCCAGCAAACTGAGAGAATGGCGCCAGAACGGCTCCAATGTATCTATAGTAGACTTGCGGAAGGCTTATTTGCAGGTGCGCGTGGATGAGACATTGTGGCCGTTCCAGACAGTGTGGTTCCGGGGTCAAATATACTGCCTTACTCGACTTGGCTTTGGGCTGAATGTGGCACCGCAAATCATGAAGACCATCGTAAATGCAGTGTTGTCCCAGGAAAAGACCACTGAGGACGCAACATCGGCCTATATTGACGATGTGTACGTCAATGAAGATGTACAATCTGCGTCGCACATCAGAGAAAAGTTAGCTCAATTCGGGTTGGAGTGCAAGGATCCCTAACGTCTGAGGGATGGCGCACGGGTATTAAGATTGGACGTTTGCGGTAAAGACGGTACCTTACAATGGAGGCGTGGCAGTGAGATTCCAAACATCCCTGATGTTATTACGCGGCGGACTATTTTTTCCTTGTGTGGGAAACTTATTGGGCACTTACCAGCGTGTGGCTGGCTCCGAGCAGCTGTGGGTGTCATCAAAAGCAGGGCAAGTTTAGTAACTACAGGTTGGGATGATGTATCTGATGATGCTCTTCTAACTCTGATGACGACAGAAACCCTAGAGAGAGTTAACAAGGAGGACCCTGCCCGTGGAGAATGGTGTGTCGATGAGGACACTGTGAATGTGTGGGTTGACGCTAGTTCTTTGGCATTGGGAGTGTTATTGGAGCAACGTGGAAATGTAATTGAAGACGCGTGTTGGCTTCGACCCGTGAATGATGCTCAACACATCAACCTGGCGGAACTGGATGCTGTTGTGAAGGGTTTAAATATGGCACTGCAATGGCAGTCAAAGAAGTTACACTTGTACACGGATTCTCTCTGCGTCTACCACTGGGTGTCCGACACTCTTTCGGGAAGAACGAGAGTCCGCACTAAGGCAGCCAGTGAGATGTTAATCCGGCGGAGGCTAAACACCCTGAAGAGTCAGCCAGTCTATCGATCCTGCACCTGAGCAATGGCAGAAGGGGCGATTGGAGGTTGAGCATGTGTGGCAACGATTAGCGATGGATATTACCCATTACAGTGGTAAGCCCTTTCTAACCCTTATCGACTGTAGACCCACTCGTTTTGCGGTGTGGCGGCAAATGACCAGGCAGGACTCAGTGAATGTTGTCCGCCAACTGTCATCTATCTTTTCGGAGCGAGGTGCCCCGGAAGAGATATTGACGGACAACGATGCTGCTTTTTGTAGCCACCAAGTTCGGCAGTTGTTGAATGAGTGGGATATCCGACTACGACTGCGATGTGCTTATGTGCCATCAGGGAATCGCATTGCTGAGAGGAGCCATCGCAGCATCAAGAGAATTGCTGCCAGAAAGCAATGCACCATTACGGAGGCCACGTATTGGTATAACATCACACCAAAGGATGGGAAGACACAAACAACAGCACGAGCCAATGCCATACACAAATACCGTGTTAGGATAAAGGGCATTGACACTGTCCAGCCAATCGACGAGGAGAGTTATGACAAATACAAGGTAGGGGATCCAGTTTGGGTTAGACCCCCTGGAAACCGGTGCACCACCAAGTTCAAGCGAGGACGAATATCTGGAGTGGTCAGCCAGCAGTCGGTCCTTGTTGATGGAACCCCACGCCATGTGCGCGATCTTCGTCCAGCTAGTGAAGTACATCCCACAACTACAGAGAGCAATGAATCATCAGATGATGAGCTGCTGATGAGTGAGGTCACCGAGCAAGGGAGTGGTAGTTGTAGTTCGTCTGATCAGGCAGGATCAGAACCAGAACCAGAACCACACCCAGAACCAGAACCAGAACCAGAACCTGAATCCGAGATTGTAAATACCACCCTTCGCAGAAGCCAACGAACTTAGAGGCCACCCCCGGAGTGCATTCTATGTGATCATCAGATCAGGGGGGAGTGTAGTACTTACCAACAAAACAAACGCCCACGTGTTTGTGCCTTGTATAGGCATGCGAGACAACAAAACTTGGGTTTTTATAAGCGGAAGTCTCAAGGTTGCCAGGAATCTACAGGTGCATGCGCAAGAGGAGGGATTGAGATAGTGGTAGAAAATAAAGGTCGAGTGAGAATGTTGTTGTAGTTGTTGTTGTTGTTGTTGTTGCCATTGGACGTTACAGTGATGCGTGCGTTAGGAGGTGATTAAGAGACTGTTTTTTTTTGTGTGTCAAGTCGCGCACCTCGGTGAAGATTATATAAGTCGTGCACCTCGGTGAAGGTGAAGGTCATACAATTTGGTTACCTGAAAGACTACAACATGTGTTTATTTTCGTTACATTGTTATATCTGTGTCAGATCGTGTTTACCATTTAGCAACAACTCATATTTCTGCCTTGTATACAAAATCTTCGGAAAGACTTGTTGTAATTCAACATATCTTCAATATATAAAATCATAAGATTAATTTTATTTACTTGCTGCATATTTCTCATGTGTTTCCTTTTTTTTTAATTTAAAACTCCGGTCATGAAGTCTCGCAACTGAAATCGTTCGGTTGTCGACCACAAGATTAAAGTAAAAAATGATTCGTTTTTTAAATAACAAAGTTTCGATTCCGGTCGCTGAAACATACCATCGTTAAAAATTAGGGACAGATTGCAATACTAGACTTTTATGTTATAAATTCACTTGCAGTTGAATAAAATAGACTACGCAGATTATAAGTTAACGCATACCCCTTAATAGAAAAACCAAAAGCCCACCCCTACACTGTAGAGATCCCTAGTTTCTTTTTTCGAAATGCTAGACTTTGGAACTATCTCTCGGGTTCCCGCTACCATAACCTAAGCATATATTTTGCTGCTCTATTAACACAACGTTTAGTATAAAGGAAACAATAAGAAGATACAGCAATATTCTAAAACAGCTGTGTAGAGTGAGATAGACAATATTGCCAGAAAACAGTTGTGCTCTTGGAGGTAATTAAAGTATAATCGCTGAAATATCATCCTGTTATTGATCTCCCAACAAAAGGAGGGTAGACCTGTTAATTCATTCTTGCCCGTTCGTCTGTCCTCACTTTTCTCAATAACTACACCTTGAAATTCTGCACAAACATTAAACATGGCGTGAGTAAAAAAGTAAAAGAAAGGATGTTCTGGGAAAACTCCGGTT
>NC_136513.1:25702500-25737500 GCF_053919585.1 Euprymna scolopes | reverse complement strand
TTATTATTTTTATTATTATTATTATTATTATTATTATTATTATTATTATTATTATTATTATTATTATTATTATTATTGACTCACAAGGAGCTTTCACACAGGTCATCAGAGACCTCCCATGGAAAACTGTGGTGTTCCCTGGAAGCTGAGTGACCATAAGTCTCCCCAGACGTCCAGCACTCTCCACCTCCTTTGACAGCATTCGCAAATTAATTTGCGTTATCGCAACAACCTCTCACCATTGATTTCTTGCTGGCGCCGGCAATTGGTCTCCAATGAAATTTGAGTGGCAATAAGCCTCCCCGAGGTCCCAGTTCTCTTCGCACTTGTCCAGCAGAAGTATTTTCCATCCTCCTTGACTATTCTCGTCTATTAGGTATCATACTTTTTGGAGGGGGATCCGTGATCGGGCAATGGAAGGTAAGCGGTGAGGGAGATTTAGAACTTGTAGATATGCTCCTTCAATGCTCTTGGTTCTCTGTAATGCTACTTCATGTTTTGCCTCTGCAGCAGTTTGTCTGGCTCACGCATGTGGTTCATATGTAATGTATCTCCGCATTCAAGAGTTTTACTTTATATTTCAGCTGTTTTAATAATTGCTAATCGTTGTATCTTTGCAGTCATTCCCCTGATTCCAATTTCTCTCTTTTTTCCAATTTTTTGTCGAAATTGTTCCTACTTCTCCTACTATTCTAGGTATTATTTTTACTTTCTTCATCATCCAACTCCCTTTTAACTCTCTGGTTTCCTCTCTGTATTTGTTCCGTTTCTCCTTTTCTTTGATACTAACCCTGTGGGCAACTGAGGCACCAAAAACTACAATTGACAGGTTTTTTCGTTTTTGTTAATTGTTACAACATCCTGTCTTCTTGCTTAGATCAATGTATCCGTTTGTATGACCATGTCACATAGGGTTTTTGTTCTCGTTTTCAAGTACTGTTGCGGGTTTATGTTTGTGCAACTTGTTTGTGGATTCGAGATGCAGTTGTTGGCATAATTACCAAATTGACTGCCCTCTCCACTTGAGCGTGCCTACTTTTGTATATCTTTGGACCAGTTTTCTGCATTAACTTACTATATATGGTTTACTATATATGGTTTATCGTTTCGTCTCTTTGTTCATAGAGCCTGTATTTGCTGTTTTCGCCTGTTTTGTCGATCTGTGATTTGATATGGTTGGTTCTTATCGAGTTATCTTATGTTGAATTTATTAGGGATTCAGTTTCTCGATTTACATGTCTTTTCGAATCCATGTCCAAATCTTTTCGCTTTTCCCATCTTTTGTCATACTTATGAACCTTCAGTATAGTTGTTTCTCTTCCCATTGTTATTTTCTCGTTTTGCCCTTTGTCTCTCTGCATTCTCTTTTTTATTATTTTTTTTCATGTCTATTGCGGCCATAATTATCCTTTCAGAATTTTGCGTTATCTATTTTTCTAGTTATTTTTTTCGTGTCATTTACACAGTCTTCTTGATAGACCAGTCCTTTTCTGCCGTCTTTCCTTTTCACGTAAAGTCTGTCAGTAACTTTCTTTTCGGTGTAAAGCATTGTGCATGGTTATGTTTTCCTGGTCTTCTGACCGAGAAGTTTCAGATTTTCTTTTGTCCACTCTTTAAACGGTCCAGAGTATCTTACTAGTGATACTTCCTGCGTATTTGTACCTTTTATTATGTTTCTGGTATATAAGTGCGTTTCCATGAGTGTTCTTGTTTTCCTGAAGTATTCTTCTCTGATTTACTCTTTCATTTCTGTTGTTTTGATGCTGTCTGCTTCCAGAATTCCCAAGTATTTATTGCCGTCCTTTTCTCCTAGTGCCCTCCTCTCCATGTGATTGGGCAGTTCCATCCCTTCTATCGTCTCCAGTTTTCTCTTTCTTACAACTGTTAGTGCGCACCTTTTCATTCCAAATTTGTATATCCTATTGAAAATTCTGGTAGTATATCTTAGTGCCTCTAGTTTCTTCTCGGTCCTTGCAAAAACTTTAAGATCGTCCATGTAAATCAGGTGGTTAAATTTTCCTTTGTATTAGAGAACTTGTATCCAACTTTGCACTTTCTTAGACTACTGCTCAGGGGTATCCTGGTAATGGTGATCAGTAATAGTGAGTCTCCTTTGAAGATTCCTCTTTGTATGTTAATTTTTCTTATGTGTTGTCCATCAGCTGTCAATTTCAGTCTACATGATTCATTGCATTTTCTATCACGTTGATGACCCAGCTTGGTATTTCATACAATTAAAAGCATTCTATTATCCATGCTTGGGGAATCCTGTTGTACGCCTTTTTTGTAGTCGATCCATGCCATGGCTAAATTCTTTCTTCCTCCTTTTACCTCCTTTGGGATCTTATTATTATTATTATTATTATTATTATTATTATTATTATTATTATTATTATTATTATTATTATTATTATTGGGTCGCAAAAAGCTATCACACCGGCCATTAAAGATCTCCCCTTGCAAACAGTGTAGTGGAAGCTGAGTGACAACAAGTCTCCCCAGATGTACAGTATTCTCCGACTCTTTAGAGGGAATTTGCAAATAAATTTGCATTATCTCAACAGCTGCTTTTAATTTATTTCTTGTTGGCAGCGGGTATGTTCTTCACAGGAATTTGAGTGGCAATAAGCCTCCTCAAGGCCCCAGTTCCCTTCGCACTTATCCAGCGGAGATCCTGCGAGTGCTCTCTCTTCATTCTTTCCTCCTCATTGACTCTACTTGATTGCTTGGTCTCACTCTTTTTTTGAGGGGGGGGGTGATAATGGGGGATAAGGCTGGGGTTAGAGACCTTATAGATATGCGGTTTCAGTGTTCTTGGTTTCATGTGGCGTTTTATGCTTTGCCAGCAGTTAGCATTATTATTATTATTATTATTATTATTATTTTACTATTATCACCATTATTATTATTATTATTATTAGTATTAGTATTAGTAGTAGTAGTAGTAGTAGTAGTAGTAGTAGTAGTAGTAGTAGTATTGCTTCCAAATGTAGAAATAATGAAAGAAATAGAAGATACAGGGTACAAGTATTTGGGAATGTTGGAGGGTGTAGGCATCATAATTGCGAAGTCGAAACTATATGGAGGAAACATAATGAAAGCAGTAGATGCATTGCCAGTCAGTGTCTTGCGATACAGTGCGGGAATTTTAGAATTGTCTGAAAAGGAGTTGCATGCCATGGATATTAAAACAACAAAAGTGTTAGCAATGTTTGTTATATTTCACATTCGAAGTAGCGTAGCGAGGCTGTATCAAAAGAGGAATGAGGGCGGGAGAGGATTGAAAAGTGTAAAAGATTGTGTTACAACCGAGGAGATGCCATTAAAGGGACATGTGGTTAGAGTGGATACTTAAGGTTGTGTCCAATGAAGTGGAAATATGTGAGACCAAGGCTGATTATGTGAAATGTATGGATAGAGAAAGGGCAGAAAAACTGGCTAGGAATAAAATGCATGGGAGGTTCTTCCAGAATATAGCAGAAGTGGCTGATGAAAGAGCATGGCAATGGTTTTGAGCTAGGTATCTTCTTAAGAGTACTGCAGCTTTTGTTTGCGGAGTACAAGAGCAAGCATTAGGCACAGTGGTTCTAGGAGAGGAAGTTGCTGCAGTATGCCGGATTTGTTGTAAGACCCCAGAGTGAATTGCGCACCTTGCAGCAGGGTGTAGTGGATTGGCCCAGAGAGAGTACCACAAAATACACGATCGCATGGGGCTCCGAATATATTGGGAGATGTGTAAAAATGTTGTGTTGAATTGTGCTGGGAAATTAGTTGAGGAGTTGTTTGATGAAGTGAGAACAAGATAGGGTGGGCAAGGTAGAGGTATGGTGGGACAAGTGTGCCATGACGACCAAGCAATTAGAACATAATCGTCCGGATTCGGTCGTCATTGACAAGGTTTAAAAAACTGTCAGATTGTAGACTTCTCAGTACTCTGGGACAGGAATGTGAGAGAGAAAGAGGACGAGAAGTGAAGCAATTATGAACCATTGAACTTGGAGATGAGGCATATACACGGGGTTAAAACACAAATAACCTCGGTCGTAGGTGGTACGCTAGGAGTAGTATCAAATTATCTGGAAAGACAATTAAAAAAACTAAAAATCGCTGATATGTTAGGCGGCCTTCAGACCAGTGCTATTGTAGGTACCACCAACATCCCTAGAAAAACGTTGGCAAACGAAATCAGAATTATTATTATTATTATTATTATTATTATTATTATTATTATTATTATTATTATTATTTACTCACTGTGAGTTCCCATGTAGGCAATCAACAGCCGGTACTCTTTCCGTGAAAACTAAAAGACAACAAGTCTTTCAAAATTCCCGATGCTCTATATGTTCTTCGATAAACATTACAAATGGATTTGTGTAATCGCAATACCCGCTTGTCATTGACGTCTGTGCTGATGACTACTAGTCTTCACTAAAATTTTCTGACAATAACACCCCAAGGCCCACGTCCTGTTTGCATCTCTACAGTGACGCATGGATAGTACCTTCTCTTTCCTTGGTGTTTCCATCATCTGCGAGACTTCTCGACTATTTCGTGTGGTGTCAGTCGATGCTGACTCATATTTGAAGGGGTTAGTTTACTTTAAATATTGCGGTTTTAGTTTTCTGATTTATCTGGGTTTCTTTCTATATTTGTCTTGCACTTGGTTGCAGTGTTTTCTGCTGACAGTTAGCGTTTGTATCTTATGCAGATTAGAGATTGAGCATATTCCTTGAAATTTAAGTCGTACTTACCGTATTTTCTTAATGCTCCTTATCGGTTCTACATTATTTTCCTTTCTTTTTTCGACTTTTTTTTTGTTTTACTCTATCTAGCCACCTTACGATTATCGGTTTTATCTGGACGCTTTCATCTTCTTATGTATTTATGATTTTAAGTCGGTTCCGTTGATTTACTTCGTTCATATGTCTCCATGATGCATACCCGGTAGACTGCTTGGATGGATTTATTTGTTTGTATGTCCGTTATAAGATGTGTTGCAGATTATTGTTTAAATTTTATTACTCACAAGGGTGTTTTTTACACAGGCAATCATCAAATATTTCCCCGTGAAAATGACCTCTGGTATTTCCTAGATTATGATTGAAAACAAGTCTCCTAAATTTCTAGTATTCTCCACCTGTTTCAGTACTCTGCATCTATTTCGATACGCTTTGCAAACCAAAGCGTATCGAAAGCATCAAACAGCCGTTTTTCATTGATTTCTCGTTGGTTCCGCTTATTGAAATTCACTGCTATTTCTGCCGACACCAATCCAGTAGAGGTCTGGTAAGTTCTTTCTATCCTCAGTCTTTCAATTCTCCTTGGCTCTCTTCAGCTATCTAGTGTTGCGCCATTATCAGTGATTTCTCACTTGTGGAAAAGCAAGTATTCCCCGAATTAATTTTTTTTTTCTACAATTGTCGATAATTATGTAAAATCATATAAATATCACCAGAAACTAGTGTTTCATCCTTTCGGGAATTTTCAGCAAAGGGTGTCACGCTAAACACCAGTCGATGGATTCGAACCCAGCAAGACAAACGATCTCTGCCTTGATAAGCAAAGACCGTATCTATTCGGTTACCAATAACCCCATATATATATATATATATATATATATATATATATATATATATATATATATATATATATGTGTGTGTGTGTGTGTGTGTGTGTGTGTGTGTGTGTGTGTGTGTGTGTGTGTGTGTGTACTTAGAGGAGTTAATGATAGAGAATAAAATAAATTCTTTAGGGGGAGAGTTATCGGGATAGTACAACACTCAACAAATTATTTCGAAGTCGGTAAAAAAGAGAAAATAAAGATAGAAAAACTATATATATATATATATATATATATATATATATACATATATATATATATATACAGAGATAAGCAGAGAGAGAGAGAGAGAGAGAGAAAAAGGAAGTTATTCATTTATTTAATAAGCATATAGATCATTGGAATGGAAGGAGCGTGTAATAAGAACCAGGAAGCATATATACACCACCGACACAAACACACGCGCACACCCACATACAGACATTATATATATATATATATATATATATATATATATATATATATATATATATATATATATACAACGGAATATTCTGTTAATAAATTTACTTGTACATTTTAATTTACAGTTTTAACTTCTTTTATTTACCGGTATACATATATAAATACATATATATATGAACATATCTAAATGCATATATGTATATATATATATATATATATATATATATATATATATATATATATATATATATATATATATGATGATTGCAACGGATTGTCAGACGAGTGCCACTCGCTCGGACACTTAAAGTCCATAAGCCCAAAAACGGCTTCCATCGCCACAGGGCCATTGTAATAGACAAATTGCTGAGGCAGTATCTATACAAAGATGATGTTACAGAGTCTTAGCTTTGTACGACAGCTAAGTCTCTCTCTCGGTTCAAAATGTTTAGATCGAGTAACAAGCAAGAGCAATATAGCCAGCAACGAGTTAAACTGCAGACCAGCTTAATGCGGATACTGGTCTCCCGTTTTATGGTTTTTTAAATCAGAGATTTGCTTCTCCTAGAAAGGTTGCCTTCGCCACGGCTTACGGGAGCCCTCTCTACCCCAACACACACATACATACACACAAACATACACGGTGCTAGTTGGCCGTTGACCCCGAAAAAGGGTTCATTCGCAGTTTTTTTTTACTTCTTTTATTTACCCATATACATATATAAATACATGTATATGAACATATATAAATACATATATATGCATATATACACACACATATATATACACATATACACACATATATATATACATATACATTTACATATATATATATATATATATATATATATATATATATATATATATATATATATACAACACAATCACGGTGACACACCAGTTCTCGCCAAATTATCGCAGTTAAGCAACTTAGAGACCGGCTAGTAAAATATGGGTGACCATTTGGGAAGGTTAGGCGCTGTATGTACCGCGTCGAATCGCGGAAATCTCCAAGTTTGTATTTGAAGGCGCATTAATTCATTGGGGGGGGGGAACACCCGTAGTCATTGTAAAGGCATGCATCTGAGAGAAGGAAACTCTGACGTAAAAACCTGAGGTCTAATGTATACTCTGTTCTGTAGCAGCTTTCTGCACCGACGGAGTAATACCAAAAAGTGTGGATAATTCTACACAAATCCTTCACCAATATAAACAGATCATCCGTGTGGATTTCCGAGCAACATAAATTTTGTGGCGGAACCTCATACGTCGATACCCACGGGTGAGTGTGTGTATATATATATATATATATATATATATATATATATATATATATGTGTATATATATATATGTGTGTATATATATATATATATATATATATATATATATATATATATATATATATATATATATATATATATATTGTGTTGGGGTTCTGTTCTCATTACACGCTTCTACCATCCCACTTGACATTTCCCGACTGTTTTTGTAACGCCTTTCGAGTGTTTCTGGCACAAACCGTGAGTCTGTGTTATTGTTTCTTACGTCTCTCTGAAATTATGTATTTTTTTATAAAAATGTATATTAGACATTTTATATAATAAAGCATTAGCGTTGCTGTCGATTAGTGTCCTATATCGAGCTTTAACCACGTAAAATGTGTGTATGTGTTATTCTTTTGCTGTTTGTCTTTAGATGGATATTGCCAGCTAATAATAATTACGTCTCTGAAAACTAATATATCTTTGTATATATAAAAAAAAAGAAAAACGGGTGATCCTTCTACCGCTTCAATGGATATCTCACCCCTGACGCAATTCCCTACATATATAAAAGCAAGGTAGGACCAACGATGGAGCACTGTTGCCACATCTGGGCAGGAGCTGCTAAAAGCAGCTTTTCCTGCCTTAAAAATAGACTTCGTAGTTTACTGGGGGATGCCCTTTTCTCTTCCCTGCAACCTCTTTCTCACAGAAGAGACGTTGCGAGCCTGTTTCTGCTTTATTGTTATTTTCATGGCAAGTGGTCAGCTGAGTTTCAATGTATGGTCCCTTCTCGCCAACCCATCACGAAAAACACTCATCTAGCCAAAACAATTATGAATAATTTCCCGCACACTTTATCTGTGCCTAAACCTAAACGTAGATTCCACGAGCAAAATATCTTTCTTAGAATTGCATGCATGCGGAATTCTCTTCCGTTTACCTGCTTCCCAGCAAACTACGATCTGATTCTCTTCAAGTCCAACGTAAACAAGTTCTTGATTAACCGCCCCCTAAGTAATCCAATGTACAAATTTCCCACTACTTGTGTTTACTACGCTATAATCTCACTGACTAATGTATATCCATTGGCCATTATCCTCGAGTGGCCTGCGGATCTTGATAATGCTGATTCCTATGTAAAAAAAAACCTATATCTAATATACAGGAAAACGTTTGGTTGCTGTCGCCTAATTTTCGAATTTAAGCAACTAGTTTGTCTGTATCATTGCGAAAAAAATTATAATAATTGCCGCAAATAGGCTGAACCATTTAGCAACCACAACCACAACAGCAAACACAACAAAAACGGTCAATTAATGTATGAGCTGATTAAATTTGGATATGATTTGGCCAGATGTGTAAATTCTTTTCAAGCTATGGGTCATGTATTGATCTTTATATACACCATTGCATATCGCTGGCCTTAGCTCAGCTATAGCAAGCGGAAACAAACACGAAAGCAAATGTAATTTCAACTATCATATTTTGAGACAGCAGAGGACATCCGAATGGACCGGTATTTTTAAAAGGCGGTTATATTTATCGGCAAGTTCCCATATTATTCCTCTCAAATTCTCTTCAATTTTTTAGTCGCATATTAATTAGTCAGTCGCTCACACGGTCTGAGTTGCGATATTTGAGAGAAAACACGTGTGCGACTGTGACGTCATGTTAGCGTGGGGGGGTATCCTCTTTCACTAGTCAGGCACCGACGAAAGTAAAAGGGTAGACTTATTTTCCACACACCCCCATCCCAAACTCACGCACTGCAGCGTCGGCATCTTGTGGAATGCGACTAAGTAAAGGGATGAAAATGACCAGCGTCTTTGTGTTCTGTGTTCCAATCTCAGGAAAGAACCATATGGTAAATGGCGAAAATTGATCAGTCGAACGAAAGTTAAAGTGGACTTTCGATTTTCCACGTCGGAATCCTAGGCGCTATGAAAACTCTGTCCAAATGACTGAAAAGATCAATATAACTAATGCGAGAAAAATGAGCACTGATTGAAAAAATTAGTAGTAGCAGAAGAAGTAGTAGAAGACGGAGGAGTAGGAGACAAAATAGAAGAAAAAAGGAGCAACAACACAAACTAGTGGGCGGTGTACTTTTCTCCTTGCAACTTCTCTCACAGAAGATATGTTGCGAGTATATGTATAATCTCTCGTTGTTTAACGGCAAGTACCTAACTGAGCTTTAAACTATGGTCCCACTCTGCTTTTTGCACAACCAACACTCGTCTAATTGCAGTCACTATCAACCATTTCTCTATCAGTAACTTAATTCCAGGAACATATTTTATTTCTTAAAACTGACCCTAATAGAATTCTACATAAAACGGGTCTATTTGCTTTCAAGTCCAATGTAAACAAGTTCTTGCTGATTCGTTCTTTGAAAGAATCAAATTCAACTTAATTTCCACACCTATCACTTATTACTCTGGTGTCTCGATGACCATAGTAGCAGCATTAAACATTATATTCGGGTGAACCTCCACCAGGACTTGATAAAACAGAGACTTCCTTGTAAGACAATAAACAACAAAAAACAAGAGTCGGAAAAAAACTTGAACAACAAGAAGATTAAATAAGAAAAAGAGAAGATGTGTGGTAGGAGAGGAAGCACAATTTCGGAGAAAGAATATAAAAGAATTAGGAAAGGGAGGGGGGAAGGAAGAGATTTGAAAGCCATAACATGTAAGATGTGAAGATATACACAAACATATTTGAGGCGATAAAAATGACGAAAAACGTAGAATGAGAAAATAATGAGAAATGAACGCATGGGAAAATAGATTAATGACTTATTTGAAATGTAAAAACAAATGTAATAATAATAATAATAATAATAATAATAATAATAATAATAATAATAAGGTTGGTGGGTTGTTTTTGTTTTACGGCATATCAACCCTTTTCGGGTTATTTAATGCAGAATCCAAAGATTTTGAAGAATTTTTTTTTTAATAGAATATATTTGTTGTTTTCACGTCTGTTTCTATTCAACCCATAGTTGGGACCCTAACAGGTACTACCACTCCGGGTCAGAGTGGACCTGGGAGCAATGGAAATTAAAGGGTGGCTCCACACTCCCCAAAGCCCACAAGCTGGGCCCTCACCACTGGATATATTTTAAGGTCATATCCAGGACCCCCCATTGAGGGACTTTTACCCTCTGCAGGGGGGCAGTCGGCGTATTTTAATGCCCCACCGACAGGGCCGAAGAATAATAATAATACGAAAACAAGAAACAAACAACGGAGAGAAAATCAATTAGAATGTAATTTTTTTTTATCCAATTTTCACCCCAAACAAGGCACAGTGCCACTTTGAAGCAGGGGGCTTCTATTAGGGAATTAATTAGGTGGGTCATTATGAAAGGAGAAGAGTAGAAAGATGCTTGTTAACATTACACTTGAACTTCTGCATATCATTGCAGTTGGGAAAGCAGAATCTTGGAAGGGAGTTCCAAAGACCCGCAGTTCTGGGGAAGAAACTATTGGAGTAAAAGGCTTTCTTGCACCTAGGGATATCTACTGTAAAGGGATGAGACTTAGTAGCTTGTCGGGTTTGTCTGGGGTAGTTACGTCGGGGAGGTACAAGTGTTTGCAGTTCGTCAGAGCATTCACCATTAAAGTATTTGTAGAACAGGCAGAGGGATGCCACATCTCGTCGATGGGGCAGAGGTTGAAGCCTAGATGACAGTTCAGGACCTATCAGGTTGGCGACTCTTTTTTGAACCCTGTCCAGGAGCGAGAGACAAGCAGCAGATGCACCAGCCCAGATGTGACAACAGTACTCCATACATGGGCGAATGGTTGCCTTATAGAGGTATAGGATACTGGCAGGCGTAAGTAGTTTTCTAGCACGGTAGAGTGAGCCAACCTTCCTTGCAGCAGCCTTGGCAATGCTCTCAATGTATCTATTCCAGTTCATATTCCCTGTAAACGTTAGGCCGAGGAGTTTAAAAGAAGTACTTTCAGGCAATGTGTTCTTGGCCATTGCTATTGGTGGTAGAGAAGGTTTCTTGTAGTTATTGAAGGAAACAAGCTTAGTCTTAGCAGCATTGAATGTGACCAACCATTTTTGTTCCCATTCCACTACGGTTAGGAGGTCGTCCTGTAGTGTTTCTGCCATTTCCTTGGATATATCAGCAAAAGTTAAAAAAAAGAAACGAAGATAAAGAAGTAGAAGCAGAATAAGAAAATATAACGAATTATCTTTCCCACCATAACTTTTTCCTCGTCTCTATTTCTATTGAACGTCTCTTTGCATTGATAATATTTGCAGATTAACAACTACTTTCCGTCATCTGCCTTCTACGTCGTTTAGATGTAACAGTACTCTAGCCTCCTATTTATTGTAGGTGTTGTTGTTGTCCTTTTCCTCGCGTTAATATAAGTATCTTCTTCCTTTTTTCGCGAAGGAGTCCCCATGTTATCCAAGCCCGGAGACCACTCGTCGATAAGGGTACGGAATTTAATAGAAAAATATCGTAGTAATCGTTCGTAGTGAAGACATGGTGACTTGGATTACTCGGTAAGAAATGTTATGCTCGACTTGAAGATGACCATATTTTAGTCAGTTGTAAAGAAGGCAAGTGAAAGAAAGTTACACAGGCGTGCAGTTCTTAGAGAGATGGTTTATTGATGAAATCCACGCTTAGGTTTTGGCACAAATAAAGAGTGTAGTAAATTATTGGTTATGGTTTTAGCTGGACGAGTTTTTTTTTTTTTAAGTTTATCAAGGGGGGCACAGTTTGGAGCTCAGAGGAGCACCTTTCATGAAAAATAACGATAAATCAAGCTCTCAATGTTTCTTTTTGGGTAAAGAGACTGCAATGAAGAGAAAACGGCATAACTGAATAGGAAATAAAATCAATTTTGAACTCTTTCAAGGCAGGTTAAAATACTTCTCGCCACTTGTGCCCTGATTTGCCAACAGTATTATGTCCTATAAGTTACTTTTCCCTGAGATGGAGGGAGAATTGTATCGAGACTGGAGCGGTAGAATGATCTCAAGCGTTGTTTTGTACAAGATTTCCGCTTTTCTAAATTGTCTTTTAGTTGTACTGGTAATAAATCTCTTCTCCATGAAGACAAAAGACATAGCGACGTTCGCTGAGAACTTTCATTAATGATTTCATGTAAAGAGAATTGACTGTAGAGAGTGAAGAGAGAGAGAGAGAGAGAGAGAGAGTAGGAAAGAGACTATGATATTTCGGCTACCTGTGTACACCCTAACTTCCGAATATTAAATGAGTGGCACATGTAGACATAGACTTGAGGTAACATTCCCTTAGATTATTCTACATGATTTGCGGTGACTTATTCGCACACCTTCCACATACAGACCCATTTGACAACTTTACGTCATTGTTCATTCATCAGCATTACAACATGGTTTGTTTACCATTATATTTCTCAGTTTTAGGCTTTCCATCTTTCAGTAAAACGGAAGTATGATTCTCATTTACGGATATCGGTTATTATGCGCTCAATCCTTTATATATGATAAGTAAATAATCTGAAAGATGGAATAGGGAGAGAGAAAGGGTGAGTATGTTATATATTGGAAAGCATTGAAGAATTAAAAGCAGTGACTGTTCCGATCAAGGTGGCATTATAAAAAGTGCGTGAAAGAAAAATATGAAGTGAGAAACTTGGAAGAATAATTTGGAGTAATTTACTGAGATGAAAACGAATAATATTAAAGGGGAATAATAAGTATATGAATGAGACAACATGTTGTATAGGGGAGGGTGTCCATATGCATTTATGTATGCATGTGTTGTGTACCGAACTGTTGTCCTTAGATCCTTAATATCTATTTTATGACCTATGATTCGTCTCATCTAGAGGTGCTGGTGCGTATCAGAACATAATATATGTAACAAATACATGACGGCATACCTGATTGTGCTGGGAGGTCCGTTAACAGTCCTGGAGGGTGGGGTGGAATCTGTTTAAAGGAACACCCCAAGACAGGACACAAGACGATGTGAGATTTCATGTATTTTATTCGTTATAATATTAGGGGGTAATTGAAGATCTTTGGTTTGGGGGTCTTCTATGCCCCTATTCTGAGGCTTCGCTGTCCTCATTGTAATATCTATTTTTAGCCCATCTGTCTCTTTTGGTGCCCCAAATCCAACTGCCACCAATGCTTGCGGAAACCAGAACACCTTGCATATGACTACATCACTGTCACTCTCCATTCGCATCTTCCAGCTCAACTGACCAGGTCACAGAGTTTGACACGTTGTCAATACATTACCTCAGACCTGCGTTGTCCACTCATCACTTGATAGATATATAATTATATATAGATGGATAGATAGATAGATAAATCAATATCTATATACATAGATCATTAGATAAATAGATAGATACACTGATAATTAGATTAACAATACATCGTTTCTGCACGGCTATTTTCTCACCTCTTTTTTTATGAAAATGTATGGCGAAGGCATACAGTTTCTACTTCTCTTTTTTTTAAATTGAAAGGGACTACAGATCGTCACCCCGCTGGAAAGCAAAGTTTTCATACTTAATTAACTGTAAAAATAAAATCTACAATTAATGGTATGGGGCGCCAATCATGTGCCATGTCGCAAGTAGGACTCAGTTTCAATGACCTACTATCTTCTTAGTAAAACCAAATTTCAATTCCACGAGCATCTCTCCACCCCCGTAGATACTACTCGTGATCGATAAAATCCTCGGCAATCAGCCGAAACAATACAAATCGAGGCACTTTGCCCCACCAACACGGACGAATCCCCGTCCCTGGCTTCATAGACAAGCTCTTATTTTTCACGTGTAGCAAAAAAAAAAAAAAAAAAAAAAATTCAACATCCCAAGCTTTACACTCTCTGTCATTATCGGCATTTAATCATACTATTCATAATTGAAAACAAAACAGATAATCCCTGTACGGCCTATCCCTGTGGTCATCACTCTAATTTCCGAGATATCCTTTAACATACAGATTCACCGAGACTTCACCAGATCCGAGGGAAATGCACGACCATCCGATCAGAGTCATGGAAAAAAAATAACATACACAATCGCCACACTAACTAACGTAACAATTTACACCAACCCTACGGTGCCTAGCAGATCTTGAACTAGCGGCTCGGTCTCATGTGGAAATGTTATCTTCTGCCAGGGTATCGAGGGAACTCCCTTTTCATACGACTCTAAAAGGGTATAATCAGGGTGCCTTGATCTGCTCCTACCCTTACGGACGAATTTATTAGTCAAAGATATATATATATATATATATATATATATATATATATATATATATATATATATATATGTATATATATATATATATATATATATATATATATATATATATATATAGAGAGAGAGAGAGAGAGAGAGAGAGAGAGATAAATTGATTAACAGAAAATCCACGGTTTCCGCCCGCTTGTTCTCTAACAAACGATGAGGAAACGATGAAAAACTGCAACAAGAATAATTAAGCGATTATCTATGAAGCGATTATTTGAAGAAGAAGAAGAAGAGGAAAACGTAAAGACGAAGAATAAACTGAAGAGAAAGAAGAAGAAATGAAGCAGGCGAAAGAGAAAAAGAAAGAAAACCAAGGAAAACAAACAGATGAATCAAGCAAATGGAAGAAAATATCGGAAAAAATAGAAGGAGGCGTACGAAAAGGTGGTGGAAGGATGAGGAAGAAGAAAATATAGTAGGAGAATAAAAATAAAACGTGCACGAGGATAGGCAGAAAGAGGAAATAAAAAGACGATAGAGACTAAATAAAAAGAAAGAAACGATGAAGAGTAACAAGTAAAATCGAAAGAAAAGGTAGAAAAAAGAAAATGGAGAAAAAGAACAAAAAAAAAAGGAGACAAAAGAATAAGAAGGCAAATAGAAGACGATATGTATAACAAATGAGGAAATGCAGCCCATAGGTCTCCTGATTTAATTTATCTCCAAGGATAAAGTTAGACATAAGGTCGGTTTTTAATGTGAGGAAAACCCAGCTCCTCCAAAAGGGGCACTCTTGATAGGAACAAAAATAAAAATAATCTCAGTCATGAAAGATTTCTCCTTCTCTGACTGAGGAAAGAAAAGGTGAAGTACACCATTAGAACAGATACTACACTGTGGTCTTTGTCTGGAGCCCATTGCGTTCCATATTGTCAATACAGAAATTCATATTAAATTGAGCTTTACAATTATTATTCTCATCCTTCCACTGGCTCCTCACTCATCTCTTACCCCCCCCTCTAATATTTTCTCGCTTAGTTGCGTTCGTCTTCTTTTTGTTTTTCTGATTCCATCGTTTTCAACATCTTTTCTTTTTCGTTTTCTTAATTTTCTTCTTGTTTTTCTTTGATGCCATTGACTTGTAAAGCTGAGTTTGTGTATCTGCACTGACAAGCACGGCTTTTATCATTACTAATATTTCTCTAGTATTTTTCCCTTATCGTTTTCGCCTTCATTTATTTTTCTTCTGCTTCCTTTTTTTCTTTCCATTGTACTTATTAATTTTCTCTCTTTTCTTTTGCCAGTTATTCTTATATTTTTGCATATTAGAATCACGTTGTTTTTTTCTTTGCATGCGTGTTTATTTTATCATTCGTCTACTTCCAAAACAATGACATCGAGGTACACAGAGATGCATAGACATATATACACAGGTATATATATATATATATATATATATATATATATATATACATATATATATATACAGTTTGACCTAAATATAAGAGACCTATACCCCGAGTCTTATATCTCTTATATCCGGGTTCTATTGATATCCGGTTTCTTATATTTAGGTTACACTGTACATTAACACAGTCTAATTTTGGACCAGAAAAAATCCCTCTTATATATGTTTCCTTATATAAGTGGGATATATATATATATATATACATATATATATATATATATATATATATAGATATAAGTATATATGTGTTACATTATATATATATATATATATATATATATATATATATATATAAAAAGTGAGAGAGAGTGTGAGAGAAAGAGATGGAAAGAAAGAAAGACAGAAATTAACGGACAGAGACAGAAAAAGGTTGCCAGACCAACAGAGAGAGAGCTAAACAGAGTGATAAACAGAGAGAGAAGAAGAAGAGAGGAAAAGAGAGAAAGAAAGAGAAAGCAAAAGAGAGAAGTAAACCTGGTTCGTGGGTGTGAATTGTGTAGGATGCTTGCAACGAATACTTTTTTTTTAGTTTGTTGTAATTGCGAATTAGGCCGATGATTCTGTAATTAATTTTATTAAACTATTCATGAAGCCACACTCACCATCCCTGTCAGCTACCTACCAAACTCATACTCACACTTGTAACCAGCCAAGTACGCATAGAACTCGCTCCAACCAACCGCCCCGGGCGATTGCAACAATTCCAATTCCATCTATCATCAGCATTGGTGCGTTTGTCGACACATTTTTATTGCTTTTGATAAACGCAATCGTCTTGATTAACAGAGGAGTCTTCGTCATCGTCGCCGTCATCATCATCATCATCATCATCATCATCATCATCATCATCATCATCGTCGCCGTCATCATCATCATCATCATCATCATCATCATCATCATCATCATCATCATGTGACATTAACTAAGAAATAAACGACATGAACTGATCCCCTTACTGTGAAAAGTCGAATCTTGTTTGTTCCGCAGAAATATTGTGACTTATGGATGTTAGCATTCTTCAAGTAGTCTTCCGTAAGGGCACGAGATAATTCTAGAAAGAATTCGAACTAGATAGATATGAAGGAAAGAAATACTGAGAATATTTATCTGATTAAGACAAAATTAATGAGATGTTCCAATCATCATCATCATCATCATCATCATCATCATCATCATCATCACCACCGCCACCCGCACCACCCCCACATCCACAATCATCATCATCATCATCATCATCATCATCATCATCATCATCATCAACAACAACAACAACAACAACGATACCTACAACTACTAATGGTTTATTGAGAATAAAAAAAAGTTATTTTGCTATATCCTGTTATTTGAAGCTATGCTTTATTATCCCATCTGCTCTAATTTTTAAGCTCTTGGGGTTTTGTAGTCACATTTTTTATGGCATTTCTTCCATGTTTGACTTCATTCATTACGACTGAAATATATCATTTGTTTTATTGAATTTATCGTTTATAAATCACGAGAAAACGTTATCTTTCCTGGCGGTATCCTAGATCTCAACAACACTACCTCCTGCATAGAACAGTGCTGTTTCATATAGGCTATCCTAACTTTACAAGGTATTACCAAAAGATTCTCATCTTATACCTCACATACTCTCCACCAAGCTTTATCCCCGGCTCGATCCCCGCAATTCTGCGTCATTTTGCTTGTTTTTTTTTTCATTAGGGATTTACACGAATGCGCACGAACGAATTTACTTGTATTTCTCTGAACTAGCTAACTTCACTGTACAGATCTTTTGTCATCAACATGGAGTTACTTCCCTTTGTCTGTATATAAACCAGTGAGTTGACGTGTGCCCCTCTCTTTGTCTTAGATTGTAAATAAAAGCAAACGTGTATTTCGTGTTTGTGTGTTAATGTCTTGTTGTCTTTCACAGTGTTAATCCTATTGAAAACAAGCAAGGTATGTTTTATTTTATGGTGATATTTAATAATTTACCATCACATTCCGAACCTGAGAGTTTCATCTCTCTTTTGCAGATAGCGAGGGTTTAAGAAGTACGAAGACGAGCATGGTTCCATTAATACGTAAGAATTTTTGCCCTAGATGTTTTTTCTAAGTAGTCAATGACTTTTATCAGCGACGAACGATGGTGATGCAAGTGTTTTTGAAGCGCACATTATAATGCAAAGTTCGTTCCAAAACTAAATGTGTCTATTTATTTTTACTCCAAATTTTTAAGAGATACGGACACGAAAATGAAAACTGGCCCGCGAACTAACAGAATTGTGTGCAGTTTAAGGGGGTCTCTATAAAAAAGCAATCACTTGAATACCAACCGTTAACAGGCAATGTCGTTAGATTAACCAATGAATATTAGTGTTTTAATGTTTATATTAAGCGGGGCACTAAGTTATTTAAAGTGTAAAATAGATTCAAATATTTTGTTTGAAATAACGGGGGTTTCATTAAAAATCACATAGAATCTTTACCCTTTCTCCTTCCGTCCATACTCATTGAATAATACGCTTATAAATTCCCTTCCATTTTATTTACTTTAATTCACTTTACAACGAAGGACAAGTACAACATTTTATTTCTTCACTGTTAAGGTCCCGGTATGCCAGAAACACTTCTGCTCTGTTTCTTTCCTTGGAATGCTAGACCTTGTAAATTATTCCAGGAATCCTGCTTTTCTGACTGTATTTAGTTTCAGAAGTTTAATGGTAATATGAACTGACAGTTCACTACTAAACTCTTCACAGTCCTCTGTTAGACATGATCTCGTATAAGGTTCTTTACATCAAGCTGCAATATGACTGCTTTTGGGTGAAAACGAATAAAAATTGTGTTGGTTTACAAGTCTTATGTTTAGATTATGTCACAAAGATCAATGTTCTTGGTGTGAAAAGATCTTGCTTTAAGACAAGAAATCTACTATATAAATCACAGTTGTCTGAGTGTTTGTGTATTTGTATGTTTTTATGTCCACTAACAACTTTTGTCATCCGCATCGAACAAGCATGAACCGGGAACCGTAAAAAGGAGCAATATCTCCAACATATGATATCAGAGAAATTCGGAAAATTCGTCAATTTTTTAAATTGTTAAATGTCAGTTTTTTTTAAGGGGGGTATGATTTTCTAATTATGCATGCGGGAACGGGTGAGTCGTTGTTTCATTTTAAAAAGGAAAATTCGCAACGCAACTACATCGGTGACGTCTTGGTTTGATCGATAGAGTGCACGCTTACGAACTTAAGATTTGTGCGTTCGCGCCCAACACGCGGCATTTTTATTTTTATTTTTTCTGTCGCTTATCTTTTAAAATTCTCAGCTGTTTTATTCGTTCTCACCAGGCGGTATTTTTTTAAAAAATAACAACATAAGATGAAACCCATGCCCCGTTTTCTTAACCGTATTTTACGACCGGGCAACGCTTCTCAACAGCTAGTTATCCATAAATATATGAATGTTACAGCCTCCGCATTGAAATAATCTATGAAAACGCATTATCATTATTTCGGCTTTAATATAGAATTTTAAATAGTTATAATGAATAATTATATAATAAATATCGTGTTATATAACATAACAACAGATAATTCTGGCATTTAATTAGTATTTCATAAATACTCTAATTTTTTGGTGATAACTGCCTGGTCGTCCAATTTGAAACAGCCTTTTCTTTGATCAGGTTCAAAATGAATCTTCATCGCTAAATGTTAAATATCATTTTGATTTCTGTTTCAAATACTGGGTGTCCCAAAAATATTTATGTATAACTTTCTGAATTGTTTATATTTTTCTCTTTTTTTTTTGATTATCTACAGGCCAAGATCAGCATGAGTCGTTACACCAGCGAAAAGCGGATATTTATCGTAGGATCGTATTTTCGGTTGAATGAGAAGCTATAAGAAACTCAAAGAGAATTTCGACGAAACATCAACACAAGAAATTCCCTTACTCCCAATGCAACAAAACCAGCCACAATAAATGCCCTTAAAACAGCATAGAGGAGGAACTTAGAGTCATAAGCCCTGAAACATTAAGTGATGTGCTGGGCAATGCCATGCAGAGAGCGCAATAGTGTGAAAATGAAAATGGTGGGAAATTCGAGTAACATCATTTTTCATAACTAAAATTAGACCTTATGAAAAACATACACTAGGTTAAGTTGTGTAAATAATATTAGAATAAGTAAACTATGATATCTTTTAATACCTCAAAACATAACGGAGAGGCTTATCTACCTATATGTGAAGATTGGTAAGCTGAACTTAAATATTGAGGAAGTTAATAAAATTTAAAATCTGTCAGCTTCTTTTGGGACACGCTGTATAATTCTGCTCGTTCAATTTCAAAAAGCTTTTTCATCACTCATTTTCAAATGTCATATTATTCCCACAGTCAAATAGCGTTTGCATTGTTCAGTTGTAAATCGCTGTTTCATCTTTCATGTTTAAACAGAATTTAATAGTTCTATTTCCAAACGCAGCTTTTAATTGCTCAATGTCAAATATGATTTTCATTACTCAATCTTAAATAGAATCTGCATCATTCAATTTCAGATAACATTTCTATCACTCAACTTTAAATTGAATATTATTATTATCGGGGTTAAAATAATTTTTTCTATCATTTTAAAATAATATTTTCGCTAGCATAGTTCAAAATAGAATTATCCTGGCTGTATTCCAATTAGCATTTTAATATCGCAGTTTCAGTAGCTTGTCATATCCCAGTTTCAAATAAAATTGAATATTCAAATTTTAAATAACATTTTCATCGCTAAATTTCAAATAGCATTTTCTCCGCTCAATTATTAGTGCGGTTTTAGTGTGCCAGTTAAAAATAGAATGTTCTAAGTTTAAAATAATTTTATCATCGCATTGTTCTGAATAGATGTTCACGGCTCAATTTCAAAGAGTATTTAGATTTTTTATGTTCGATAAATTTTTAATTTCCCAATTTCAATTAACATTTTCTTTGCTCAGTTCAATTACAGTCCATCCGTGTGTAAAATAACGTTCGTTATATTAGACCGTTAAGTGTACGCATTGCATGCATTTAGACTTTCAGTTTCGGTAATATTAAGAGAAAGATTTATTATGTGTATGATGTTTATATATTATACTAGCCGGAAGTACCCGGCGTTGCGCTGATGTTTGTAAGTGTGTGTGCTTTTGGGTAAATGAAAACAAAAAAGCGTTGGTTGTTTTAAAAAAATACGAAGCCTTCACGCGCAGTTGGAAAAAGTGTGAAAAAAAGTGCGACTTGGCAGTTGCCCGTTTTTGACGAGATAATGACGTCTACTTTGAGTGCGAGACAGTGTTTTATTTGCGAGTCTGTTCGCTTCTTTTTTTATACGAAAAAGCTTAATACAGATGCGGCGATCGAAAATTGTTGAATATTTATCTTTTGAAAGTCGGGCAAATTAAATAGACAGGCGACCCTGGTTGTTAACTCGTAGATATTATCATTTAGGCGCGATATAAAAAGTTTTCAGGAGGATATTATCATTTAGGCGCGATATAAAAAGTTTTAAGGAGGTTCTCGGAAAAAAGCCTTTCTTGGAAACGCACACACACAGGCATGTTCGCTTTTATATTTATAGATCTATGATTTCTCGAACTATTATAACAATCGTGGGTGCTATTACTACAGCATGTTGGCGGATTTAACCACCGTTATAATTTTATCGAAACACATGTCTGAACTGAACTACCGTTTTTTTTTTGTGTGTTTCTTTTATAATAAGCAGTGCTAAAATTTTTCGTTTCGTTATATTTGGAATTGTTATGTAAATGAGGTAAATATACAGTTATAATAAATTTAAAGTTACTCTTCTATACAAATAAAGATTCTAAAAAAATTAAATCAAATGAAACTGCAGCACTAACACTAAGTTTTGTTTAACCGGCTATATCCTTGAAAGGAATTTTAATGAGAGTATGACATTCACAATGGTCCCTACTCGCGTTTATATCCCCAGTAGGAGAGATGACGACTTTAGGTTTTTGGAATTTTTGCTGGAACGTGTATACGTCATTCTACATACAGCGCTTGGTATTCCCGAATTGGTCACCCAGCTGGTATTCCGAAATTGGTCAACCATATAGTACTGACGAGGTTCAACATTGCTTACTATGCTGATTTACGGTAAACCTATGTGTTAACGTGTTTATGCCCTATCACATTTCAGTGATCACTATATGGAATTTATAATATAGATAAAGGAAGATTTTTTTTTAAATGAACCCAAAACTGTTTTGTTTTAACGTTAACATACAGACGTATCATTTCTAAAAAAATTGTACATTTTTTTTAAAATTGAAGCGTGTCTCATTAATTTCGGATAGTGTATTATCCATCGACAGTGATAAAGAGAGACACTTTGTTTTCTTGTTTGTTTTTTTCTTTTGTTTTTGGTTAGATACTCTTTTATTCTCTCATAATGGATAATATACTATAATAAGGCACGCTTCATTTAAAAAAATATAAATGATATTTGTAAAAGAAATATTTTCACCTCAAAAACAATTCGTCGGTTTATTAAAAAGAATTAAAAATCATTACCTATTCTCATCTCAAATATATATATTCATCATATTAAAAAATTTTTTTAAAAAATGAAATGGATCCAGATTTCTTTTTTTTTTTTTAATGGGGGGGGGAGCTAGACATGCCGCTATTTGAGTTTGAACTTCCTACCAGCTATGTCCGTTGGGAAAGAAAAAGGAACAAACATAGCTGGCCTTCGGGTCAAGATCAAAGTGTAGTACCTCTTCTTCAGATACAGCACTTCAATTTCTTGTTCTCTATCAGTGGAGGGGAAATCCTTCACGACTGAGATAATTCCTAGTTTTGTTCCTTTTCTCCACATTAAAAAACGATCCTGGTGTCTAACTCTGTCCCGTGGGGAGACATTGTAAATACAAACATATATCACTTATTCACCAATAACAACCAGTGCGAATACGCCTGAAGGACGGCATGTGTTATATCGGCCAAAACGTTGAGGAAAAAATAGGATGAGAATTACAGTCCAAATCATACAAAAATAATTATGCTGATATAGCTTTTGCCAATACTTTGTATTAATTGATTTCCATAACAACGTATCAAACAATTCCTAATACAAATTTTGCTGCAGTTTGTCTCACTTAACATTAAATATTACGTTGGGTGGCCTGATAGAATTTAATTCTTAAAGGTTATCTCGCTTGTTAAACGCATACGTCGAATAGACGTACTTTACGAAAATCAAATCAGGCTTTCGCTATTTTCATTAATTCTTTTAATTTGCATTTTCTTCAGAGAAACACGTAATCCTAATTTCAAGTATATTCTTCAATCAATAGAAAATCTGAATTCTTTCGCCTATAAATAAATTCATTAAATAAATGCACGCTACTTTTATTTTACTTTCATATTTGAAAATTGCTAGTTTGGAATGCAAAAGTATGAATGTGTAATTCGATTTTTTGCATATCTTTTGATTTATTCAAATTCTGAAGACAAACTCTATTCCTTCCATCAAAGGTGAATCTTGCTTGGAATCGATTCGTCATAGAATGCGAATGTGTAAGACTTTCAGTGGAGGCCAGTACAGAGGGACGAAGATAAATTATATATATATATATATATATATATATATATATATATATATATATATATATATATATATATATATACTAGCATTTAAGCCCGGCGTTGCCCGGGTGTTTGGATTTGTATGTTCAGCAAAAAAAAAAAAAAGTGGTAGTAGGAAGGCAGTCTCAAACCCGTACCGCAAAGGCGGAAAAGAACGGGGTAAAACCTAAGGTTTATGCCGTTACGACCACCGCCAAACCGGAAGCGTTATTTTTTAAAATTAAGGCTAGATAATCTAAACGAGAGGATAACTTTCAAAAATATCGGCGAAAAAAGTGCCCCCCTGTAGAAAAGTGCCTAGTTGAAGGGGCAAATATTAATGTTTTTAGTCAATTTTTCGATATTTGTCGTATGAAAGGTTGACCTTAAAACGATACTGATCTTGGTAAAATCCGTCGCCTCTATTGAAAGTTTAAGGCAGACATGCAAAGAGACATACATACATTTATATATTAGTAACTAAAAATTTCCGACCCAAACTGATGAAAAAGCTTGCCCTATCTCTGAATACCCTTTATGTAAAATTTAAATATTTACACCAGAAATTGTCTGAGTAATTTGGAAGAGACCGCAGAGGTCAATTTTATTTAGACTTTTACCCTATAATGACCACTTAAAATTTATTGTTTTGGGCTCAAATCAAGTTATTAAGTTAGATCCATGCCGAAGGAACCTATATCTAAAATTTCAAGTGCATAGACCCAAAATTGTCGGAGGACTTTAGTAGATTTCTCCAAAGTCCAATCGTAGAACTTTGACCCCTTAATCGCCAAATTTCTGGCCAAAAACCGATCACATCGATTTCCCCAATCTCAGTACCCTGTATATCAATTTTCGATCTGTAGATTAAAACTTCACTGAGTTATTTCGTAGGGAAATGTACAAACACAGACACACAGATACACAGATACACAGATAGACAGACACTTTGACTTTTATTGATATACTAGCAGGCTGCCCAGAGTTACCCGAGTGTTTGGAGGTGTATGCTGAGAAAAAAGGTCAATTTTTTAACTTTGACACCTATTATGACCCCTAACATTTATTGGTGTGGGCTCAAATCAAGTTATTAATTTAGATCCATGTCAAATGAACCTATATCAAAAATTTCAAGTGTTTAGAGACAAAGTTGTCGGAGGAACAGGTAGAGTTTTCAAAGGTAAAATCGTTGAACTTTGACATCTTAACAACAAAATTAATGACAAAAAAACGATCACATTGATTTTCCCCAATCTCAGTACCCTGCATATCAAATTTCGCGTCTGTAGACTAAAAATTGACAGATTTATTGCGTATGGAAATGCCCGGGTATTTGGAAGTGTATGTTGAGCCAATAAAAAAAAGAAGCGGTCTATTTTTTTTAATTTCGACCTCTATTATGACCTCTTATTTTTTTTTTTGTTTTGGGCTCACATCAAGTCATTAAGTAAGATCCATGTCCAAGGAACCTATATCTTAAATTTCAAGAGTTTAGACAAAAAAAAATGTCGGAGGAGTTTGGTAGAGTTCTCAAAAGTCAAATCGTTGAATTTTGACCGCTTAATCGATCACATCGATTTTCCCAAATCTCTGTACCCTTTATATCAAATTTCGAGTCTGTATACCTAAAATTGACAGATTTCGTGCGTATGGAAATGTACACACACATACACACAGAGACAGACACTTTCACTTTTATGGATATACTAGCAAAAGTACACGTCATTGACTGGGTTCAAAAACAGCCTACAGAAAATGGACTCTGATTTATGAAAGTATTATAGGTTATGAAAAGGAAGGGTTGAAAAGAGATAGCTTCGAATTTGGGGGCATCAAAATCAAAGCAAAATATAATGAAAGTAAAAATAAAATAGATACACCCCATAATTTATTATACCAAACCTGTTCACACTGAAACACTTATCATAATATTTTGTGGATCTATATTAAAAAAAAAAACGTTGTTAAACTTTGTGATATATTTCCATTCTATGAAGGGCAGGCGCGAACGGACATCCCATGATTTTATTATACCATATTTCTTCAAACTGAAACATAATTATCAAAGTATACTTACGCAGATAGATATTAAAAGTCTTTATTAAAGTTTGTGCTTATTTCATATTCTATGGAGGCCAGGCGCGAACGCAGACCCCAGAATTTTATTATACCATCCCAATTTAAGTAAAAACATACTCATCAAAGTGTGTTGATGTACATCTATATCAAAAACAAAAGCACTTGTAAAGTTTTTTTTTAATTTTTAAATGTTTTCCCCATACCTTTTGGACCACGCGCGTACGCAGACCCCACAATTTTAATGAATCATCATAATGCCAGATCAAACATTCCAATTCCTGTATCTCGGTACATCTTCTATCATTATATGTGCTCAGTTTTCTATAATAGTCAGCTATATAGGAGCCTATTCGTGACCAGGCACACACACAGACGTTTAGCTTTATATTATACTAGTATGGGTGGCCGACGTTGCCAGGGTATTTGGAGGTGTATGTCGAGCAATGAAAAAGCAGTCAATTTTTTTTTAAATTTGACCTCTATTATGACCCCTTAAAATTTAATGATTTGGGCTCAAATCAATTAATTAAGTTCGACCCATGTCCAAGGTACCTTTATCTTTACTTTCAAGTGTCTAGACCCAAAAAGGTGTCGGAGGAGTTTGGTAGAGTTCTCAAAGGTAAAATCGTTTAACTTTGACCCCTTAATCGCCAAATTTCTGAACAAAACCGATCACATCGATTTTCCCAAATCTCAGTACCCTGTATATAAAATGTCGAGTCTGTAGACAGACAGAGTTATTGCGTAGGGAAATGTACACAGATAGATAGATGGATAGAAAGATAGATAGATTACACAAAAAATATATGCGTACTAGCATGGGTGCCCGGCGTTGCCCGGGTGTGTAGAGGTGTATACTAAGGAAAAAAAACGGTCAATCCTTGTTTAAAATTTTACCCCTGTTATGACTCCTTAACATTTATTGTTTAGGGTTCACATCAAGTTATTAAGGAAGATCCATGTCCAAGGAATCTATATTACAAAATTTCAAGTGTGTGGACTCAAAATTGCAGGAAGAGTTTGGTAGAGTTCTCAAAAGATAAATCGTTGAACTCTGACCCCTAAATTGCAAAATTTCTCCTCGAAAATCGAGCATATGTATTTTCTCTAATCACAGTACCCTGTGTATCAAATCTCGAGTCTGTGGGCTAAAAATTGACAGAGCTATTGCGTAGGGAAATGTGCACACAGAGAAACACAGCCAAACAGACGCTTTCACTTTTAGAGATATACTAGTATTTCAGCCCAGCGTTCCGCGGGTGTTTGACGGTGTATGAAGAGAAAAGAAACGGTCAAACTTTTTAAAATTTGTCCTCTATTATGACCCCTTAAAATTTATTGTTTTGGACTCAAATCAAGTTATTAAGTTAGATCCATGTCCAAGGAACCGCTATCTAAACTTTCAAGTGTTTAGACACACAATTGTCGGAGGAGTTTGGTAGAGTTCTACAAGTCAAATAGTTGAACTTTGACCCCAGAATCGACCAATTTCTGGCCGACTTCCGGTCACCTCGATTTTCCCCGTATCTCAGTACCCTGTATATCAAATTTCGAGCCGGTACACTTAAAATTGACAGAGTTATTGCGTATGGAAATGCACACACACACACGCAGACTCTTTCACTTTTATAGATATACTAGCATTTCAGCCCGGCGTTGGCCGGGTGCTAGGATGTGTCTGCTGAGAGAAAAAAGGATTAATTTTTAAAACTTTGATCCCTATTATGACCCCTTAACATTTATACTTTTGGGCTCAAATCAAGTTATTTAGTTAGATCCCTGTCCAAGCAAACTATATCTAAAATTTCACGTGTTTAGACCCAAATTCGTCAGAGGAGTTTGGTAGAGTTCTCAAAACTCAAATCGTTGAACTTTGACCTTTTAACAACCGAATTTCTGGCCGAAATCCAATCAGACCGATTTTCCCAAATCTCAGTACCCTCTATATCAAATTTCGAGTCTGTAGACTAAAAATTGGCAGGGTTGTTGCGTACGAAAATGTACACAGACACACACAGACACTTTCACTTATATATATATATATATGTATACATATTTATATATATGCATATATATATATATATATATATATATATATATATATACTTTCTATATTTCTCAATCTAAATTTTCTGAAGTCAGCTTTTATTAATATTTTGTACGATGCTTGTCTTTCTCCCCTTCTGACGATTTACCTTTGAAATGCCATGAGCTAAAAAGGTATTTTGCTCGTGGATTCTTTTTATAAAGCTGCTGGTATTGTCAAAGTATATGTACCATTTATTGCTCATTATATATATATATACATATGTATATATATATATATATATATATATATATATATATATATATATATATATATAGCAATAAAGGCAAAGTTTTATTCAGAGACTAAAAATTAATGTGTATACACTGTCGTGTTTTCAATGCTCAATGTCGATATAGTTATTTATATAATTAGTTTGTTTACTCACATATTTTATAAAAAATGATGAAAACTTTCGACCAAATGGATACTAACAACCATACATATTGGATTTTGCTTAGTATTCCCTTTGATTTTAGCTATAAAATTAAACTTAATTTAGCTATAAAATTAAACTTTCTGTTATTTTCTTTCTCGAATGTTATAAAAAATTGATTTTACCAGCAGAAAAAAAAAAAAAACTATCTATACTTGCATTTTGCTTACTTTTTTTCCTCTGAACAGAAGAGCCTTTCTTTGAGACTCCATGAAATAAGGAGCGTTTCCCCTATATTTCGTATTTCTACTTTTTGCATAAATTATTATAATTGTATTCTATAATATGTTGATATTATATATATATATATATATATATATATTATTTTTCAAATAAATTATATTTTATATTTTTAAAATAATATATATACCGCTCCCATGTGGGGGGTAACTAATTGGTTAAATGGAAAATTATTCCCAACTCGCAGTTAGGTAAAAAAGGCACTTTCGTAAATAATTGAATTCATTCAAGACCTATCGCAAAAACAAAAACAAAACACACACACGTACACACATACACCCCCCACACACACATATATATATATATATGTGTGTGTGTATGTGTGTGTGGTTGTGTGTGTGTGGTTGTGTAATGATTCCAGGTTAGAATATTTAAAAGTAGAAATCTCAATGAAGTTTACAATGTATATTCAAAACTGCTCAATACAAAGTAGAGTAAGATAAAACTTAAATTCATTTACATATACAAATTTAGGTATTGACACACACATCAATAGTTTGTTGCAGTCAACAAACTATAAATATCAAGAAACATCATCACCCGATGTTCTTTTTCCAAAAGATTAGGAGAAATATATATATATATATATATATATATATATATATATATATATATATATATATATATATATATATATATATATGCATTTAATTTAAGCTCCTTCTTGCGTGAGCTTTATTTGACTTTTCCAGATATGTTTAGTAAGGAATACACCCCCCTCTCATCCAAAAAACTCCCTACCCCATCCCGGAAATCCTACATCTCTAAATTAATAGCAGCTCTCAATAAATTCATAATGAATGTTAGATGGAAAGCATACCCCCATTACCTTAACATGAGTTTAAAACAAAACCGCTTGGGCACCTCTAAAGAAACCCTCGCTCCCCCGCTCCAAAGTAATTTAGAAAATCCCCCTCTGCCAATAAATAGTGTCTCCCGAGAGAGGGAGCAAGAGAGAATGGCGGCGAAATATTATGGACTAAAATTACACCAATTCCCTAAAGCTAATGAACATTTAGAAGAATTTGAAAACGGTCTAATTAATCTAATCAAGAAAATAAAATTTAAGAAACCTAATAAAAATCCACACCCGATAGTTAATATAATAAACGGCTTGGCACAAAAAACTATTTATTCCCACAGATAAAACAAAAAACTATTAAAAATTTAACTACCTAGCTTATGAGAGCCTAATATATAAAGAGTTTGAAAACCATGTAACGAAGTACCGCAAAACTTAACACATAAGATCAACACCCAAACTACGAACCTACTGACTAGCATGAACCTGAGTAACCACACAGAAATCTACACTCCAGCAACTTCGAGATTCAATCTAAAGGACCCTAAGCCTAACTTCAGCAGCAATCCCTGTATCCGGCTAATCTGCCCCGTTAAATCAGACCTAGGAAGAATAAGTAAAAACATATTAGATGGAATAATACCAAGTATAAAAAAAGAAAATAAGCTTGTCCCTTTGGCAACCATCGAACAATGTTATAGATTGGTTCATTAACCTTAAAGAAAAATCAAAACTAAACTTCATAACATTTGACATTGATAACTACTACCAATCTATATCCTCTATCCTTTTTAACAAAGCGCTCATCTTAGCTAAAAATAACACGGACTTTTCCGACTCAGAAATTAGTCTAATCCTACTAGCAAGAAAAACTTTAATACGAGTTGTTAATAAATTGTGGACAAGAAAAGACACCCCTGATCAATTCGACATAGTGATGGGCGCGGCAGACTCTGCACAATTAACGTATCTGGTATGAATCTACCTATTAAATGAGTTTAAACACAGATTCAGCAATAGCGACCTACAAGGAGGCCTGTATAGGGACGACGGTCTATTAGTAACTGGAGCTAGGTCCAGAATGTACAATAGGACCATAATCAAACTAAGAGATGTTTTTTTTAAGTTTCGGCCTTAGTATAACAGTAGAGAATGAAAAAGCACCTCTAACTTCTTAGACGTAACATGAAACCTAAAGGAAGAAACATACTACCCCTACCATAAACCAAATTTGTCGCTACCATATTTCCACAAATTCTCCAATCATCCCAGATCCGTCATTAAGGCAATCAACTCCTCGGTGTCCAACATAATCTCTAATGTCTCTGCAAACCATAATATTTTCAACGAAACCTCCACCTTTATAACAAGGCACTAGCTCTGGATACAAAAACGCAATTAAGTATGATACGAATAATGCTAAAAAATATCCAGCCACTTAGGCATAGTGACCCACAACATGACTAAACGCAAGTCTAGGCAAAATAATAAGGCAAGATCGAAGTATAAGTATCATATGCCAAATACTGCTAACAATGAAAAGCTCATACAAGTTGAACACCCCCCCCAAAAAAAAAACGGATCAGAAGAAAGTCCAATATTTGGTTCAAACCCCCTATAATAATAACGTCTAATTAATATCCCAAAAGAATTCTTTAAATCAGTAGAATATTCTTTCACGTATCCTCACATATACAGCACGATCCTAAATAAAAACTCTATTAAATTATCCTTCTCAACTATGCCTAATGTAGCACAAACTATTAAAAGCACTAATAATAAGAAAATAGAATCAGCGCAGAAAATAATTAATGGCAACCCTAGTCTAGCCCAACTAAACTGCAATTGTAACGACTCAACTAGCTGCCCATTGCAGAATGACTGTGTACACTCAGACATGATGTATTCATGTACAGTAACAGAACTTCCGCCTAATACGACAACTAATAACCGGGCAGCCCAAACCTATAGTAACAATTACACTGTAGAGAATCCACATAACCCAATAAGCAATAGTACACAATCTGAATAACTAACTACACAGCAGATAGGTATACGATCCTAAAAACAAAACAAAATAGCCTTTACATTAAAATGGAAAATACTAAGAAAATCCAAGTCATACAGCCCAGGATTTAAATACTGCCTCCTATGTAACGCAGAGGCGACCGAGATTATAACGGCGCCTAAAAAATTAAACATCCTCAATTCAAAACAAGAGATAATTTACAGTTGCAGGCACAAGAGAAAGTTCAGATACGTAAATGCAATTAACCCCACGGAAAATGTACCACCGGACAGGAACGAGCTTATTGCGCTTCCTCGCCATCCATAAAATGCAACAATATCCATCACTAACCGTTTCCCCTAGTATAGAACTATTGGACAACACCCGAAACTATTTTTTAACCACCCATAATCTCCCGCCATCTGAAAAAAATCCCCATAAAAACTTCAACACTTTAATACAAATTTTAGCACACCCTCTGAACGCAAAACCATTACATAATTTTAAATAAATGTCAAACCTAGAATAGCTTGCATCTTGGCAATGACTAATTAGCAATATATCTGTCTTAATCATAAGCCCACAAACAACTTTGCCTATCAAACCCTACCCCCGTAAACATGTACACTTAATACTACCTGTTAAATTGCAACCAAATCACCAATTAGCGCACGAGGCAACGAGAATATAACCTAAACAATATAAAATGCAGGCCCAATGAAAATATAGCTTAGAAACCACCTCACAGGGCTACAGATTTAAAACCTAAATTTAGAACTATCTAACCACCACCCCTAAACCCTATTGGCGAGCTCCCCCCCCCAATAAAAAATTATTTAAAAATCAGCGTATTAGCTTTACATAAGCCATCCACCCAGCAGTATTATTTACATTAAAACTTTTAAATTTACCGAAAATATAACCTCAGAAAAACTCCCCGATTCAACCCAACCCACTCCCGTCACCCATACAGACATATCCCCCATCGCTATCCTACCCTCTCCGACTACCAGCTAAGCGTTCCATCTGATAATATGACCTAGATTTGAACACAGTTGAACTAGTCCAGCTATGGGTAATTTCCATTGCGTTGAAAAAAATACAATTTTTGCCAGCTAAATTAGGAGGAATAAGAATTCACCAGACTAAAATATCTACGGAAGACCCCCCCCCAAAAAAATATTTGGCGAAATATGGAAATTTAAAGGGATGTTATAAACTATACTTCTGGATCTCTTGGAGATTAAAACTACCACATAAAGTAGCTATGGCGATTCGATGGACCTGTTTCTAGTGTTCATAAACGAGAAAGTATGTATTAAACTTTCTATGCCATGCCTGTCTATATAAACATTAATTTGATGGCCTATATAATCGAACTTCAAGAAATGTAAAGTTTTAAGGTGGACGCTTGAAAGTACCGTTCCTAGTGAAGCAATGCTTTAATTTAAACCCAAGGGCCTTTTGTTCACCGAACTCTTACGCTTTACCGGCTTATTATACCTCTATTTTTCTATAAGGTTATATGTATGTGGATGCGTATATGTGCGTGACAGAACAGAAAAAGAACTCAACGTCTCTTCTTTCGCATGTGATATATAACCGTCTTCCTGAGCATCCTCTCCTAGAAATCCTGATGGTGTCCCCTGAAATAGGGACGAAACGTTAATTTTATTTTGGTTTTTACTCTTTTAGGTTTTTCCTTTTTATTCACATAGCGTCTAAAGCATCGTTTATATCTTGCTTTATTTTATTAATATATATATATATATATATATATATATTCTTTATTTTACTTTATTTTATACGAGTCCACTACCCCTCACTCCTCAACCCCATTTCCTGCTATTCTACCCCCACTTGTCTGTATCCCTTTCTTTTACCCACCCCTAATAATTAGCATTAACAGTATTTACATTATTATTATTGGTAATGATGGTGGTGATGTTGGAGGTAGTGGTAGAAGTATTGTTACTACTGCCTTTATTATTATCATTATTATTACTGCATTGTTTTTAACGCTATTACTATTGTTATTATTATTATTGGTTTTATCATCATTGTTATTATTATTATCATCAGTATAGTTTTTATCTCAATTATTATCCGTAATTGCTACCATAACCGTTACCATTATCTCGATTTTCACTGTTATTAACAGTAATTTTGAACTTAATTTTACCACAAATATTGGTAACATTATATTTAATGTTTAATTTTAATGTTCACTTTTAATTTTGACTTTATTTTTATTTTATTTATTTTATTTTTCTTAATATTCAATTTTACATCGAATATATACATTTTTTTGTTTAATATTCAATTTTACATCTAATTTATTTTCGCCTTTGTTATTACTACTATTATTATAATTGTCATTACTATTATATTCCGTACTATTATAATTACCCTACTATTTTTTGGTATATTTTACCACTCTCATAAGTAGCTATGGTTTCGTTACTGCCCCACTTTAACATCAATATGTATACTTAACCTTTTACATCAAGTTATACGCATTCATAGTCATGGCCACCCTAATCTCCGACCTCCCCCTTATGATCATACTCCCTATATCATAACAGTAGAAACTGATAAATATATTGCCGCATATTACCTTTCAGTTTTACAACCTTAAATACCCCCCAAATTAATCAAAATTACCACCTCCATAGAAAATTGACACTCCACAAACCGTTTAAATAAATTACCACTCAGCAAAAATACACCCCCTATTTTACCATAATACATATACCCCTTAATCTCAATACTATGTTAAAGACGATTTATATTCTTATACATCATACTATATATAATAAGCTTCTTCTTATTTATTGAGAATTCAATAAAGCTTCCCCCCAACTTTCTATAATTCCTCTTAATCTTTTTCATCCCTAATGAACCTTGCGCTAGACGCCGCATCTCCCCCCCTGCTACCTAGCACCTTCTCTACTCTTCTGATGAGAAGCAATAGGTTTCGAAATACCCTGGCATAAAGAGTTCCTTCTGTCCCCAATTCTTTTTCTGCATTGCATTATTCAATAATGATCCATTCTATATCTACCAATATATAGTTTTGTGTCTTCATTTCATACTCTTGTTGTCCTATTATATATATATATATATATATATATATATATATATATATATATGATGTCGGTAAAATCATTATTACTGAAGTTTACTCCACAGAATGGATACTCCCTTGGAGAAAATAGTGGTCCATAATAAATAGAGTTGTTTATTTGTAATATTTTTTTAGTAAAAGAAAGGATGAGTAAAGATTCAGTTGTGGTTTTAGTTATAATAAACTCAACGTAATTTGGTGAAGACAAAACTATTTCTTTGAATATAGGTACACGCACACATATGCGTATAAGTCACCCAGCTGGCCAAGCATTTTGGTCAGGGCTGTCTCTCAGTTTAGGACGAAAAACCAAACAAGTGTGCCACAGAAATAGCAAGAAAGAGCCGGCAGAAATATACCGAGACCTTTCAACAGATGAACCTTAAAGAATGGGAGCAACATCAGCGTGCGATGTATTTTTTGGGGGAACTCTCTCATGAATACATAGATAAAGAAGGTTCCTTGGACTGGCTCAAAAGGGGAGCCCTCCACCACGATCAGGAAAGGGTCATAATGGCTGCTCAAGACCAGGGATTGCTGACCAATGCATTCAAGAAGATGGCAGGGATCATTAATGACATTAAATGCAGGTTCTGCCATACA
>NC_136513.1:25662500-25697500 GCF_053919585.1 Euprymna scolopes | reverse complement strand
TATATATTTAAATATACATATATATACATATATATATATATATATATATATATATATATATATATATATATATATATATACTTTCATTGTTGTTGTAAACCAAATCCCACCAATCAATACCACGCCTTACTTATTCCATTTTCTTACAACTATAAGAAAATTGCAAAATTTATATGTAACATGCCTTATTATCATGTTATTACGAAATGATAATGACATTCAATTATTAAATCATTTCTCTCTGGTAGGCTCATAAAAGAAGTGGTTTATAGGCAGAAATCAGAAGCCCACAGTCTTAATGATGGTGTCCTTTAAGGGTCCATCCTGGGCCAAACTCTCTTCCTGATCTGCATCAATGATCTACCAAAACAAATACTTAAATCATGGGTTGACATCTATGCTGATGACACGACTATCTATGGCAACACATCGAAGGCCGTAAATGACAAAGTTCTCTCTGATTCGCTCTTCTCTGATCTTGAGCGCATGGTAAAATAGGGGAAGTTTACTTTTACTGCATCTAAAACCAAGCTCCTATCAATCATCATCAACACTCTAATCCCCATCTGGCATCAATTGAAATGGATGGGTCTCGTCTTGGGGAGGCTCCATGTTTGGATAAGCTTCTGGGATTGATCTTTACTCCCAATCTGAAATGGAACACGTACATCAAATCTGTTGCCAATGTCGCTGGAAAACTAGTGGGATCCTTCTACCGCTCCAGTAGATATCTCACTGCTGATGCAATTCTCTATCTATATAAAAGCCAGGTACGTCCAAGAATAGAGTACTGCTGCCATATCTGGACAGGATCTGCTAAAAACAGCCTATCCTACCTTGACAGAATACAAAATAGATTTCGTAGCCGAGTGGGGGATGCCCTTTTCTCTTCGCTGCAACCTCTCTCCTACAGAAGGGACGTTGGGAGCCTGTCGTTGTTTAATCGCTATTTCGATTACAATTGCTCGTCTGAGCTCCAATCACTGGTCTCCTACTCGCCAATATTTCACGAAAAACACCTGTCTAGCTAAAACCACTGTCACTAATTTCCCCCACTTTTTATCTGTGCCTGAATCAAAACGTATATTCCATGAACAAAGCTCCTCTTAGAAGTGCACACCTGTGGAACTCTCTTCCGTTTGCCTGTTTCCCACCTGACTACAACTTGGATGTCTTCAAGTTCAACATAAACAAGTTCCTGATAAACCGCCCCCTTAAGTAAGACACTTTATCAGATCTCCATTTTTAGCGATTACTACGCTATTGTCCCATTGATTACTGTACACGCAATAACCCTTATCCCCAAGTGGTCTCCGGGCCTTGATAAGTGGTGACTTTGTCGTAATAAAAGACATAATTAGTACTAACTGATTCACAAGTCACTTTGATTAAATAAAAAACCTCTATAAAAAAGTGATTTATCGCTATAGTTCTATTTCTTGTAATAATATATATCAAGCAGTTCTTCATATTTGTCTACAGAAATATCTAGCGGGAACGATGGAAATTCCAGCAAATGGGAAATATATGAAATCCACAAATATGTTTTTGTAACGTTGTCAGGGAACTACCACGCTGCATGCTCACTCGCAAAGCAGACACGTAATAAAAAGTTAATTCAACCCATTTTTTTATTGTTGTACAACGACAGTTATTTCTTTATTCTCTCGTTACCGCTGTGACTTCTCTCACGTGATCGTCTTCTCTAATGCATTCTTCTCAAACGTACTCTCGAAGCCATCAACGCTTCTGACAGGATCGACCTATCTTACAGCGTCCCTCCCCTTTTGATGGTATTTTTCCTTCGCACACGGCTTTGCATTTGCATACGTGCGCCCACGCTATGTTACATTTTGATAAATTTGATATTTTTTAGGAAAAAGAGAGAAAATTAGTTTTGGGGACAGAAAAACTAAGAACATTAAAATATGAGTTAATTAACATTTCTAGGAAAATAATACCAATCTATATATCTGTAAAAGTGAAATTGTGTGTGTACATTTACCTAGCAAACTACTCTGTAATTTTTCAGTCTACAGACTCGAGATTTGACATAACGCGTAATGGGATTTGGGAAGATCTTATAAACCGTCCGCCAATTTTGGGTCTTAACACTTGAAATTTTAGATGTAGGCTTCTTGGATATAGATAAAAATTTTAATTTGATTCGAATAGATGTTATGGGGTCAAAATTGAGGTCAAACTTAAAAAAAATATTTATCTTTACGGTCTCTCTGAAATTACTCAGCTAATTGTTCGTCTAAACATTGGAAATTATACATAAAGTGTATTCAGACACAGGGATAGCTTTTTAATCAGTTTTCTCGTTCAAGGGGTCAAAGTTTAAAATATTTCACCTTTATGCTCTCTAGCAAACTACTCAGCGAATTTTGGCTCTAAATATTTGTAATTTTACATAGAGAGTATTTAGACATGCAACAAGCTTTTTAATCAGTTTTGGGGCGAAAATTTGGCTTCCAAGACATTAAAGTTGAAAGAGTTGACATTTGACAACTCTACCAAGCTCCTCCGCCAATTTTGAGTCTAATAACTTGAAATTTTAGATGTAGGTTACATGGGCATGAGTCAAACTTTTTAATATATATATATATATATATATATATATATATATATATATATATATATATACATAAAGCTATAAACATTATATAGGGTCCTAGAAACGTCGAGCTGAACTGATAGTTGTATTATAAATATAAACTTAAACCCAATGAGATAAATTAATAAGTACTAATAACTACTCAGAAAATAATATTATGCTACATTGTTCAATTCAAATAATAAAATTACATTGTAATGTTGCAATGTTTTATTTACTTCGTCTATCCTGTGCTTATGAGCAGACAATTCTATGTTGTTGTTTTGGCCGTTTTTTAAATGTTCTCGTTTTACGTACAGTTTCTTTTCATTTTTGTTGAAGAAATGTGCACGTCGAGATTACTACGAGTTCAATTCCTATATCATCCCAACAACAATAATACATTATTGTTTGATGGTATTCGAAAACCAGGCTCTCATGAGAAGGTTACTGTCATATTCTAGTCCAGGCTTGTCAGATTGGCCCTTTGAAAGCTAAATGTCGAGAATTTGGTCTGTTTTAAAAGTGTTATTTAAAACTTATATATGTGTTTTTTTTACTGTAACGTGCACTATATCTAAGGAAGGAAAAAACAGAATATTATATAAATCATAACAATAAGAAGAAGAGGAAGAAAAAGGAGAAGAAAAGCAGAAGAAGTTTACCTGCTTTTCAGCTGATTACAATATAACCGTCTTCAAGTCCAATGTAGAGAAGTTTTGATAAACCGTTTCCCTTATGTAATCTAATTTACCAAGTTTAAACTTCTAACGATTAACAGGATATTGTCCTTTTGACTAATGTACACTCTTTAATCCTTATCATCGAGTGGCTTCTGGGCCTTGATAAATGGTTTTTAAAAAAACAACAACAACAAAAAACAGATCCTCTCAGATCATAAGAATTGTGCGTAGTTCTAAAAGTATATTAATGAATAAAAAAGGAAAAGTATTTGTGTCTGGTGAACAATAGACGAGTATTGATTTGTTGTCGGGTTAAAAAAGTGACTCCATGTATAGATAACAGCGGGATAGGACAGTGGTCCTTCTTACTGGATTGAAATCCAGCGACAAATGCTCACAAGGGGCGGAAGATTTAATAGACGATTACGCCCTTCATTAACAATCGGCTAATAAACAAAAAAGAATTTACCATAAACGTAAGCCTACTAAAAGAAAACCACTTTCATTTCTCCCCCCCCTCATGCAACAGAACCTGAAGAGTTAATTTAAAACCTGTTTTTCCACCATTTTTTACTCCACATCACGTCTAAACAATTGTTGACGTATCACTGAGGATTTTTTTCCTTTTGTATACCAATAAGAAAAAAAATACTAATAAGATAAACCATAATCACGATGACACAGCAGATCCTACAAGACCACCGAAATTAAGTAACGATGAACCTGGCTAATACCCGATGGGTTGCGAAAACTAGGCGCTGTATAGGCTGACGATACAGCACTGCTATCAAACGAAAAAGTTACTTAGTTTTATTGCAAATTCCTCAACCGATAAAGACGGATTTTCTTCAAGAGCTGGTTCAAGAAACTTATCATCAAACTCAACTGGACGTCCGGTGCGATCTTCATCTTAGGGTGAAATCTCCACTTCTGAATTTCGCAAACCATCTTCTGCAAGTTCTTTCATTCATACATTCTTTTGCATAAACTGAGTAAATATTTCTAGGCGTCTGAGTTTCATAAAGCATCACTATATGCCACAAATGATTCTTAGCAACTTCCATGTAAGTAGAGTTGTAATCAAGCAAATTTAAATTGTATCGTTCTGTAAGAAATATAATCACTTAAAATGCATTTACACATTAAAATGTTAAAAAAAAACTACACAACATACACGATATTAGGTTTCATTCAGTTGAAAAACAAAAATAACAATTCAGACAGAACTTATGGGTTGGTTGGTTGTTTTTGTTTTACGGCATATCAACCCTTTTCGGGTTATTTAATGCCGAATTCAAAGATTTTGAAGAGAAATGTTTTTAATAGAATATATTTGTTGTTTTCAAATCAGTTTCTATTTAACCCATAGTTGAGAGCCTAACAGGTCTTAGCACTCAGGGTCAGAATGGACCTGGGAGCAATGACAATTAAAAGGTGGCTCCACACTCCCCAAAGCCCACAAGCGGGGGCCTCACCACTTGATATAGTTTAAGGTCATATCCAGGACCCCCATTGAGGGACTGTTACCCTCTGCAGGGGGGGCAGTCGGCGTATTCTAATGCCCCACCGACAGGGCCACAGAACTTATGGGACGACCTGATATATATATATATATATATATATATATATATATATATATATATATATATATATTGTCATACACATACAATACTGTTTCGTTGTATCACAACATATCAGTGCGGCTAGACTTACACCTTTTTTCCCAGCCATGGATCGAAGCTACAACCATCGCGTTGACAGTCGGCGGCTCTAACCATCGGACCCGTAAATATTTCTCCTCAAATGCCTCTTAAATTTGCATTTGCCCATCGCAAAGTGCTCGAACTCTCAGTTTGTTTACAAACAGTGAGCTACGCTTAATCGCTTAAATACGCGTCGGGTGAAAATATAGTTACAAAGTGGTCAAACCAAAGAGGGGAGACCTATTAGTTATCCACATACAGTACTGTTTCGTTTATTAGAACTCATCAGTGCGGCTAAGTACACCTTTTTACCGGCCGTGGATCGAACATATAACCATCGGGTTGACAGTCGGAGACTTAAATCCCAACAACATAGATTAAAGTAAGGGTTCCGTTAAAAAAAAATCTATGGACATTTCCGGCGTTTAAAGAAAGAATAGTTTGTCCGGTGGACTAATTCCAAAAATAAAATAAATAAATAAATGAAAATAAAAAATATAATAATTAAAAGGATAATATAGTTTATAAAATTCCGTCGGTTTTTGTTTAGAGTATCACGTCAGCTAATATTTTGATTGGATAATAAATGTCCTGGAAAAGTCACTTCAGATAAATTTTTCGATTTAAAATATGCAAACAAAGAAACAATTTGCGGAGATTGTTAATGCCACCCCTTCTTTTATCGTAAATTGAACTCCTTGATGAGAAAAAATTAAAATAAAATGGATTTAATAGGAGAACATTATATCTACAGTTGATAACTACAAATGAGCTCATCTCAAGATGACAACAGTTATGTTTTTTTTTAAGAAGAAATGTTTTGCTGAGCATGTTATCTCTCCTTGACTTGCTGAGAATTATCTCTCTTGGCAAGTATAACATTACCCTTAAAAAAAAATATTCATTATTCATAAGATAAACTCTTTTCGGGATCGGATTTTTTCGATTTTCCATACTTATCGGATGAATTTCTGTGCTAACATATGTCTAAGAACACTGCCAGCCATATAAATTACCTTTGTGTGAAATTTGCAAAAGATATGCTCAGCCATATCGGAACCTATCAGGAATAAACACGCACACACAACGCTACTATTATTTAATAGAAGACACACGCACACACACACACACACACACACATATATATATATACGTGTGTGTATGCATATATAGATGTGTGTGTACACATATATGTATATCTATGTATATATATGTATATGTGTATATATAGATATAATTATCTGTATATATACATGTGTATATATATGCATATATATGTATATATATATGCATATATATGTATAAATATATATATACGTATATATGTATACATTGTGTATATATGTAGATAGATGGATAGATAGATAGATAGATGGATAGATATTTTATATATATGTTGTCTTGAAACAGAGAAGTAAAGTACGGATCGAACTTTTTGAGGAAATTCAGTTAGTAATCGGTTACTAAACAAATACTCGGAAGACATAAATGAATGAAAAAAATAACTGAATCAGTTGTTATAAAAAAAACAACAACAACGCTGCAAAGTGATGTCAGCTTGTAGCGGTGGCAGTTAAAAGCTTGTAATCGGAATACATAAAGCGAAAGTGAAAGTAGAGTCCATTTTTACCCAATGGTATTAAAGGGTCAGGTGGAAACAGATCGCTCATGTTTCTCTCCGATCCAAAACTGAACGGGAAGGCTGTTTGCACGTGGCTCCTGAAATTGATACGTCAGGCGGCGATGGTGCCGATGGGAACTGGAGAAAGGTGGCAATAATCCTACAAAAAATACAAAGTACAAAAATAAGCAAAAAGAAACAAACTAATTTACTAATCAGGTGGAGAAAAATGAGTTATGCTAAAATGAGGTGAAAAGAAATTTAAGACTCTAGAAATCTATGTCTATTGTTTCTCTCACACCCCCCACATCTATTTCTATCTTTCTCTCTCTTTGATATGGGTTAATGAGAAAGAATTATATTTTTAACTGAAAGAGGTAGAAACCTACTATTAGTACTACTATCAGGTGTCTCCAATAAGTTTCCAGACTATTTTTGTATGGTCACTTTTGTGGATAGTACAAACAGGAAACTCTACTCCTCTTCGAAGTAATCTCCTTCCGCTGCAATACATTTCTCATACCGTTCCAACAATTTCTGAAAGGTTCCATGGAATTCCACTTGCGTGAGCGTGTAAATTGCCCTCGTCACAACCGCTTTCATTTCCGAAATTGTCTGATAACGACAGCCTTTAAGGTTTTCCTTGGGCTTAGCGAATATTCAAATGTCATCGAGGGGACTGCCTGGACGATAGGGAGAATAACGTACTGTTTTAATGAAAATCTTGCTAAAATTGTCTGGGATGGTGCTATAGACTGATTTATTCGCTCAAATCTTACACATCTTTAGTTTCTCACAAATAATTGTGTCACAATAAACTGTTCACTTATATTCTTTATAGACAGACAGCAGTCCTTATTCATGATATTTTTATTTGGCCAATCAACTCTCGTGTTCCATACGTCTCATCATCCCTCATTATTGAATCTCTTATGTAACTCAAAAGCTAATGCTCGATTGATGCAAGATGGTACAAAACGAGTTTGAAGCATTCAGTACCCTTTTCTTGCAATTCTTGCAAATTAAAAATACACCTTTATTGCATGCCGTTCTTTTAAAGTGTCCTCACGTTCACATTGCCTTTTTGAAAATGACCAGCTGTGACTATTAGATTTTAGTAAGGTGTAATCCACTTCCTGTTGTAGCTGTTCTTCTGAACCTGAAATCCTAAAAATAAAACTGATCAGTCATCTAATATGATGTATAGCCTACTACTTACTGTATTCTCTAGCGTCTACGTCGGTGTTGAATATCTATACAAAAGAAATTATTTAAGGAATATCGTAACTTTAATTCATGGTATGAACGTATTTAGGGTAGTTTTAGACAAGTAACAATGCATTGTCAATCATTCATGAGTACCTATTTTGTTGTTTTTTTATTGTAGAAAAGTTTCATTATTTGTTTCTGTTTCATTTGGCTGTTTTAATTAACCATTAGCAGTTCAACTTTATTTAATCTGTCTAACAATACACAAATGCATAAATCGTTTTAGTAATGAATTATACGGTTTTGCATGGAACTCTATATAATTAGATTATGTGAATAGCTAGTGCTCTTATGAACCGATGATTACGCACTATTTTATTTATAAAACTCACGGTGTATGTATGTCTGTCTGTCTGTCTCCCTGTCTATGCGTTTCTATTTTTCAAACAGTATCTCTCCCGAAAAAGAATGTCACATAGAAGCACATGCTTTCACTTCTTGTGGGCCGTTATTTTATGTGTCAGTACCTGATTATGATAGTTGCTAAGGGATAAAAATAATTGTTTAGTTGTCAAAATCGAATGAAAATTGAACAATGCAAGCGTAATTCGATTTTAACTTCTTTTCTACACATGCGCAAAGCCGTACTGATAAGCTGTGAAACAACGAAACAGTACTGTATGTGGATTACTATATATATATATATATATATATATATATATATATATATATATATATATATATATATATATATATATAAATCTTAGTTTACTTTCAGCTATTTCTTTTCCGACTGACGGCAGGTCAAGCGGTAATGCCTCAGTCTGGAACGTTAAAAATGTAGCTTCTGGTTTCGGTTTCGATTTTAACTGATGGAACGCAAGTCATAGTTTTCGTTTTACTTTTGAAAGCACGATTATATACATATATATATATATATACATATATATATATATATGTATATATATATATATATATATATATATATATATATATATACATATATATAGTTGCTAAAGTATCAGAATAGTCAAAATCGAATGGAATTTAAGCTAGGCAAGCGTAAGTCCACCTTAACTGCTTTTCTACACATGCGCAAATGCCGCACTCATGAGCTGTGAAACAGTACCGTATGTCGGTAGCCCTAGATGTAGAACGTAATTCCCTCAATCCACAAACTCTAACCCCTAACACGAACACGAAAATGAATAAAGTCACCGATAAATAAGTAAATAAACAGATACGAGAATGAATAAACTAATGAAGTCGCATCCGATTCAACCCTGTTCTTCACACTCATGATAAAAAAAGCCTTCTTTTGCCGAGGATAGATTTTCGCTCTTCCTTTTGAATTCCATTTTCGAAAATACGGGGATGTTTCCTGATGAGGTCTCTGGTTAGTAAATACTAGTAGACCGAAACATGCTCATGACTGTGTAGCGAAACACTACTGCATATGCAAAGACAGATATATATATATGGTTGTGCGTGTTTGTCAAAAATTTAAAAAAAATTTAAAATAAAAAAATCAATAAAAATATAAAAATAATAATAAAAAATTATAAAATGTATAAAATGAAATAACAATAACAAAAAATAATATTTGAAAAGTACATGAAAATGGATGCATAATCAACAGTAAGCAAGTATAAGAAGGTCTTCTTCTGTCAAGAAGTTACACTCACCACTACTCGTTCGAAAAAGAACGAAAACGTCGTTTCTAAATTCAACCGTTTTAAGACAAACACGAAACGCTACTTTTTATTAATTTGTATATTAATATGTACATGCACATACGTATACAAACAAATACTCATATGTATGTATGTATGTATGTATATATATATATATATATATATATATATATATATAATTTTCTATTAAACTTAATGAGTTCTGAGCTCTTACTCTTCTGATGATTCAAGAAGGAAAATACCCTTAAAATTGACATCATAATTATATGAATAGTTCAGCGCTATGGAAAACGTGATGTCAAGAATTGAACATTTAACCATACTAAAAGAAATATATAGTACAATGAACAACATTGTGGAATAGGACTGCAGACTTTTTGTCATTTTTTGTAAACGCTCTGTAGTCATATTTAATATCCATCGAGCTTAATTACTAACTTGATTCGTATAAATAAAGGTTTAAAAAGGATTGCACGAGCATATTTTTCCATAAACACATATAAGAATACACACAGACACACACCCATACATATATAAGGAGAGAGAAAGAGGGAGAGAGTGGGGAGAATGATGTAATTTATTTGTTTTTGTTTTTGCAATACGTTTTGAATGAATTCTATTATTTATACGAAATGCATTTTTACCTAAATGCGAGTTGGGAATAATTTTCCTTTTTACAAATTTGGTATCCCAACATGGGCAGCGGTGTATATATTTCAAATATAATTATCCACTGACACGTGTTTCGTCGTCTACGACATATCACAATGGCTGAATCCATCTATCTCTCTCTTTCTACCTCTCTCTCTCTCTCTCTCTCTATATATATATATATATATATATATATATATATATATATATATATTAGACATTAAGAGGAGATTATAGATAGACATATAAATAATCCTTCACACACACACACACACACACACACACATATATATATATATATATATATATATATATATATATATATATATATATACCCGTTCACATACACCTTTCACGATAAAGCTAGAACCCAGAATTAGATAGAATCGAGCAATTGCATCGACAACGGACAACGAAAAGAAATCGAGGTATAGCCAATAGATTGCGCCGTGGCCCCATATGGCTAGGTCGTCAGTATTGCACACTTCATGAGTGCGACGACCTTTGTTCGCGCCTATGTGGGAGCACGTCACTGAGGGTGTGCAGTACATCGAAACCCACTTTTGGTTTGGCGTTGTCCGTTGTCGATGCAATTGCTCGATTCTATCTAATTCTGGCTTTTAGTTTTATCGTAAAAGGCGTACGTGAACGGGTATATATATATATATATATATATATATATATATATATATATATATATATATATATATATATATATATATATATATAATGATCGTGTTGTGGTTCCAACGAGAGAAAAAGTGTCTATTTAAAAGAGTGTAGGTAAAAGCAATTGTTTAAACTTTTGCCAGTTTTTAATATTTTAACATATTTTTATAACGCGTTTGGAACCTTGTTCTGATCTCTTTAGATATTGTATACAAAATTTTATTTTATATATATTTATTTTATATATTATATATTTTTATTATATATATAATATATATATAATATATATATTAAATAGTATTATATATTATATATTATATTATTTAGTATATATTATTATGTATTATATATTATATATCTTTATATTTTATATAAAAGGTTTTTTCGTAAGATTGTTGTGGAATTTTATTTTGAGAAAGCATGTTAGCACTGCGAGCATCGATTGTGTTCTTCAGAGTAATGCCAATCTGATACTTTCTATTCCCAATCGGTTAGAGTTTAGTCCTTTTGTTTGGTGTTGAGAAAACTTCGGCCTTCAAATCAGAATATACGAAAGAGCTATGCGAATGAGACTGAGAAAATCTTAGTCTAGTGTTTATGTGTTACTGTGTGAGTCCCTAAATTTGGTATGTTGAAAAGTTCACCTTGAGTAGCAAAGTATTATAAAGATAGCATTAACCTCTCTGCTGAGTAAATTCGCTTAAAATCAATTAAGTGAACGGGTCTGTGTGTCTGTATGTCTGTCTGTCTGTGTACATTTTCTTACGCAATAACTGTCAATTTTCAGTCTACTGATTCGAAATTTGATATACAGGGTACTGAGATTTGGAAAAATCTGTTTGATCAGTTTTCGTCCAGAAATTTGGCTGTTAAGTGGTCAACATTCAACGATTTGACCTTTGAGAACTCTACCAAACTCCTCCGACAATTTTGGGTCTTAACACTTGAAATGTTAGATATAGGTTCCTTGGGCATTGATCTTCCTTAATAACTTGATTGGAGCCTAACATAATAAAGGTTAAGGGGTCATAACATGGGTCAAATTAAAAAAAAAATGACCTCTGCGGTGTCTATCAAATTATTCAGACAACGTCTAGTCTAAGCATATGAAATATTACGTAAAGCATATTCAGAGATAGAGCAAGCTGTTTGATCGGCTTGGGTCGAAAAGTTTTAGTTACCAATGTGTATGCATGTATGTTTGCATGTCTGCCCAAAACTTTCGACAGAGGCGACAGATTTTTACAAGGATAGGATCGTTTTGGAGTTCGACCTTTCAGACGACAAATGTCGAAAATTTGGCTAATAACATTAATATCTTCACGTTCAACTGGGCACTGCTCTACAATACAGGGGGCGCTTTTTTTCGCCAATATTTTTAAAGGTTATCCTTTATTTTCGATTGTCTAGCCTTAATTAAAACCTACGTCACTTCCGATTTGGCGGTGGTCGTAACAGCAAAGACGTCAGTTTTTCCCCGTTCTTTTCCTCTTTCCTGGTACGGGTTCGAGCCTCCCTTCCTACTTCCACTTTTTTTTTTTTTTTTTGCTCAACACTCACATCTAAATAGCCGGGCAACACCGGGCTGAAATGCTAGTATATCCATAAAAGTGAACGTATCTGTTTATCTATGGTTCTGTGTGTTTGTGTGTCTGTGTGTGTGTGCACATTTCCCTACGCAATAACTCTCTCAATTTTCAGTCTACAGACTGGAAATTTTATATACAGCATACTGAAATTTCGGCCAGAAATTTGGCTGTTACGGGGTCAAAGTTCAACGATTTGACCTTTGGTAACTCTACGAAACTCCTCCGACCATTTAAGGTCTAAACACCTGAAATGTTAGATATAGGTTCCTTGGACGTTGATCTAACTTAATAACTTAATTTGAGCCCCTAACAATAAATGTTAAGGGCTCATAATAGGGGTCAAAGTTAAAAACAATTCGACCACTGCGGTCTCTATCAAATTGCTAAGACAATTTCAGGTCTAAACATGTGAAAGTTTACATAAAGGGTATTCAGAGATAGGCCAAGCTTTCTAATCGGTTTGGGTCGAAAATTTTTAGTTACCATCATATAAATGTACGTGTGTATGTATGTTGGCATGTCTGCCTTAAACTTTCGACAGATGCGACGGATTTTACCAAGATCAGTAACGTTTTGAAGTTCGACATTCAGACAACAAATATCAAAAAATTGGTTAAAAACATTAATACATTCACGTTCAACTGGGCACTATTCAGCGGGAGGGGGTTAACTTTTTTCTCATATATTTTCGAAAGTCATCCTCTCTTTTTCATTGTCTAGCCTTAATTAAAACCTACGTGACTTCAGGTTTGGTGGTGGTCGTAACAGCAAAGACGTAAGGTTTTTTCGCCGTCATTTCCTCCTTCGGGGTACGCATTCGAAGCTGCCTTCCTACTACCACATCTTTTATTTATTTATTTATTTTTTTGCTAAACATACAAATCCAAACACCTGGGAAACGCCGAACTGAAATGCTAGTATATATATATATATATATATATATATATATATATATATATATATATATATATATACATATATATATATATATGTGTGTGTGTGTGTGTGTGTGTGTGTGTGAACTACATATCAATATATATATATATATATATATATATATATATATATATATATGTATGTGTGTATTTATATATATATGTATATACATACACATGAACATGTATATGTATATGAGTGTGTGTCTGTGTACAAACATATATATATATATATATATATATATATATATATATATATATAAATGAATGCGTTTGTGTGTTAGTGTGTCTGTCTGTCTGTGTACATTTCCCTTCGACAGATGCGACAGATATTTACAAAATCAGTATCATTTTGAAATTCCACCTTTCTGACGAGAAATACCGAAAAATAGGCTAAAATCATTAATATCTTAACCTTCAACTGGGCACTTTTCTACAGGGGGGGGGTCGCTATTTCCGTCAATATTTTCGAAAGTCATACTCTCCTTTCGATTGTCTACCATTGATTTCAATCTACTTCACTTCCGGTTTGGCAGTCTTCGTAACATTAAATACGTCAGGTGTTTCCACGTTATTTTCTTTTCTTTGGGATATGGGTTCGAGCCTGCATTCCAACAACCACATTTTTTTTTTGCTCATCATACACATCCAACCATCCGGAGAACGCTGGGATGAAATGCTAGTATATCTATAAAAGTGAACGTGTGTGTGTGTGTGTAGGTGTGTATGTGGGTGTACATTGTCCTGTTTGTTTGTTTTTTTAAAAAATAATTATTAGATCAGCTTTAAGGTTTCTAATGAAGTTGATTTCATTTTTTTCCATCATATTTTCCCTTTTGGCAATGGTTTCAACCATTTGTTTGATTAAAAATTTGATAATATGCGTAAACTCTTACTTTCTTAAATGGTCTTATGATTTTGACCAGGACTGTATATATATATATATATATATATATATATATATATATATATATATATATATATATATATATATATATATATACTTATACCACACACACACAAACACACACACATATATTTCTCCCTCTCTCTCTCTCTCTCTCTCTCTCTATATATATATATATATATATATATATATATAGATAGATATAGATATATATATACATATACATATATATATATATATATATATAGAGAGAGAGAGAGAGAGAGAGATAGAGAGAGGGTATGTAATGTATGCTCATATTCTGATTTTCATGGTTAGTTATTTGAAATGGTGAAGTCACATTATAAAACTCCATCTATTTAAGTACTCCTTTTTCTGTCTATTACAGGTAACTATATATATATATATATATATATATATATATATATATATATATATATATATTTCATGATTCTTTGAGGGTACAAATTTTATATAAGGCAATCATGAAAGGAAGGCGAACATTCATGATTAGAACGTTTAAAATAAAGTCAACGTTTAAAATAAAGTTAACGTTTAATATAAAGTTAACGACGTGAAGAGGATCAAATGTGGGTAAAGAAAATGGGGAGTCAGCTGAACGGTTTCGCCCTCGCTTTACTAATCTGTATCGAAAGGTTTGAGCGAAAAAAAAAGACACGAATGGGAATCGAAATTATGTACAGATAAAAATAACCTTACGTTATGTAGGGGAAAAATTAGGAAAAGCAATTGAAATCCAATGGTATATTACTCGACGATCCTAGAGACATACCACGCTCAAACCTAAGAGGTCTTCCTTCTGCTTGCAGGGGGAAGGCCTTCTCAAACGGACGTGAATAGTCTCCAAGATTATTAAATGGAATACTGACTGAGCACGACTCTAGATTGTAAAAGAATTCGTGCTAAAGTTCGCTGCCCAAGACGGGTTTTTATAAAATGGTCAGTAGACGAAGACCCGTATGTATTGACAATTACGTATGTTGTTTTGGTATGCCTCATTTCTGATTTTAGTAGGTGCGGTTATTGGACTCTTCAATCCAATCTAAATGTTGTTCGACCCACATAGTTTGCATTGAAAATACATTCGATATTGTAAATTACATTATTATTATGATGGGGGAGGGGTACAACACGTATATTTGAAGCAAATAAACAATATAGAAAGTAGTGTAATCGGTTGCCGAGTGAACCATTTTTCAGCCATTTTCCTCTAGCGTTTTCGATCCTTGTTTTGCTTAACAAGCCTTTTTTTCTGTTGCCGTTTTTTTTATGTACTGAATTTTATTTTAGTGTGCATTTAATATTTGCTTAATAATATTTATTAAGATATTTTGATTTATGTCGTCTGTTAGGGAGAGAATGTTAAAACAGGGCGTAGTTAAGTTTACTCCTCAATTTTTTCTCCTATGAGTCACTATATATTTATTACGTTACAACATCACGGCATGCACACAAAACACACACACACACGCATATATATATATATATATATATATATATATATATATATATATATATATATATATATATATAATGTAAAACTTACTAACGGAAACGAGAGAAATGCTCGGCAGATAGAAAAAAATCTACAAAAAAAGAGAAAGAAAACTATGTCGTATTCAAGCAAACCTGATTTGATAACGACTTACTGCCGATATATATATATATATATATATATATATATATATATATATATATATATATATATATATATATATAGTAATTTATAAAATACATATGGCGATTAAGCTACACTGAATATTCGGCGTTTCATCCACTCTAGGACTCCTCAGGCTTAGGCGCATAAGCCTGAAGAGTCCTAGAGTGGATGAAACGCCGGATATTCAGTGTAGCTTAATCGCCATATATATTTTATAAATTACTAACTAGCTCTACCTATGTATTGAGCACTTTTGAAGTAAATACTAAAAGTTTACGCATAAATCTATACTTTCGTATATTAATTTTATGTGAGTAAATTAAGTAGTTATATATATATATATGTATATATATATATATATATATATATATATATATATATATATATATATTGTGTGTGTTTTTTCTGAAGTGATATTCACATTTAAAAAACACTTTTTTCTACTTATTTAAAAAAGAAACTACAACTTTGTTATATATTGGTCGTGGAATTGCATCCATCTGCAAAAGATATAGCTAAATTGCATATACTTTTAACCATTGATTTCAATTAATGTCCTATTATTCCTTTCCGTTTTCTCATTGGATGATACTATTTGTTTAACTATTACGTGTAATTATATTGATGCATATATTCCATATGATTTATACTTGAGTAATATCTGTGGAAAAAATTTATAGCGTACACAAACTTCTTTCTATATATATTAATGTATGCGAATATATAATTGTTTAAATATTTTGTCTTTCAAACTCCACTATCAGTGTTTGGTATGCAGACATGAGACTTAATATATATAGTATTCGAATGCATGCGAACTTTATATTGTGGTTTTATATGGGGGACAGTCGGTGCAAAAGTGTGAAAGTTAAAGAAGTAAAATTTTCTAAGTGATGACCGTACGACGGCATTACGAATATGCATGCCTAACGTAATATTTATCGGTTCATCTTTTAATTTTTAGCCTTGCAGTAAATATATCTTCACGGCTAAGGAATTAAAGCCAAAGACAAAAGTAAATCGTAAGCGAAACGTTTTGATTTCGATTCTCGGTATTAACGCACGAGTCATTTTCAGATCATTACTATATACTGGGTTCAATATAATATAAATATAAATACGAAATCTGAGTGTATCAAATTTCATATTAAGGCGTATTTTATGACCGTGCAAAACCGGATGGCCTACTTGTAAATATATATATATATATATATATATATATATATATATATATATATATATATATATATATATGAGCAAACAGTTAATAAAATATGTTAAAAAACACTTTGAAATGGGTTAAAAACATATTTAATCTGAAAAGGAAACACTAGATAAATGGATAGTCCTTAATCCGCGGAGTTCCGAAGTAATACTCTACTTCTCATCAGAGGGTAGGAATTAGCAAAATGCGGGATCGGATTTTGCATGCAGAAGTATTTGATGAAACAAGAAGTAAGTTAAATAACTTACTTGAAAACAAAATAAGTTAAGCAGAGGGAATATGGTAAAGAAAAGGTGATTACACACACACAAACATATATATATATATATGATGATTGCAACGTCTTGTCAGACGAGTGTCACTCCCTCAGACACTTAAAGTCCATGATCCCAAATGTCTGAGGGAGTATCTATACAAAGATGATGTTACAGAGTCTTAGCTTTGTACGACAGCTAAGTCTCTCTCTCGGTTCAAAATGTTGAGATCCAGGAATAAGCAAGAGCAAGATAGCCAGCAACAAATTTAACTGCAGACCAGCTTAATGAGGGTACTGGTCTTCCGCTTTATGGTTTTTTTAAATCAGAGATTTCTAGGAGAAGCATATATATATATATATATATATATATATATATATATATATATATATATATATATATATGTCATAATCGCGTTGACACACCGGTTCTCGTCAGATCATCGAAGCTAAGCAATGTTGAGCCTGGTAAGTATCAGATTGGGAATTCTAGGCGCTGTATGCTCTCCGTTTATCTCGGCATTTTTTCCAGTCATCATGTACCTACACTTCATTTGCCACTGGTATTTAATAATGTCGAACCAGGATAGGTGTGGTTGAAGATTGCGCACCTCCTGCCAATAAGACTTCACGCGCAGGCACCCCTTCATGGGTAACCATAGCCTGTCAAAGACTGAGGGAGCCCTACACACACACACACACACACACACACACACGCACACACACACACACACATATATATATATATGTATATATATATATATATATATACTTAAATATTGTGAGAGAAAATATAGAGAGAAACGAAGATTTAAAAGAAATGAAATATTTAAAACGAAGGCAGGATTTTTGATCGAAAAGCAGGAAATACAAGACATTAAAAAAACGCAAAAGAAGTACAAAACGACACTATTTAAATAGACAGGAAAAACCTTAAGGAAACTAGAGAGTTAGCGTTTCAAATCTTAGTGATGGTGGGTGCTTTGGAGGAAAGACTTAGAAATCCCCCCCCAAGTTGAGGTCAGGGGTTTGATTTATTTTTGTCGTTTTAATGGAGGCATCGACGAAGTTGATAGTGAGTTCGGGGTTGTGGTGGTGGTGGTGATTGGTGGTTGTAAAAACGGTTGAGACGTGGAGGAAGTTCATTTATTATAGATTTTTAACAGTAGTTGCGATATACGAGATCTCGGTCTCATTGTTTTATTTTTTTTTTATTTTTTTTATTTTTAGGTTTTACATGACTTCATAGATTGCAGTCAGCGTTTTTTTCTCACCGTCTTGTTCATCTTTGTCTTCATCGGTTCATCTTTTCCTTCTATTATTCCTTTTTTCCCCCCTTTTTCCCTTCTTCTTTCTGCATATAAGATTCGATATTCATGTAGTGATCGATTATCACCGTCAGCATAGTCCTCCTCACCACCACCAAGAACAATCCGCATTTAGCTATCCCCTTTACCGTTTCCACCGCGATCACAAACGCCTCGCCGCCGCCAGCGCCATCGCCAACCTACTTTTAGCCATCGCCCCCTCCACCATCATCACCGCTACCTCCATCACCACCACCACCACTATATTCCACCACTTTCACCACGACAGCCGTAAAGATCAAAAAGCAACCACTGCAAAAAAAAAAAAAAAAAAGAAAGAAAAAAACACAACCGCCAACAACCAACTGTACCATCCTTAATGCGTAACAAAACACCTGTTACTACACCCCCGCCATCCATCTTCCTCTCCAGCAATTATCACCCCTGTTACACGAACCATCGTACCATTAGAGGCCATATCTCCCGCAAGCATTATCTCATTGCAAATACGTTACTACTATAAGCACTCAACAACAACAACAACAACAATGACATAACCGTCAAATTCCAACCACCACCACCACCACCACGTCAAAGCTAGCGGCCGCCTCCACAATCATCAAGCGACGTCATCCCCAAAACTCCCAAACCTATTTCCGCTTTCTACTCTGGCGTCCATTTCTCCACGGCGTTTATTACTGAACTGCTTAACTGTTATTTTTTCTTTTTTACTTGTTTTGAAAATTTTACTTTTAATATTATTCTTTTCTGTGTCTACATTTTATTCTTGAAATTTACATTTTTCTCCTTTTTTTTTGCACTTATTTCGATTATCTCCCTTGTAATGTTGTGAAATTTTTCTGTTGCTTTTTAATTATTTTACTTTGAGTTGTTTTAAGAGATCAAGGGGCTCCGTCCTGAAACTAACAGTTGATTCTATTATGATTTGAATGTATATCAGAGTTCTCTTTAAAGAATAGATTTTGTTCCCTTTATGGCTGCTATCTGTATTTCGTGCCAGTGTTCTTTTAAGTTGCTGTATATAAAATATTTATTGTAATTTTTTTTTTTTTTTTGTTGTTATTCGGACCTTCCTTCCTGTTTTTAAAACATATACTATGTTTTCACTATTGTGGTCCTTTGTTTTTTTTTAATTTTCACGATTTACTTTCTTTTTTTTAATTCGAAACATATATTATAGTTTTTCCTCGCAATAAATGCGCCCTAGGGCCGAATATCAATATAGTCAAGACCATTCATACAGTGGAATTTTTCCTGTTGATTGCGGTATTAAACTACCCTGTCCAGTTCTTGGAGTTCAACTCCTTCTGACTTTGATGGTCTCTGTGAGAAGGAATTTGTTTATTGCTAACTGCCTGAGGTTCTTCCACTGAGGAATGACCACCAGACTGCTCAGACATTTATGCAGGCTGTGAGTACTTTTCTTTTTGCGCGCTGACTTCTTAATCACACTTCCCTCCCCTTGTGTCACATTTCGCAGTATGGGGGAGAAATAAATGTATTCTTGTTCCTCTTCCTCTAACCCCGACTTCTAATTTTTCTTTCCTTTTTTTTTTTTTTTTTTTTTTTTTTTTACAAACAGTAAACATGTCAGCCTTTCTTCGACCTTGCCTTCCTTTCTATCGATCCCATCTCACGTCGATTTGACTCAACTCACATCGTGTTTCTTCTACTTTCACTTTCGAATGTTTTTCGTATTCGTTTTCGTTTCTCTTCTTCTATTTTTTTTTTTTTTTTTTTTGCTTTCAACTTTTATCCCGTGACGCATTAACTTTCCGCCTTCATCAGTAGTTATTTTTTTTTTGTATTAGTGGTCACCTTTCTTTCTAATTTAATCTCTGACTTATCTACCCCCCTCTCTCTCTCTCTCTCTACCTCTCCCTGTCTAATATCTTTCATCACATTTCACTATCTTTTTCAAGTTCTATCTTCTCTCTTTCTTCATCCTTGTAAAAACTATTTCGGCGTATCAACGCATCGCTCTCACTACGTTTTTCTCAGTACGCATACGTATTAATCTCTCCTGCATCTACCTTTCAATTTCGTTTTCGCAATCATATTTCTTTCTTTATCTTCATTCCTTTTACAAGACCTTTCAATCTATATCTATTTTTTATCTGTTTCAAATCACAATTTTTGTCCAACATTCTAACTGTATTGCATATCCAGTCTCTCTTCGTCCCCTCTCTCTCTTTCTCTCTCTCTCTTTCTCTCTCTCCCTCTCTCTCTCTCTCTATATATATATATATATATATACATATATATATATATATATATATGAACGCGTGTTTTCTCTTCATGTCTTATTTTTCCCTTCTCTCTCTTTCTCATAATATCACATTTCAAATTTAGAGTTATTGCAACGATGACCCTCTCTCTCATTCTCTCTCTGTGTACATATCTTTTTCTTTGTTTTAATCTTTGAATTTCGTATTTTCTATTACTCTCCTTTTCTAGCATTCAAATCCACCATACTGTGCTCCTCTATAACGGACACTTTTTTCTTTCTTATTAGCATTCGCCTTCTTTTATTTCGTCCTCTTTCTTGTTACATCTATTTCTTTTTTTATTTTCTTTCTATCTTTTTCACGAACTATCCACTTCTCATCCCTATTTTTTTTTTTTTTTAACCTTGGTCCTTCGATTCGTTTTTTGTTGCATGACTTTCATCTCTTCATCTTTCGAGCTTCTTACTCCCTGGTCTACGCTGTATCTTTTTCTGTCTCTCTCTTTCTTGGCCAGGCTTTCTATCTCTTTTTTAATGCCGTCCTCGTCCTTTCTGTGCATCTCAGTCTTTAATGTATTTTATATCTTCTCTCTGCTTTTCGGTATTCTATTTTACACTCTTGCATAGCGGGTGTATCGGGGATATGCACGTCGAGAGCACAAGTGTAACGAGTTGATCAGATTTTCTATCCATCTATCTATCTATCTATCTATCTATATACTTCGTCTTATTCTCCCTCGCCTCATCTTTTCTTTTTCTGTCTTACTATCTCTGTCCTTCTCTCTCCATTTCTTGCATTACTTCTTTTACGTATTTATTCGCTCTGTCTCTCGGTCTCTGCCTCTGTCTCTGTCTGTCCATATATCTGTCTGCCTGTCTCTCTCTCTCTCTTTCTTTCTGGGTTGCGTTTTCCGTTCTCTTTCACACATTAGATCACTATCTATCTATTTATCTCTTTTTTTATATATATATGCTTATCCATCCCATTTCCATCTCTCACACTCTCCTTCTCCGTATTTCTTTCACATCTATACGTCTCTATTCGTCGCAATCACTTTTGATGTATATCTCTCTTATTATTTTTTTTGCTATCTCTTCTCCCACCGATGTCTTTGCCCTCTTTCTCTTATTTCCAGTTTTTCGTTTCTCTTTCTTGCTATATCTATATGTCTCTCCTATCCACCTCCTTCCCTATGTCTCTGTACACATCTCCTCGCCTCTCTTTTTCTCCCATCTTCTAGTTTGTACACTGTCTTTGTTTCTGTCGTCTTTCACTCCGTATATAAGATGCCCTCTCCATCCCTTTTTCCTTATCTCCCTACGCCTTTCTGTCCATATCTTTCTATCTCCCGAGCAATCTTTTCCCCCCATTTCTTTCATCCCTCTCAATTTCTTTTCTCTCTGTCTCTGTCTGTCTGTCTATCTCTGTCTCTCTCTTTCTCTTCACTCTCTCTTCACTCTCTCTCTTTCTCTTAACTGACTCCCCCCTCTCTCTCTCTCTCTCTCTCTCTCTCTCTCTCTCTCTCTCTCTCTCTCTAAGGTAGCTGCAACAGCAGACGCATCACCTCCAGAAGCAGCGGCGATGGTAGTTACGGCTGACATTCGGTAACAACGTTGATGGAGGCGGTTACAGTTGATGATGATGTGTCCGTGTGAGATAAGTGAGGTGATGGGGGGAGCGCGGCGGCAAAAGACATTCGTGGTGGCGGCGTCATCGATGGCGGCGAAGGCAGCGCTGGTGATGGTTATGACGACGGTAAACGTTTGTGTCAGGTTGACATATCGTTTTGGTATATAATAAAAAGGCAATGTCGTTTTGACCTCAATGTAGAATAGTGTGTTTGCTGTTCATATCGTCGATTTGTTGCGAAAGATGATGGACTATGGCCACCTCTGCAGACGCTTGCCCGTACGTACATCGAAAATTTTCGGATTAGAGGCACATGCTCGTTTACACTACAAGACTCGAACATAAGTATATAGATTTGTCAATCGCTATACGCATGTATATATGAACAAGCACACGCACACACATACATATCTCATATATATATATATATATATATATATATATATATATATATATAACAAGAGATACAGAGAGAACTGTGATACAGCTGAATTGGCTGCTTGTGGATATATAAATATATATATATATTGTGTATATAGGCGGCAGCTTTTCATTTAGACAAACATTGTTGAACAGCACGGAGTGTTTCTACTTTATCGTCGTTTGTTGTAATTTCTCCATTTTTTTTTTGTATATCGTTCTAATATCTCGGTCGAATCTGTGTGAGAAAGTTCCATAGTCGTTTTCGTCCATCTGTTTTTTTGCAAGTACTTTCAACTGATTTTCTTCAGTCGTCTTTAGGCAGTTTTGGATTACTGTTTTGTTTAAAATCTGGATTATTTTATATGCATCAGTACAAATTACATTTAAATTACTGAAAATAGTGAAGCGTCTCGTATTGTGTGTGCATATATATATATATATACATACATATATATATATATATATATATATATATTTATACATACATATATTGTGTGTGTCTATTATCTGTAGGTATTTAATAATTATTATAGTAAGTAATAATAATTAAGAAATTTGTTTCCTATCGTTGAGCACTTTCAGTTCTAATAAAGTCGGTCAACTTAGATTATATGCATATATCGTCATATAATGATTAGATCACTTTGACTGACGTTAAAAGCATTTAATAAGAATAAATGTTTAAATCCAACTGTTTCTCGCGGTTTACTTTTGCCGAATGGTTCGGGTCCTTGCTCATGAAGCAAAACATGACTTCTGTTGCCGGGGTTCGAAAGGATGAAACATTAGTCTCTGTAGGCATTTAATAATTATTATATATATATATATATATATATATATATATATATATATATATATATATATGTACGTGTGTGTATGTTTACGTATTAAGAACGTGGCTATCATAAATGTACAATACTTTAAAAGTGTTGTTTATAGAAATGTATGGAAGTTTTTTTTAATTAAGTTATAAACTTTCATACATTAGTGATACAGAAACGGAAGAACACAAAAAAACCATTAAACAAATGTGACCCGTTCTATAATTATCTCGTGGAAAACATTATTATTGAACACTTAGGAGAAATATCTCGTATCATATCATTTTTTTCTTAATTTACCGTAATATCTATGTCCTTATCCTCCTCTCAATTTTCTCTTTCTCCTCCCCTCTATCGTTCTCGCTCTCTCCTTCTCTAGAGAGTGCGAAAAGTTACCACATGTTTTTATTAATAAACATATATTTATGCAATTTTTTTTCTTTTACAATAGCAAAATATTATAAACTTCTACTCTCCACGTATGCACATATTTTCTCATACGATTACATATTTTAAACAGTTTTGTTTAAAAAAAAAATCCTCGGTTAACATATAAGTGGTCATTTCAATTTTTGAATCCGAAATTTAATGAATACAAGGTATTGTCAAATAATTTAGAATAAATCATGGGAAACAATTTTAATAAATTTACAAAGGAAATTATAGGGATGACAAAGTTCGAATGTTCTTCTTCTCTTTTGTTAAAAAAATAATAAGAAAACATGACGAATAAATGTTTTTTTTCCAGTCGTTAGCAGACTATGAATACCTCCGAAGAGGGGCTTGCGCGTGAAATTTTTGTGGCAGGAGGTGCGCAATCGCCAACCACACCTTTTCTTAGTCGACATTGTTAAATACCAGTTGCAATTGAAATGTATGTACAGGACGACTCGAAACCCACACCTAGATTAGCGGAGAGGGAGTACAGTACATAGAATTCCCGAATGATCACCCATCCAGTACTGCCCATGATCAACGTTGCTTTACGTGTCAAAGCGAGTATGCCGTATATGACAAATATGACATCACTAAAAAAGCTGAAATAATAATATAACATTTCTAAATAAAGAAATCTCTGTCGATAATTATTTCATCATGTAGACAAGTATATAAAAACCAGAATGTTAAACGTTCCCATTAAACTACTAGAAACTGTATAAATGATACATGTTGATACGTGGCGCCACTTTCCAAAGACCGTTAATCCAACCACAACAGATTAATAATCGGTTGAGATGAGCAGGAGATACAAAAGAATGTCTGAGGATAAAATTGAAGCCAGGGTAATAAGTGAGCAATCGAAAATAAGACTCTATAATTCTGACGGAAACAATAAATACGGTAAAAGGTAGCTTACGAAATAAATAATAAAATGTTTGCAGAAAAAAATTGGAGGAAGGCGTGTTATGGTTTGCAGGTGTTTTTGCTATTATTGCGTTAAAAAATCAGTTCTCATATATGTTAAAATGGGCACAGCTACTTACTGCAACGTGCAAAGTTCATCATGGAATCATTCCGTAAAGACATTTGGTACATTGGCTCTTTCGGAATACATTTTATTCCACTACAACGACCCTAAACTTACTAGAAATCTTACAAATGCCTTTTTTCTTAAATAAAACAATTCTATGTCCATCAAAAGACGTCCGGCATGATAATCGGATTGCAATAATGAAGTTTTTGGTAATAAGGAAATTAAAAACAAAAATTGGCAATAAAATGTAAAAAATATGAAACCGACACCAAATCAGGCAAAAATAAATAATTTTCTAAATTATGATTTCTTTTTTCTTTATTTTAAAAGTGACATTATTACGGGCCTTCCATTTCCACCTTAGTAATTAGTGATTACATATTTTTTTATTAATTTATTTTTATTTCGGACTATTATTCTCATCTTTATTAGTTGTTGTTTTTCATCTTTTATTGGTTTGTTTTATTCACAACGTGTCGGCCAACTATTCCCCTGGCCTTCGTCAGATGGTAACTACGGATGGCAGTGATGGCTGAGAATGCAGTTAGGAGATTCGAAGTTCCTATCCGTCGCGGTTACAACCTGACGAAGGTCAGAGCAATAGTTGGCCGAAACGTTGTGAATAAAACAAACCAATAAAAGATGAAAAACAACAACTAATAAAGATGAGAATAATAGTCCGAAATAAAAATAAATTAATATATATAATGCTCATCTCAAAAATGAATTCCAATTAAGGAATAATATATATATTTTTTTGTGTTTTCTTCTGAGTGTTTTTTTTTGTAACAGAGGAGAATAGAAGTTCGAGATAATATGAAACACTCCTTAGTGATTTCCCCGTCTTCTCCATACCTATATGGTTTCACATGATGTAATGTTATTATTACGAATATTTTATGCTCACCTTCTTAATCACATGAGGGTTAAATATTAATCTTGTTCATACAATATATATATATATATATATATATATATATATATATATATATATATATATATATATATATATATATATACAACAATAATGTTGCTCGGAAATCCACACAGGTGTTTTTATAGTGGTGAAGTACTCCTTAGATGTTTTTTTATAGGGGTGAAGTACTCCTTAGATGTTTTTTTATAGGGGTGAAGTACTCCTTAGATGTGTTTTTATAGTGGTGAAGTATTCCTTAGATGTGTTTTTATAGTGGCGAAGGCTATGTGTAGAACAATCCGCACTATGCATATATCTTCCACATGACAGAGTATACGGTAGACCGCAAGTTTTTTTTTTTTTTTTTTTTTTTTAAATAAGAGTTCCCTTGTCTTAACGAAGGATTGGGTGCATAACTCTCAGTGAATTAATGCGCCTCCATATATCAACCTGGAAATTTCTACGACTCAGCACAGTACATAGAGCGCCTAACTTTCTCCTAATGGTAACCCTCCGGTACTGGCCAGGCTCAATGTTGCAAACTTTGGTGACCTGGCGAGAACCGGTGTGTCAACGTGATTGCACCGTATATATATATATATATATATATATATATATATATATATATATATATATATATATATATATATATTTATATATATTCTATTGTCATTCATATTAAAATACTTTTTTTCTATCTATTTAAACAAAAAATATAACTTTTTTTTTATATATGGGTCGTAGATTTGTATCCATCTGCAAAAGATCTAGCAAATGTCGATATTCTTTTAAGCATGCACAAGGTATTTTTTTGTTTTCTTATGGGATGATTATGTTTAGTTAACTATTACGTGTAATTATATTAATGCAGATATTTTACATGAGGTATACTTACGTAATATCTTCATAAAAAGTTTATAATAAACACAACTTTATCTGTCTATATATATATATTTATGTGTTAGCATATATATATATATATTTGTTTTAAAAATGTTGCCTACCAAATTACTCCGCCAATTCTTGGTTTACAAACATCAAATTGAATATATAGGCTCTTCGAACTCATGTGGAACATTATATTTATTTTTTTGTTTTTGTTTTTTTTATTCGGTTAAAAGCGGTGCAAAATGAGAAAATAAAGAAAATGCAATTTTGTAAGTGAAGGTCGAGCGACGGCATTACGAATATACATGTTTAAGGTAATAGCTATGGGTTTATGTTTAAAAATTTTCTCTGCAGAAAACATGACTTCGTAGGTAAGTCATTAACGTAAAAGAAAAATATAAATCGTAAGCTTAAGGTATCGGTTTCGATTCTCATTTGTTGTGCACATGTCTTTTTTTTTAACTTTTTAAATCATCATTATATATTGGGTCCAATAAAATGTCTTAATAAATGCGATATTTGCATAAACCAAAATAAAATATTTAAGCGTATTGTACGACCGGCCCAGCCTGGATTCATGCTAGTATATATATATATATATATATATATATATATATATATATATATATATATATATATATATATATATATATATTGCAATAGCAAAATGGCAGCAAGATAAGAAATATGGTTAAGCTTAAACATGGACAAGTAAAGGACTTTGTTTAAACTGGAAAAGAAAAGGGCAATATATTCTAGTTAAAATTTTTTTAAAATCTATTACTTAAAATATTGCAGCATTAAGAATTGATTATGCAATGTTATAATTTGAATTAAAAAAATCTTAATGTAGCAATATTTTAAGTTATAAATATATATATATATATATATATATACTTTTCCATGCTTAAGCCTTAATTTCACCCCCCCCACACACACATATATATATATATATATATATATATATATATATATATATATATATATATATATATATATATATATATATATATATATATACTATTCCCGGGATTGAATGAGTATCAGCAAATATTTGACACTCATATTTTTATTCCTACGGAAGTAGTGAATCGCACATTTTTTCAATTAAATCGATAAATTGCCTGCTCTAGTTCCTAACCCATCGAAATACACCGGGAGGACGCTTCAACGCACTGATTTAGCACACAGTAAGTTTTAATCGACATTGCAATGTAGAGAATTTATTATTTTTATTGTAAAATATTTTTATGTATAATGGCTTAAATAAAATTTTAAAATGGCAGATCAATTTGAACGTGCCCCTGTCATATCAAAGAACCTACTGTGTATTTTATATTCCCGGGTTTACTGGTTGTGCGCAGATAATCGCTTAAATTAAAGGTTAAAATTAAAAATTATCATAGTTTAATATGCTTTGAAAAGAAAATTCATTAGGGATGCTCCCCTATCATATCAAAGTATCTACTGTTGTTTTTATATGTCGGGCTTTTCTGCTTGTGTGGCAATAACATCTCTTAAATGCACTAGTGGTTTTAGTCTGTTTATGATGTAAACTTTAGTCAAAATAGCCTGCTCCTTTTCGCTTATCGATACATCGAAGACATGCGTAAAATTCAATGCCGTGTCGATAAGATGTGAAAAAAGTCTAACATATTACACATTTATTTGTTTATTTATTTTATGTTTGTTTTGCCTTTTAATATACAAATCTACTCGGCACACAAATATACGAGCACAAACACACATAAAACTCTTGAATTAAAGACGAAACATTAATGGACATGTTACTTGGTTGTTTTTTTTGTTTTCATTTTTCATCTCTTTCCCTCTCGCTCTCTCTATACACTATGCATATATGCAGATGCAATTTTGAATTGAACTTTAATATATATATATATATATATATATATATATATATGCATTAAAGTTTAATTCACAATTTTTTTAAAAATGCATGTTCTTTCTATTTTTCATAAAATTATGTGTTACAGACCGGCTTCGTTAGCAATCGTCAACAAACAGTAAAACTATTTTATCTTTGCATTTTTTAATGCAGCAAACTCTTCAGACAATTATATCGAGAGAAAAAATAAACACATATTCAAACAAAATCTTTATATGTCACAAACAGTCCAAAACGATGCCGAGGGTTATTCTCGTTGTTGGTCACCACTGTTTTATTTATCTTTTGTACTTAAGCTTTATAATCATTTATATTATTTATCATAATTAATCTCTTTAAATTCATTATCTCTATGAATTAATTATGATATATTATTTTTTACATTATTCTGTTTTTAAAACTACAATATAATGAGAATATATTTTCCACTGGATTGTCTGTCAACACTGAAAAACCATACTTTGTATTTACATTAATTATTTTTATTCATCTGATTTAATTTAGCTCCTAGAATCTTTTTCCAGTGTTGCTTACGTTATATTATTATCAATTTAAATTACTTGGCATGTGTTTTTTTATTTGTCTAAAAATAAACATTTCCGTTTTATTCTATATACGCTAGATTTTATATACGTTAGAGCTAAAAAAAAACAGAGGAAATAACCTAATCCTGCTTAATCCGCCGTACAGTGTTCACATCTGATATTACGTTCCGAAAAATTCTACCAAATTATTGAAAATGTCTTCCTTCATAAATGTAAACTAAGCAAAATAATTAATAAAAATACAGTTAAACTTTCCTTCTCCATTTCATTTAACTTAAGCAAAATTAGAATAAGTTCACAAAACGCAATATTTTACAAAATAAGGGCAGATAATGATGAGGAAATCCAGGAACAATATAGTGAAAATATATGCAATTGTAGAAACTCAGATGAATGTTCACTTGAAGAGAAATACCTTACTTCAGATATTGTTCATTAATGTGAGGTCATAACTGAAAAACAATAGTAATTGTATACTTCGGATCGACAGCTGTCATGACAAGATCGATACTTTTTCTACCTAACGTCCTTCATGCTAAAGATAGGCAATGAAACAAACAACAATAGCAATGAGAATGGTAAAGGCGTTCGGTTTAATTATCATTTTTATCGTAAATTGTATAAATGTTGGTCAAGTAATATTTCAGTTTCGATAATACTTCAAAACGAGTTATTTTACTTACATTGTAGAGACAAAACACAATCCTATTATAGATGGTGATTCGTTTATTATTATTATTATTATTATTATTATTATTATTATTATTATTATTATTATTATTATTATAAAATGAATGAACGGATTAAATAATGAAGTAAATAGATTATGTCAAATTAAAACACAGAGTCGATTTTATGAGGTATTAATGATGATTGTGGGAATCGAGATTTACCCAAGTCCAAAAGTATTTGTTCTCCTCTGATTGACGAGGAAAGGGCAGGTACTGAATTTTTGATTATTCATTCGAAAATAAGATTACTTTTTTTATTCCAAAATAGATTATTCACTTGGAATGATTTATTAACATATAAAACACATTTCATTAACAAACATTTTTTTAAATTATTTCTTTAACATTTCAAGCGAAAAAAAATTGAATTTCTTTACTTTTCGCATATATTTACACAGTTGTTTGATCGAATTATAATTTATTTTTTAACTAATAATAATTTAAAAATCGAAACAAAAAATAATTATAGTCCTTTCATCACATCTCACTTGACCCCCAAATCAGATTGGAAATACCACAAAACATGTACGGATTTTTATGTGTACCATTTTATGATTATAGATAGTTCCTTCAACGGTCTTCACAGAAGTCAAAATCTCTTCCAACTGTTTGCAGTTGATAGGTTTGCAAAAGTTGAAGCAGAAACCTTTTATATGTCAAAACTCACTAAAACAAGCTAAGAATAGACTCCTATAAACATCTCAAAAATTATATAAGTAGTAATATAGGCTAGATATGAATACTACCTTCTACTCCGCATATAGTTTACGATATATGCATGATAAGGACCCAAGATGCAATGATTATGTCAGAAATTATGGAAACCAAAACGTGTATATTACATTCACTTCAATACAAAATGGACGAAAATTCAAGATGAAGTTCTCCTTGAACAAAATGACATCAATCGACAAGATCTATTGGGCAGGGTGTTTCGCCTAAAGGTAATCAAAGTGATTAATCTTATAAACAAATAAGAACTTTTTGGCTCACTACGATGCTATATGTAAACAATCTTTTTTTTTACACAGTGATCACCACTTATCAAGGCCCGGAAGCCACTCAGGGATAAGGGTTACTGCAAGTACATTGCGTTAGTGTGGAGATTTGATGAAGTGTTTACTTAAGGGGGCGGTTCATTAGGAATTTGGTTACGTTGGACTTGAAGACATCCAAGTTGTAGTCCGGTGGGAAGCAAGCAGACGGTAAAGAGTTCCACAGGCAAGCAGTTCTAAGAAAGAAGCTTTGTTCATGGAGACCGCGTTTTGATTTAGGCACAGATATAGAGTGGGGGAAATTTTTCACAGTGGATTCAGCTAGTCGGGTGTTTTTCGTGAAAGATCGGCGAGGGGGAACCAATTGAGTGAACAAAAAAGAGGCTTGTCTCATGCGCGTAAATTATCTTGAATTACCAGAAAAAATCAACTCCAATCAAATTAATTTCAATATATCAGCTGAGTTACCTGATATACAATGTAATCCAACCTTTTTGTGAAATAGTAAAGATTCATATGGTGCATGGGCTTTGTGGTAATATCAATAGCAATTCACGTTGCATGATTGATGGCAAATATACAAAAATATACCCTAAAAACTATCCACTTGAAACTCATTCTAGTGAATATAATTATCCGTGTTATATAAAAGTTTGCCTAAGAATAGGGTCTTTAAAACTATGGTTGGCAGGCATAAAATTGACATTAGATAGAGTGTAACTTACTCTCCCTTACTATTAAAAACATGCAATGCTCACAGAAATGTTGAATTTTGCAATTCTGTGAAATCTATCAAATATGTTTGCAAATAGATAAATAAGGGAACTGATGCAGCCTTGTTTTCCTTACAAAAATGTTAGTGATTAATCATTCGATATGAATTCGGTAGATATATCGGATCTAATGAAGAATTTTGGTGAATTTGGAGATCTTATTCATGAAAGGAATCCATTAATCTTTGCAGTTCATCTTGAAAAGTGTCAGGTTTATATCACAGAATAAAAATACTGGCCACAACGATATAAGTCTTACTGTATTTTTTTAACTTGTGTGAACAAGATAATTTTTCAAAAAAACTCTACATTATACCGCATGGAGTAACATCACATGCAGAAGAGAAAACGTTGAGGCAATCCAAATGTAACATTTACAAAATTAGAAGTGGTTATTCTGTGCACTTACAATAAATGTTTTATCTTTGAGACTTCTCCGTCCTTAACCAAGAGGACAAACTTCATTTTCATTTCTAAGAATAATTTATAGACAAACTGTTGTTGTTATATTGTTTTACATAGTTTTACATTATTTTGCAGTAAAAAATTGAAATGGGTCAATGCGGGCGGATAAAAAAATTCTCGTTTTGTTTTTTTTTTTGTTTTTTTGTTTTTTTGCTTTGCTAAAATCATGTATTTTTTGGTCACTATTAGATACGAAGGACAACGAAATTTTATATGAAAAAAATTATATATTTTTGTAAAATTTTACTTTTCTTTTCATCATATTTTGCTTTGGTTTTAATACCCCCAAATTTGAAGTTATTTCTTTACACGCACAACCTGTTTTAGTAAACTTTCATACATCAAGGTGCATTTTTTAAGACTCTTTTTGAATCCAGTCAATATTGATATATATATATATATATATATATATACATATATATAAATATCTATTTATATATAAACACGCATACATAGACATAAACATAAATATATATGCATATATGCATACATATAATGATTGCAACATCTTGTCAGACAGGTGCAACTCCCTCCAACACTTAAAATCCAGGAGCCCAAAAATTACTTGCATCGCCACGGGACCATTTTAATAGACAAAAGCCTGAGGGAGTATCTATACACGGATGATATTACAGAGTCTAAGCTTTGTACGACAGCTAAGTCTCTCTCTCGGTTCAAAATGTTGAGATCCAGAAACAAGCAAGTGCAAGATAGCCAGCAACAAGATAAACTGCATACCAGCTTAATGTGGATACTGGTCTCCCGCTTTATGGTTTTTTAAATCAGCGATTTGCTTCTCTTAAAAAGGTCGCCTTCACCACGGCTTACGGGAGCCCTCTCCACCCCAACACACACATACATGCACACACGGTGCTAGTTGGCCGTTGACCCCGAAAAACTGTTCATTCACCCTTTGAAAAGTCCTGTTTTTTATCCTTCAGGGATACTAGCCGCACTCCTCATCAAACAAGTCTGGTAGGGGAACCAGTTTAGTCGCCGGTGACCCGACCATGAGGCAAGTAGTACTAGGTTACATATCCTCGTAGCACATGAAATTACCTGACATATGCATATATATATATATATATATATATATATATATACATATATAGATACATACATACACATACATATATATATACATACATATATATATATATATACATATATACATATATATATATATACATACATATATATACATGCATATATATACAACATATATATATATATATATATACAGAAAGAGAGAGAGATAGGGTATGATAGACAGACAGACGGATAGAAAAAGCGAGATAACATTTCATATAATTGTTAGCGTTGGTAAAAATACGTTCTCTTGTTCAATATTACAAGAAAATACTTTTTAAAATTATTTTAAACAAAAAGCAAAAGATATTTCTCTCATGTTTTTACGAATTTGTTGTTTTGAGATGAATTGAAACAAACGATGTCGAAATACACTGGACTTGCATAATATTTTCAACTCAGAAGGATAAACGCGAATCCGTCTGTCCCAGCAATATATGATGACAGCAAATTCGCTTTCGAACATTGCCATCACTCGATATAGCACAACAAAAAAGAAAAAAAGGTATATAGAAACACGAAAGCATTCAGTGATTGGCTGCATGAATGTGGCTTTTAAGCCCTGCTAAACTCTGGCATTCCTTAGCACACATTGTACAGGCATGTGCACCACTAGCAGCACGTTCTTGCTGTTCTTTTCTATGCAGGATCAAATACCGTTTCAAACCGCCTGTCGTTTTGTACATCCGCCTACATTTGACACAGGTTAACTCGGGCAACTCAAGACTGCTTTGTGACCCGCTGCGCCGATGAGTAGACTGGTGACTCATCAGCACAGCTCTGCTAAGACATATTCTTCCGCACCAATTCCAATTTGTCTCCCCCTCCCATCAACGCCGCCTTTCACACTCCCTTTCCGGATATCACGCTTCAGCTGTTCATACTGGGTTCGATCCACACCTCCTCGCAAGGTCCTTTTACACCCTCCGCGATCCAATACAAGCTCTCCCAGGTTCTTTCATCAATCTCACAATTTTTAAGCTGGATTTTAAACAAACCTTAAATCTCAATTTAGGCTTTTGAGCCAGACGTCTTCCCTCAGCGAGCTCGCCATAAAGGAGTTGTTTGGGAAGTCGGCTGTCTAACATCCTCACCACATGTACACTCCATCTCAGTCTATGCTAAATAACGTGAACCTCAATGCTAAGGCATTGGGTCGGATCAAGCATCCCCACATCACTGACATACATCCGCCAACCTACACCTAAGATTCGCCGTAGGCACATCTGGTGAAACCGCTCGAGACGTCTCAAATCCTTCCTGTATGTTGTCCAAGTTTCACAACCATAGTAGAGAGAACGCATGCGGAATACACCTTAATCTTAGTTGGTCATGACGTCTCCACAAACGTCCGTCCAACTTTCCGAAGG
>NC_136513.1:25615000-25657500 GCF_053919585.1 Euprymna scolopes | reverse complement strand
GCAGGTGAAATTATTAAAATTTCCTTAAGGCCTTATCGTCTGACCCTCTAAGAGGAAACGTCAGAATGATAAATTAAAAACTAAGAAACGAATGAGGGAAGAAGGGAATTTGGTTTCAGTTGGAAGAACAGTGAAAAAAAATCTCACTGTTCAGGTGGTTTTAAATCAATAAATATCTCCAACTGATGTTTCAAAATCTTTTGTCTACACAGGCTAGGTCGAGAGTTGTTAATGACTAACACCTCAATGATATTGCGATGATAGTTCGACCTCGCACTGTATAAAACAGAAAACCACCCATCGGAATATTGATCAGAACACCAATTTATACTCATCAGGTAATTACCAATAGCGGACTCATGAGCTTGGGAGTGCCCGGATGTTCTCGAAACCTGGTGTAATCGAATATCCTGAGGGATATGTTGGGATATTCTCATTTCTATCCTTTGGGATGTTTTGCCAACGTAGTCAGCTCCACACTGACAAACAAATTTATAAACAACAGAATTCTTTTGAATGGTTGGCAAAACATATTTACGAAAAGAAGAGAAAAAGGTTCGAGTTGTGTAAACTACTCTAAGCATAGTAGCTGGAAAACAACGTTGAGTAGCAGAAGAAATCCTTTCAACAATATGAAGGCCAACAGGACCTAACCATGGTAATTTTAAATAAATGGGACAACGTGATGGACCAATATGTTTAACACTATTAAATGTAGCAATTTTACGTTCAATAGTAGATTTATTATATTTATGGGATATCCATTGCTAAGAAAAATATTTGTGATTTCACCAAGTTCCGTATCAAGACGGTTTGTTGAACAAATCATAAGTGCACGATGCGTAAGAGCGCTAATGAGGTTTATTTTTCTAGACTGAGGGGAAAAGGAAAACCAATTAAGATAGATGCCTGTAAATGTAGGTTTTCTATATACAGAGGTCTCAAACGTAGTACCAACTTTAGAAACACTAACGTCGAGGAATGGGAGAGAGCCAAAGTCCTCAACCTCCATAGTAAATTGTAACGATGGATGCAGGTTGCAAAGAAGACGAAGAAACTGTTCAGCTTCACTCCGTGAGGGAAAGCATGCAAAAGTATCATCAACTTAGCGTGTATAGAATGCTGGCTTAGTAATTTTGGAAAATAATTCGTTTTCCAAACATCCAACGAAAATGTTGGCTAGCAAAGGACCAAGAGGGCTACCCATAGATATCCCGTCAATTTGCCGGTACATAATGTTGTTGAAACTAAAGGAGACTGATTTAGTAGCAAGTTCCATCAGTTCAACGAAAATTCGTTCAGGAAATTTTGGAGATTTTGAGGGGCCACGGTATAGATAGTCAGCACAAATACCAATGGTTTCATCCAAAGGTATATTAGTAAAAAGACTATTAATGTCAAAGGAAGCCAAGAACTCGGTATTTTTAGATAAAGATAATTTTTGTATCTGAGACACGAATTGAAAAGAATCCGAGATACAATGGACCGAATAAAAAGAAAGCACAGGTTTAAGAAGATCAACCAGGCATTTACCAAGTTCGTGTTGTGCAGAACCCAACATAGATAAAATGGGTCGCAGAGGAATGTTAGGTTTATGAACCTTGGGTAAACCGTACATTCTAGGCCTTTGAGAGCCAATGGGTCGGATTCTATCATAAATCTCCTTAGAAATAAACCCGCTTTTATGAAGTTGAAGAAATCTTTTCTGGATTTTTATTTCCATACAAAAAGTTTCATCATGGCTTAAATCACCCAACCGGAGAAATTTATTTTTATCGTCCAAGATTTGTAACATTTTGGAAATATAATCCGTTTTGTTAAGTATAACAACGCCCGATCCTTTATCCGGGCGAGAAAAATAAATGTCGGGATTAGACCTAATTAATTTTGCCGCTTCAAAATGATTTTTCTGCCAAACAAAATCACTAGATTTAGTATTTATGGCAGAAAACCTCCGACCTAATTCGCCCAACTGAATTGTAACAGTAGTTAATTCATCAGTAGAGATAGGCGAATGGTGTTTTAATTGAGTATATAATAATTCAATTTCACTAAATATTGAAATTTTATCAACATAAGGGGGAGGAATGCAAAATTGTAAGCTAGCAGATAAAACAAATTCTTCCGTATTGGACAAAACAAGAGAAGAATAATTAAATATATGTTTATCCAAATTTGTTATAATCCCAAACCTCTTAGTAATTAAATTTTTTAAATATTTATCATAAGAAGAAGTACATTTATTACGGGTAAAATTATCGCCAATGGATAAAAACTTGGAAAAACGGAGTTTATCAAAGAAAGATAGTTCTTTCCAAACCATGGCCCAAATTAAAAGGTGTTTACTACGTAACAAATTATATGCATCGGAATTTTTTTTTTTTTTTTTTGTATTTAAATAAAATTATGTTTCCTCTGAAATATATATATATATATATATATATATATATATATATATATAATTTAAAGGAGATTAGAATAATAGTCTTAAGAGCTAAGTGTATTTTAATGTAATAGTTAAATTACTAGTTTAATTAAAATACAGGAAATGCTCGTTGTAATTAAGATATATAATAAGCTCGATAGTTAAATGTCCTAGAGCTAATTCAATATTAAGCAATGTGATTTATAATTTAAAAATTTTAAAAAAGTTTAAAATTTAAAAATCAAAATGTAATTAAATTAAAAATCAGTTTCATAAGAAGGAACAACAACAAAGTCAATTATCTGTACGATCGTTTCGGAAATCCGTGCTTTTTATTTGTGGTATACATGAAGTCACGTAGAACAATTATACATAGTTTTTTTGGTAAGCACGGTCTCCTCATCAGCAAATTTAGGAGGATTTCTATTGAATTGAAAAGACACCAAAAATAAACCTAAAAAAAATCTATTTAATAGATTATTTTTTCTTTTAATAAATTAAGTTAAACCAATTTATTTAATATTTAATAGATTTTTTTTTAATAAGTTAAGTTAAACCAATTACCGCCCTTAGACTCGTAAATCAAATAATAAATAAAGCCATGGCAATTATCTCCCCTTAAAAACTTGCAAAATAAATACTCTCTCTCTATAGATATTAACTGTAGCGTCTTTAAATCAAAATACACTAACGGAAACAATTTACTGCACGAGCGTCGCCCTTTTAAAATTCATCATTCAATAAAATAAAAAGCTATAGCAAACATCTAAATGACTACTTTAAATACAGTTGCTGATTTCAAAAAAAGAAAAACCAAAAGGTAATTATATATCTATATATTTTTAAATCAAATTTATTATGTAAATTCAAAAAAATATATATTTTTTCTACTCATTTCTATCTCTAACCTATACCAATTTTCTTATTAATTTTCTTATAAATTTTAAATCCAAACCTTTTACTTCAATTTTTCAGATTCATCTGCCTTACTTTTAATGCTAGGTTTATTTTTGGTGTCTTTTCAATTCAATAGAAATCCTCCTAAATTTGCTGATGAGGAGACCGTGCTTACCAAAAAAACTATGTATAATTGTTCTACGTGACTTCATGTATACCACAAATAAAAAGCACGGATTTCCGAAACGATCGTACAGATAATTGACTTTGTTGTTGTTCCTTCTTATGAAACTGATTTTTAATTTAATTACATTTTGATTTTTAAATTTTAAACATTTTAAAAATTTTTAAATTATAAATCACATTACTTAATATATATATATATATATAGAGAGAGAGAGAGAGAGGGAGAGATATAGATATATAGATAGATAGATAGATAGATAGATAAATGAAAGGATGGAGGAAGTGAGGAAGCATGGTTGTGGATTCTTTTTACCCGAATACGATGTCCAGCATGTGACAAATATACCATTTGTTGTAAAAGTCTAATGGAAAAACATCTGGAGAAGTTGGTGGGGACAGGATATTTTTACGGAAACATGAATCGTAAAATTGCCACTCATTAACGAAACAGCTGTAATGAAAAATCCAGGATATAAACGAAGGTTATAAAAAGGAAAACGTGAGTTTTTAAATTTTCAATAAAACTTTGTACTATATATATATATATATATATATATATATATATATATATATATATATATATATATATATTCCTGCGTATGCATATATATATATATATTACATATATATATATATATATATATATATATATATATATATATATATATATATATATATGGGTGTGTGTGAGTATGCATTTGATTGTATTGGTAGAGTAAAATCAAAAGACTATACAACAGATTTACAGAATAATATTTACGAACAAATTGATATTAATATTTATAAATACAGACATGTGCAGGCTGTCTATTTCATATTGGAAATCTAGTTCAATATAAACACCTAAAGAAAAACGCATGCCGCTTTTTACCCTGAAAAGCACATTATATGTAGCTCTAAACAAGTTAAATCATTGTAGGAAAATCTGTACATGTATTTATAAATAAAAAAAATAACACACACACGCGCGCACAGGCACGCGCGCACACGCACGCGCGCACACACATACGTGTATATATATATATATATATATATATATATATATATATGTATATATATATATACATATATATATGTATATATATATATGTATATATATATATATATATATATATATATATATATATATATATATATATATACATATATACAAGCAACATTTAACTTGGTCAGCACTAAATGGATGACCATTTGGGACTCCCAAGTGCTATATATGCTCTCCGATTATGTCGGCATTGTTTACAGTCTTTGTTGACTTTTCCTTGACACTGGACTAAAACGGTGCTGATTGAGGAGAGTTGTGGTTGGTATTTTGCCACCCTTGCCTCGCAATTACCAACAGCTGCTCCTACGGGACGCATCCTTTGTCTTTCTGGACTGAACGCAAGCATCATCGATATATATGTGTGTATGTATATATATATATATATATATATATATATATATATATAAATATATATGCGTGTATATATATGCGTGTGTGTATGTGTATGAAAGAGAGAGAGACAGATAGACAGAGAGAGGAGAAGCAGTGTGTGTGTGTGTGTGTGTGTGTGTGTGTGTGTGTGTGTGTGTGTGTGTGTGTGTGTGGTCGAGATTTGCGTGCTTATTATCAAGACTTCATTTTCATCCGGAAAGATTGCATGTTTACTATAATGGGAAATATAGTTCATAGGTGTTTATGTCTATATGCCTCTTTGTTCTTTGTAAATCGATGCGATCGATACCACCATAGCCTGAGATGTAGCAGTTAGCGGAATGTTTGATCTGGAACATTCTCTGGGTGTAGTGTATAAATCCTGTCCATGCTAATTGTCACACTTTTAGTTAAACCTGCCAGTAATGTAAGTTGGTGTTTTCCCCGTTTTGTGACAAAATAAAATTGTTATAAACAAAATATTTCCTTAATTCACACTGGCTTTGCTTCTGCTTAGTCAGGAGTGCGTACATCGAGGGGGTAAAAGTGCTATGAGAAATTACTAATGTGTTTTACTTTCAAATTAATAAATTAAAAGCATGCGGAAAATCTAAATAAATTATAGTTAATTGGTTTCCTATCTGTTATTACGTTATTAACTCAGGGTATATTTATGCAGACCCTACGTTATTGCGCAAACTAGTTAAAAGTGCTCTTTTGCCAACCACGCATATAAAGAGCGCTTTTAGTTGGCACAGTTGCCGCCGGATTTGGTGCAATTACCCCAAAGTAAGGTGTGTGTATATATATATATATATATATATATATATATATATATATATATATATATGTATATATATATATATATATATATGTATGTATATATATATATATATTAAAATTAGATTTCACCCCAAATAAGGCACATTGCCACTTTATTGTAGGGTGTTACTATCAGGGACATAAGAATCAGGGGTACTGTGTAGGAAGTTGGGCAGCAAGATGTCGGTTCACGTTGCAATTGAACTTCTGCATATAAGTACAGTTGGGGAGCAGGGACCCGAAAGGGAATTCCAAAGTCTAGCTGTTCTGGGGAAGAAACTACTGGTGTAGAAGGTTCTCTTGCATCTATGGATCTCTACTGTGAAGGGGTGGTATTTAGCCGCTTGTCGGGATTTTCGGGGGTATTAACGTCGAGGGGGCACAAGTGCTTACATTTCGTCAGAGCATTCGCCGTTAAAGTACTTGTAGAACAGGCATAGGGATGCAACATTTCCTCGATGTGACAGAGGCTGAAGTTGAGCTGACAATTCAGGACCTACTAGATTGGCGACTTTCTTTTGAACCTTGTCTAGGAGCGAGAGTAGTTGCAGATGAATCAGTCCAAGTATGATAACAATACTTCATACATGGGCGAATGGTGGGCTTATAGAGTTATAGGATATATTCAGGCGTTAAGAGCTTTCTAGCACGGTAGAGAGAGCCCACCTTCTTCGCAGCGGTCCTGGCAATGTTCTCAATATAATTGTTCTAACTCATGTTTCCTGTGAACGTTAGGCCGGGGAGTTTAAAAGATGTATTTCAGATAAAGAGTCTTTGGCTATTTCTATTGGCGGTAGGGAAGGTTTCTTGTAATTATTGAAGGAAAGAAGTTTAGTCTTGGCAGCATTGAAGGTTACAATCCATTTTTGTCCCCATTTCACTACGGATCGGATGTCTTCCTCTAGTGTTTCTGCCATTTCTTTACAAAAGTCTTCGTTTGGTTTCCTGTCGTGTCTGTTACAGAGCGTGGTGTCGTCAGTAGACATACCCATCTCACATACAATTTTGTCAGGGAGGTCATTTATAAATATTAGGAATAACAGAGATCCAAGGATAGACCCCTGAGGCACTCCCACATTTATATCATGCTGTTTAGATGTATGACCGTCAAGGACAACCTTGATTTTTCTCTTATCAAAGAAGGATCTTATTATGTTATGTTTTCTTCCAGTGATGCCGTATGATCTGATTTTCTTGAGAAGACCCTCATGTCATACCCTGTCAAAAGCCTTAGATATATCTAGAGCTACCGCTATACTGTACCCCGCTTTGTCCAGTGACTGGTATATACGCATATATATATATATATATATATATATATATATATGTATATATATATATATATATATATATATATATATATATATATATATTTAAAGGAGATTAGAACAATAGTCTAAAGAGCTGAGTGTATTTCAATGTAACAGTGAAATTACTAGTTTAATTAAAATACAGGAAAAAGAAAGTGCTCATTGTAATTTAGATATATTATAAGCTCGATAGGTAAATATCCTAGAGCTAATTCAATATTAAGTAATGTGATTGATAATTTAAAATTTGAAAATCATTTTTTTTTTAATAAATTAAGTTAGTCCAATTATCCCCCTTACACCATTAAATAAAAAAACAAAAACAAAATATGACAATTATCTCCCCGTACAACATGTGATTACATAAACAACATTCGAAATATAAACCGTAGCCTCTTTAAATCAAAACTACGCTAACGGAAATAATTTATTGCACGGGCGTCCCCCCCCCTGTTAAAATTCATCATTCAATAAGGTAAAAAGCTATAGCAAACATCTAAATGAGTATTTTTACCATAGTTCCTGATTTCAAAAAGCGAAAAATTAAAAGGTAAATTTCTCTATATATTTTATATATATATATATATATATATATATATATATATATACATATATATATATATATGTCTATTTTTTCATATATATGCATATATATATTTGAAATGTGGTACTTAAAACAAACTTATAATTTAAATTTAAATCTATATTTCACTCTATTTCTTTTCTATCTCTAACCCATATACATTTTCTTATAAATTTTAAATCCAGACCTTTTATTTCAATTTTTTTTAGATACATCTGCCTTACTTTTAATGCTAGGTTTATTTATGGTGTCTTTTAAATTTAATAAAAACCCTTCAAAATTTGCTGACGAGGAGAACTTGCTTATTAAAAAACTATATGTAATTATTGTACGCAACTTGATGTCTACCACAATAAAAAGCATTGTTTTCCGAAACGATCGTACAGATAATTGATTTTGTTGTTGTTCCTTCTTATGAAACGGATTTTTAATTTAATTATAATTTGATTTTCAAATTTTAAATTATCAATCACATTACTTAATATATATATATATATATGTATATATATATATATATATATATATATATATGTATATATACACATCGGTAGCCATATAGATACACATATATAAATAAATAAATATACATATATATATATATATATGTATATATATATATAAATATATTGGTTAAATTTATCTGTCGTAAGCTAGCGTTTGTTTTTTGTTGTTTTTGTTATTTTTTTTTTTCAGTAGTTAATGATTTTCTTTAAAAGTCCGGTTGTTTTTACAATGTTTGTTTCCCTGTAATTGTATCGGAATCAGAAATGTGTTTCGAATCGGAAATTGTATTTGAATCGGGAAAGATAATGGAACCGTCCCATCACTAGTAAAAAAATGTTAAGTGTTTAGCTACCCAATCTAAATAGGTGTTTACGAGCCGTACAGACACATATATTTCAAATAGATTGCAAACGCAGTAAAAAGGAATCCGACTTCTAGGTTTTTCGTTCGTTGCATTATTTAAATTCTATTTTTTCGACCGTTTATAGATTGCCCTCTAAAACCATGAACACTCGAGTGCTGTCCAATGCATGTTGCTATCCCAATTACCTTCAACCTGCAATCCGATTTAATTAGAGGTTTACTATTTCGTAAGCTTAGTTTTATTTCTTTATTTACTTATACAGTGGATGCGTATTTATGAAAGGCCTTAAATAAAGAATGTAACGGGATAGGTGGGCAGTACGTAAAATCTATCTATCTATCTATCTATCTATATCTCTCTCCCTCTCTCTCTCTCTCTCTCTCTCTATATATATATATATATATATATATATATATATATATATATATATAGTCTTTGAAGTTTTTAACCTTTAAAACTATACAACAAATATTTTTATCATTCGTATATATATATATATATATATATATATATATATATATATATATATATGTATATATATACATATATATATATATATATATATATATATATATATGAAAGTGAAATTGGCTGGTCTGTATGTGTGTGACTGTTTCCCTACCAAACTACTCTGTCAATTTTCAGTCTGCAAACTCGAGATTTGACATAAAGGGTATTGAGCTTTTGGAAAAAATTTTAATCGGTTTTCAGTCAGAAATTTGCCTGTCAAGGAGTCAAAGTTTAGCGATTTGATTTTTGAAAGCTCTGCCAAACTCCTCTGCCAATGTTTGGTCTCAACACGAAATTTTAGATGCAGGTTCCTTGGATGGCTTAAACATTGTAAATTGATGTGAGTCCATAAAAAAGTAAATGTTATGGGATCGGAATTGGCGTCAATTTTAAAAAATTAAATTTACTTCTGCGGTCTCTACCAAATTACTAAGCCCATAAAGTGTATTCAGACATAGGTCTAGCATTTTACTCTTTTTTTCGTGAGAAATGTGGCTGCCAATCTGTTAAAGTTCAAAACATTTGACTTTTGCGGTTTCTAGCAAACTATTCAGCCAATTTTGTGTCTAAATATTGTAACTTTTACATAAAGTGTATTCAGACATGCGGCAAGTTTTTAATCTGATTCGGTGCAAAAACTTGGCTGCCAAGAGGTCAAAGTTTATAGAGTTGACGCTTGGCAGACTCTGCCAAACTCCTCCGCCAAATTTGGGCCTAAACACTTTAAATTTTTGATATAGATTACCTGAACATGTGTCAAACGTTTTCATACATTTATACATATGCGCAAAGGGAACGAGCAAAGACGGGTGAAATGCAAGTTGGTACTTATGATAAAAAAATATTGCAATCATTTTTTTTTTAAAATAGTACATTATACTACTCATAAGAATGGTTTATAAAAGTGTATTTTTACTTCATATTTGAAGACGTCCATATAATAATCTACAGAGATGTAGTATTAGCTTGATAATTCATTCAATCAATTGTCTTCGTTGAATTAATTTGGCTCATTGGTATTCATTTAAAAATTAATCAAATTGAAAAAGATTAGAAAGTTTTTTTTTTCCTGTTGTCGTTTAAGGAAGGGATCTTGCTGGGAAAGTCTTACAAGGAAAACAAACGCGAGATTTGTGCTCCCTCGAGCACTTTGGATGGCAATAACGATACAGGTTAGAAATAGATTTATTGCAACTTCAGTGAAAAAGATTTGTTGCTAACAATTCTAATCATCCTCGACTAGATTGTGAAGTCGACTTTAAATTTGTCAATGTAGTAAGCAGTACTCTGAAGAGCATCGTACTAAATGTGGCAGTAGTTATTCATATTTCGTGGATTTTAATGTTATATAGGAAGAGAATTCCATGAGAAATTAAGTGTCAGGAGCCAACCCAACTATTGTCACCTAACAACCTATGGTGTTCGAATTTTGCATTAAAAACAGTCATGATAGAGCTAAGTTAGAATTTTAAATATGTTAACAAGCCAGGACACTACTCGATTATCCAAAACAATTTTCAATACTATTTTCTCGAAATGCATTGTTTTCTTAGCAAAACAATATTATTATTAATATGTTATTATCAATTCCAAATCCGCTAATTAAAACTAATTTTACTCGCTTTGGTTGCATCATCGACTAAACAAAACGGATCCAGTAAATAATCGAGTATTGCCTGGAAACATTCACATGATAAGTTCTAACAGCTCTCGCTGTGTCATAATAATCGCTATTAATGTAAAATTAAGCCACTATCGGTGGTTGGTTCACGCATTGTTATTTACAAGCCGACGTAGCCACCGGTTTGATGTAAGATTTACATTGTTGATCTGGTGAGCAAGTCATTTCCATGTCATTATCAAACTATGGGACTTTCTTGTGCGAGAGAAATTCATCACAACTTCGGTAAATTAAGATTTAGTTGTGAGCGGCAAAGAGAGAGCTATTTAAGTAAGAAGAATTTTCATTGAAATTTACCCTTGCTTTTATAGCTGCAATGTATTTGCTAATATTTTCTTTAGTCACTGATTTGTTTTTTTCCCAAAAAGATACACATCAAAACCACCCTATTTTGATATTTCTATCTATACAACTTGCTAAATTCTATATATTTGGTTAATTGTTTCGTCTCTCTGTGATTAGAGACAACATGCGATTTAGCTCGGTTGTAATGGTAGCATGTGTTTTTCTACTATTCCTCATATATAGGGCAATTAAAGAGAAAAACTTATCTATTAAGGCTATTATTTATTATTTCTGTATACTCCAGAATGTCTACTATTAGTGAGCTGAATATCTCCCGTGTGAGAATCTTCGTGCAGGGGCATGTGCACAAGGACAGTGTCTACATGTGCATTTTTTATCGGACATATCCTTGTATATACAAGCAAGGCATTAAGGGATAAGCCAAGTTCAATGAAAAAATAGAAAACATTGACAGGAAAAAATAACAACTAACAAAACAAATAACAATGAAAGAGATGAAGGAGAAACGTAGAGAACATTTCCAAACACTCGGACAAGTTAAAAGAAGAAAAGAAAAACGAAAAAACCTGGGACAGGTTAAAAAAAGAAACGAAAGAAAACTCGGACATGTTAAAAAAAAGAAAAGAAAAACGAAATCAAAACTCGGACAGGTTAAAAAAAAAGGAAAACGAAATAAAAAAAAACTAGGACAGGTTAAAAAAAGAAAAACGAAAAACAGAACTCGTACAAGTTAAAAAAAGAAAAAGAAAAACGAAAAAATATCGAACAGGTTAAAAAAAGAAAAGAAAAACGAAATAAAAAAAAAACAAGGACAGGTTTAAAAAGAAAAGAAAAACGAAAAAAAACGTCGGACAGGTTAAAAAAAGGAAAACAAAAAAAAACACGGACAAATTAAAAACAAAACGAACAAAAATCTCGGACAGGTAAAAAAAAAGAAAAACGAAAGAAAAATCGAACAGGTTAAAAAAACGATACAAAAGAAACTTGGACAGGTTAAAAAAAAAGAATAACGAAAAAGAACTCGGACATGTCAAAAAAATAGACAAACAAACGAAAAAAAAATCAGACAGGTTTGAAAAAAAAAGAAAAGAAACATGGAAAAAATTAAAACAGGTTAAAAAAAAAAGAAAAACGAAAAAAAAACTCGCGCAGGTTAAAAAAATGAAAAATAAAACAAAAAAGACTTTGACAGGTTAAAAAAAAGGAATATCGGAAAAAAACTCGGACAGGAAAAACGAAAAAAATATATGACAGGTTAAAAACAAAAGAAAAACGAAAAATAAACTCAGACAGGTAAAGAAAAAAAGGAAAAACGAAAAAAAAAAAAAGACTCCGACAGGTTAAACAACAAGAAAAAACAAAAAACAAAAAAACAAAAAAACAAAGATAGACTAAAACGAGGAAAATGAAAATTGATAGAAAGACGAAAGACCAGTAAAGGGAATTAACAAAACACACACACACACACACACACACACACACACACACACACACACACAAAAAAAAAAAAAAAAATCATCGGGAGAAAATGGTGAAAAGAAAGAAGGAAGGAACATTTGGAATCGAGAATATTTTAAAGAAAAGCAAATCGACAAGGACATTTAAAAAAAGTGGGAGAAGGAGGAAGAAATCAAATCAATAAAACACATCCGATATGACACCGTTTTTTTTTTAAAGGCGTTTTAAAGTTTGTGATGGGATTGGAACATCTGAAATACGACCGAACAACAAAAGAGACTGGTGGGTAAATTCCGAAATGATGATGAAGATGATGATGATAGTGTGTAGGAAGACTATGATGACGACCACAATGGCGATGATGATGATGATGATGATGATGATGATGATGATGATGATGATGATGACCTGAACCATTTCTGGCAATATCCTTCGGTAAACATGAATTCACATACGGCTTTCTCAATGCCTTCGTGCAGTTACACTTTTATCGATTTTACGATGAGGTGTGATTTCACTTATCGATTTCATATTAACACAATTACACAACTGTGCGTGTGTGGGACGTATGGAATTCTTCTACATTGATTGAATCTAGTTAAACACACACACACACATATATATGTATATACATATATATGCATGCAAATATATGTGTGTATGTACAATATATATATATATATATATATATATATAGAGAGAGAGAGAGAGAGAGAGAAGAGAGGGGGAGAGATCAAGGATAAGTTAGGAAGAAAGAGGAAGCGATCTAGATAGATAAAGAGAATGAGTACAAGAGAAAGAGAGAGAGAGAGTGAGAGAGAGAGAGAGAGTGTGAGTGTTAGTTTTATTGTTGCTTTCACCAAGTTTGTTGTTCTGCTCTTGGGTCAAGGATATGCATAATGTGTCATATGTTTTCTTGTTTGAGCTTAAAAACAGAAAGAAAAGGATTTTAAAATAATATCAAGTAAATATTTTAATCAGAAGTACAGACTGAAATATTCGTTCTCACTGCACTAAATATAAATAAATATATATGTGTATGGCTATACATGATTATTTATATGCCCATACGTTTGGTTGAAAAGGATGTTTTTATATTTAATACATATATATATATATATATATATATGTATACACATATATATATACATATATATACACATATATATACATATATACACACACACATATATATATAAATATGTGTATATATATGTGTATATGTAAATCTAAGTATCTATACACACATATATACATACATACACGCACATTTATCTATCTATTTCTCTCTCTCTCTCTCTCTCTCTACATATACATATATATATATATATATATATATATATATATATATATATATATGTATATATATATATATATGTATATATATATATAATTACTTATCATTCCAAAACAAAAAGATGTATTTTAATCATATCAAAAATTGTGTTTATGTTTTAGGAATTCCGCCCTGAACGTTTTTTTTTGTTGAATAGTGCATTACCATTAAACCACTTATTCGATATCAATAAATGTTACTTAAATCTGCTAGAATCTTTTCATATGAAATAAAAATGAATAAAAATCAGATAAAAAGGGTTATTTAAAGTAAAAGTGTTTGTCTGTATGTCTTTCTATTTGTGTACATTTCCCTACGCAATAACTCTGTCAATCTTCAGTCTACAGACTCGAAATTTGATATACAATGTATGGACATTTGGGAACATCTTTGTAATCCGTTTTCGCCCAGAAATTTGGCTGTTAACGGGTCAAAGTTTTACGATTTGACCTTTGAGAATCATACAAACTCCTCCGCCAATGTTGGGTATAAACATATGAAATTTTAACTATCGGCTTCTTGGACATGGGTCTAACTTAATAACGTGAGTTGAGCCAAAAAACAATAAATTTTAAGAGGTCATAATAGAGGTAACACTTAAAAAAAAAGTTTCCCTCTGCGGTCTCTACCAAATTACTCAGACAATTTCTGGCCTAAACATTTGACATTTTACGTAAAGTTTATTCAGAGATAGGGCAAGCTTTTTAATCGGTTTGGGTCGAAAATTTGAGCTACAAATATATAAATCAATGTATGTATGTCTGTATGTTAGCATGTCTGCCTAAAACTTTCAACAGAGGCGACGGATTTTCAAAAGATCACTATATTTTGAAGCTCACCCTTCTGACGACAAATACCGAAAATTGGCTAAAAACATTATTTTCTTCACCCTCAACTGGCCACTGTTCTACAGGGATTGGTCGCTTTTTCACCGATATTTTCGAAAGGATTCCTCGCTTTTCGATTGTCTTGCCTTAATTTAAACCTTCGTCACTTTCGGTTTAGCGGTGGTCGTAATAGTAAAGACTCCACGTTCTTTTCCTCCTTCGCGGTACGAGTTCTAGCCTGCCTACCTACTACCAAAAACCCGGGCAACGCCTGACCCCCGTGCTATATATATATATATATATATATATATATATATATATATATATATATATATGCATATATATGTAAACTAAGTAAAATTAAAAATAAAAATAAACCAATAATAATGTACAAAATGTGTAACGATTTGTTTCAATTTTGATCCCTTTTTGACCCCCTTAAAATTTATTTTAACCGGTTAAAGACTCATTAAAGAACTGCCCATAAAAACAACCATTTGAGGCTCCCAGTGTCGCTCTACGGTTTTTAGTTTCGGCAAAGATAATTTGAAAATATAGGGGAGAGAAATACAGACAGAAAGACAGGCAGGTAGACACAGACAGACGGGCAGACAAACATATATATTTTTATATATTAGAAGAGCCTACAAGCATTTGTTTAATAAAACTATATTTCGAAACATTTATTACAAATTACGAGTTTAACTACCAATACAAAATCCTTAGAACTGCGCTAGAGGTAATGGCCGATGCTGAAGGCATTTGCTTCAGAATTGTATTGCACTGGCCAAGCCGAACATAATAGACAAATAATCTATATATCTATAAAAGTGAAATTGTTTATCTGTGTGTGTGTGTGCGTGTGCGTGTACATTTCTTTCCACACTACTCTGTCAATTTTCAGTCTACACACTCGAAATTTGACATAAGGGGTATTGAGATGTGGAAATATCATTTTAAGCTGTTTTCGGCCAAACATTTGGCTGTCAAGAGGTAAAATGTCAACAATTTTACCCTTAACAACTTTACCAACTTCCTCTGCTAAATTTCGGTCTAAACACTGGCACTTTTAGTTGTAGGTTACTTGGACATGGATCAAACTTTTTATTTGACTTGAGGCGAAAACAATAAATATAACGGTCAAAATTTGGGTCAAAGTTTTTAAAAAAATTTGACATCTGTAGTTTCTCTCAAATTACTAAGCCAATTTGTTATCAAAACATTTATAATTTTGCATGAAGTGTATTCCAAAATAAGGCAATCATTTATATCGGATTTTGCCCTAAAATTTAGCTGCCAAAGGGTCAAAGTTCAAAGGATTTGACTTTTGCGGCCTCTAGCAAACTCTTCATCCAATTTTGTGTCTTAACTTTTTAACTTTTACATAAAGGTATTCAGACATGTGGCAAGCTTTTTAATCAGTTTTGGGACGGAAATATGCCTGCCAAGAGATCGAAGTTGAAAGAGGTTACACTTATAGACTCTACCAAACTCCTCCGGTAATTTTGGGTCTAAACACTTGAAATTTTAGATGTAGGTTACCTGGACATGAGTTAAACTTTCTAATCTCTCTCCCTCTCTCTCTCTCTCTCTCTCTCTCTATATATATATATATATATATATATATATATATATATATATATATATATATATATATATATATATATATGTATATATATACACTTATGAACAGTACATAGGGCCCGAGCAAAGCCGGGCTGAAGTGCTAGTTCATGATAAAAGAAATATTAGCTAAAAATATATTATTTTGAACAAAAGTGTCAGAGACACACGAACAGATGACTTGATATGCATTCTTGAATGTAGATGCATTCATTCAATTGACGCGTGTTACAATGCTAAATCTAATACGGCCATTAAGAGAAACATTCAGAGAAATAGAAAAACAAATCAAATAATAGATACATCTAAAAATGGTATTTTTTCTTGTGCTTAAAGAATAAATTTTAATTGTAAAAAAAAAATAATGATCGCCATTAGTACATACTTTTTAATTGTATTTTCAATTATATACCTTCTTTGTCTGTCTCTTTCTCTCTTGCTTTCTCTTTTCTCTCTCTTTTTCTTTTTATCTCTATTTCTGTGGTCCCATGCATCCATTCCTGATGCAAGCGATTGGACCAGTTTTAACAAAGGCAAGAGAATTGACCAATGCTAGACAAAGAGCTCATCGATGAAGACAAATCTCGAGGTTTGAAAACAAAGAAATCCTCAACGGCGAGGCGGTTTTATATATATCAACATAAACCAATTGAAAGTTTCTTTTTCCACACACACACACACACACACACACACACACACACACACACACATATATATATATACATGTATATATACACATATATACGCATTTAAACACCCACCCTCATACACACAATGTATATAAAACATTCATACAGCATAATCACGTTGACACAACGGTTCTCGGCAGATCACCAAAGTTAAGCAAGGACGAGTCGGATCAGTACAAGATGGATGATCATTTGGCAATAGCAGATTCTCTATGTGCTCTCTACTTATCTTGTCATTATTTCCAGTAGTCCTGAAGTTTAAACCACTAATAATATGAATATACATACACACGCTTGAAAAATGAATTCATAGGAGTATAGACATATATGTGCGTGTGTGTATACTAGCAGAGAGATTCGACTTGACACTGAATTAAATGGTCATTCACAGCTTTTTGGCATCGATTATCGATACTTATTGATGACATTCAGATATAAAAGAACACTAGCAGGCACATTAAGTAGTTTTCGTGTGAAATTTCATAAAAACTGGCCCAGCCGTTTTGGAGTCCATGGGACTTCTCTCTGTCCATCCACCCCACACACACGCACAAACAAAGACACACACACACATATACGCATACACATACGCGCAGAAAAAGTTTATTCTTTGAAAATAGTATATATGCATACTCGCTAGTTTTGCGCTAAAAACACCACGATTCATTCACCTACTTTGATTTTCAAACTCTGGCTTGCCTCGAAAATCATTCCAGCAATTAAGCTACGCAAAAGATTCCGCCTGTTGACTTTGTAAGAAATTGGAACGGATGATTCATAAATGCAACGTTAAGTAATCTGTGTAGCGTAATATACTCAAATTTTCATAAATTGAACATCGCTAAATAAAAACTATCCATCAACACATATATAGCATAGGAATATAACTGGTCAACTAGTTGGCAGTTTAGAGTGCATTTTTTATTCATGTACGTCGTATATTTACTCTTTTCCTTTTGTTCTCTCTTTTTTTAAACGTGGTTCAATAGGAAAAAAGCCGGTTGGTTAATTTTAATGAATCGAAACCCAACCTTCTCTCATTTCATCATAATCTCTATAATCCCTCCACACCCCACTTGAAATAAATAGTTCTCGTCTTGGGGAAGCACCACGTCTTGAGAAGCTTTCTAGGACTGACGTTCACTCCCGATCTTTAATAGAACACATACATAAAATATGTTGCCAAGATTGCTGGTAAAATGATTGGATCACTCTACTGCTCCACAAACTACCCCACTACAGATGCAACCCTCTATGTGTATAAAGGTTCGGTACGCCTTAAAATGGATTACTGTTGCAACATCTGGACAGGAAATGCTCAGCAATCCGTGCGTTGCCTTGATAGCGTCCAAAACCGGTTTCGAAACCTAATGTGCGATGATGCTCTTTTCTCTTCTCTGTAACCTGTTTCCCACAGAAAAGTCTTCGCGAGCCAGTCTCTGCTCTGTCGCTATTTTCATGGCTAATTCTCTAATGAATTCTAATCTGTGCCCACCCTTTGGCTAACTTTCACAAAAAACACTTGACACACTACAACCACTATACATGATTTTCCCCATTGTATATGCGCCTAAATCGAAATGCAGATTCAATGAAAAAAATTTTTTTTTTTAATTTTTCCGGTACAAGAACTCAAGTTTGCCCAGCTGAGCAAACTTTAGTCCTTGTAAATAAAAAATGGGGTTTTAATATGAATATCAAGTCACACACAAAAGACACGAACACAAAAAACGCACACGCATTTATATGAGTATGGATTAGACAATTCCAAAAGTTTGTCCCGATTCTGATACAATTCATGATTTTGTTTAAAATTTCAGATTAAAACTCAGTTATCGATTCCGATCGGTTTAATATGTATAAATAAATAAATAAATGGAATACTGTCTAATATTGGTTTAATATCTATAAATAAATAAATAAATTGGAATACTGTCTAATATTGGTTTAATATCTATAAATAAATAAATAAATTGGAATACTGTCCACTGAAATGCTTCCCAGTTGAATACAACATGGTTGTCTTCAAATCCAATGTAAACAACTTCCTGTTAAACCGCCCCTATAAAAAATCAAATTCTACCCAATTTAAACCATTAGTGATTACTACATTATCACCTTACATCTATTAACACTTATCCTCGAGTGGCAATCAGACCTTTATAAGTGATCACCCCCAAGTAAAAAAAAATATTTCGGACATCTTATAAATGCAATGTACAAACAAGCAAGTAAGAATATATGATTGTTGTTGTTATATAGATACACCGTCAACTTAAACCGATCTCTTTAATATGAAAGTGGGGTTTCTTGCCCGACTTCTTGCATTTCTTCACCCAAACCCGACCTCCCTACCGTCGACCGTATTCGCAAAGCTGACTTTCTTTCAGCTATTTTTTCATACTATAATTATCTCGTCGTTGGAGGAATAAATCTTCAAATTGCATTAAAAAAGGCACAGAGTGAGAGAGAGAGAGAGAGAGAAACAAAGACAGATACAGAGATAGAGAGACAGGCAGATAGACAGAGAGTGCGGAAGGGAAAGAATTAAAAAAAACGTGAAAGAGAAATACAAAACACGTACGCAACAACATGAAGAAAGAGGATATAATAGATGCCACATAACAGCGGGCGATTATCGTAATACCTGGGATGTACTGTGTACTAACATGGCAGAGTACAGTGGTTACAATAACAAGTAGCGAGAACAGCATAGGGAAGGAGCAGAGAAAAAGGGAATAATAATAATAATAATAATAATAATAATAATAATAATAATAATAATAATAATAATAATAATCTGTACGAAGGAGAGTGGGTTGGAGAAGAAGAAGATGCGACGTGGATGGAGATGTAAAAACCAAGATAGTAATGGCCGCTATAAAGCCGATGTAAATGCTTTTTCTAGCGCACAATAGAGATAAGATATTACCATGAAGACGGCATTTGTAATTCTATCTCTACCTATTATCTACCACTCATGTAATCAGTTCATTTATTGATCGCCTACTTTAATATATATATATATATATATATATATATATATATATATATATATATATATATATATATATATATATATATATATAGCGGGGGTTGTTCGTGTGGGTGTGTTTCAGTGTGTGTCAGTCTGTGAGGTACGGGATGATGAGCGGAGAATCGGCCTATGAAAAAAAAAATCAAAGAACTAGAATAGAGACGTCTCTGACTCACTGTTTTTTGTTGATTACTGTGGGACCGGGCCCTGAACTGAACATCCGGAAGTAAGAGTGACTAGCATTATATGTTATTTTGTTTATTATTATTTATGTCGGACCATACCTGGACTGACCATTCAGAAACAAAACCACCCTTTTAAGGCGTATGTCGAACTAGATAACTTTTATACCGAACTCGGGAGTCTTTATGTCGAAATCAGGAATATGCACGGAATTTGGAACGGAACTCTTTATTTAATCTACGAGTGTATCACGCTCTCGTTCCGCCAGTCATGACGGGATAGAATTCCTAAGTAATTCTCAATCGTAGTTTTGAGTCACCTACGCTGATGACTGAACGTTCACTTCACAGGAACATTACTTTTACGACTGAACTAATTATTCTATTACGCACACTTCTAGTACGTATTTTAGGAACTTCAAAACTATTTTTTTCCCGGGTGTAAATATAACTATTTAATACTGCTCATCATCATTGTGTACGTGATGACTGGGACTACTGACAGAAGTTTGCCATCTTTTAAATTAAGGGTGGTGCATCTGTGTGTGCGTAGGTGACTTTTTAATCGCGGAAGGAAAGATCAAAGTCTATCAGTTTTGGGGAAGAAACCATTAGACTAGAAGTCTTTCTTACATCTAGGGATTTTTACTTTGTAGGGGTGGGATTTTGCCACTTGTCTGTTTTTTACAACGAAATTTACGTCGAGAGGGTACAAGAGCTATCTATATAAGAGCCAACTACGTCCAAAGATGGAATACTGCTGCCACATCTGGGTGGGAGCTGCTAAAAACAGCCTATCCTGCCTTGACAGCATACAAAATAGACTTCGTGGCTTGGTGGGGGATGCCCTTTTCTCTACCCTGCAAACTCTCTCCCACAGAAGAGACGAAGCGAGCCTGTCTTTGTTCTATCGGTATTTCCATGGCAAGTTCTCGTCTGAGCTCCATTCTCTGCCCCCCCTCGCCAATCTTTTTCAAAAAACACCCGACTGGCTGAAACCACCGTCAATAATTTTCCCCACTCCTTATCTGTGCCCAAATCAAAACGTACATTTCATGAACAAAACTTCTTTCTTAGAACTGCACGCCTGTGGAACTCTGTTTCGCTTGCCTGTTTCCCTCCCGACTTCAATCTGGATATCTTCAAGTCCAACACAAACCAATTCCTGATGAACCGCCTCCCCCAAGTAATGACGCTTTATCAATTCTCCAATACGATTGCTGCACTATCCCATTGATTAGTGTACACACAATAACCCTTATCCCTGAGTGGCCATTGGGCCTTGATAAATGGTAAACTCCATGTTAAAAAAAAAACACTTTGTCGAAGCATTCAGCATTAACATACTTATAAAAAAAAGGCAGAGTGATGTAACATTTCGTCGGTGTCCACATTATGTATATATATATATATATATATATATATATATATATATATATATATATATATATATATATATATATATATATCGTCGAATATATCACATTTCATATTGAAACACATTAATATATTCCCTTTACGTAGTTCCTATTTACAATGCCTCCCCACTAGACAGAGTTAGACTCCAGGGTCGTTCTGTTTAACTTCCGATAATTCCGGGATTAAATATCAGGGTCTCACTGATTTTTAATAATTCAATATAAATTTTCCCCAATGATCAAAGTTTTACAATTATTATTTCATTAATGCCTCCACACAAAATGACTTAAATTTAATGATAATTACACTTATATAAAATAAACATGACGCATATCGTTAGAATTAAAGCCATAAATAATCAATATTAGAAAGGTTAAATCGATTTTTTTTTAATTACTAATTAACAACATGTTTAGAATCAAAACATGGTATACCGTGCTTGAATTACAAAGAATATGCGTCAAATAGTTTACCGTAATAAAAAAAACAGCATGCTTAAACAGTATAAATATAGACAAATTGTTGAGACGCGTAACACATGAATATACGCCAATAAAAATGACATGCTTTCCAAAATATTGAAATGTATCTATAGATCAAAATAATAATTATTTTGGTAATCTGATCAATAGAAAAGAACGCTGGTGATTATACATTGAATCAGAAAAAAAAGGTGTTCTTACGAATTAATATTTCTAGTCGGAGCACAATTGAATGATATTTAACTCTTGCATTTTAAACTTTGCATAAAAGGTCTTTATATAAAAACTAATATAAAATTTACAGTATGTTTTATAAGCACAATGTGGACTAAGTATGTAATGGGGAATAAGGCACTGCGTGAGGCATGTAAAACTTTCTAATGAAAGGTGTTTGACTAGAGCAAATAATCGAATCAAGTGAAAAAGGGTGCATATATATATATATATATATATATATATATATATATATATATATATATATATATACATACACACACACAAGTTAGAAAAGCCTTTCATCCAAGGCAAGAAAATTGTTAAACAAAACCTTTTTACTATAGGCTTTAAAATTAAAGGTACAATATTCAATTTGAAATGTATTTATCTTAAAAGTGCACTTTTATAAATTTTACAAAGTAAGATATAAAAATTTAATTTAAATGTAATCAAAAAATTACCTTGGATTACCTTGGATGTATTTTATGTAATGTACATTCTCTTGCACTTTTTAAAAAAAATCATTGAAAATTTTATATCTATATCATTAATCATTAATTAATTAATTTTATATCTATATAATTAATCATTAAGTTAAAAACTAATATTTTTGTTTATTAAAAATAATCGCCTTCATCATCAATTACAGCATCTATTCGAGACCTAAACCGTTGGCAGGCACGTTTAAGATGGTCCCCGTCGATATCCTGCATTACTCTGATTATAGATGCTTTTAGAGAATCTTTAGTGTTATGAGGATGTTTATTAACATCTCTCTCAACAACGCCCCGCACATAATAATCCAGAGCTTGAAGCCCACAAATTGGGGTTAGCGTGATCATGGAAATTCTCTGCTAACCATTCTTGTGTCTTCGGAGCATTATTTGCCGGTGTAGAGTCATGTTGAAAGATGTAGGGCCTTCCATTTTTTACTCTGTTAATCCAAGGCTTCACAACAGTACTCAGAACTTCAATGTAAGCAGCAGAATTGAATTTAGTCCTTGTGGAAAAAAATGTGGTGGCATCACATGCCCCTCTTTTGTAACCACCGCCAAAACCATAACAGTTGCGGGAAATTTTGTGCGCAAGACTCTTGGAACTTAAGAAGGGTCAGAACATAACCATTTGTAATTTCTTCGGTTTAACCATTGGTCTTGGTCAATTGTTTTTTCGTCTGAATAAAACCCCAAAGAATGTTTCGCTCAGCAGGATGTTTCAGTTTACTTAAAAGCCGCTTGGATCTTACCAACCGATTTTCTTTGGTGGTCTTGGAGATAAACTGGTCTCTCTTCATCACATACGACTTGTATTGAAGATTTTCAGTATAAGTCCTACGAATTGTGGCTTCTGGGATATTAAGATCTTTTGCAATTGACCTCATTGACTTTTGAGGGCTCTCATCAATGATGGTCTGAACGCTTGGAACAAATTGAGGTGTTCTTATGCTGTAAGGTCGTTGTTGATGCTTTTTGTGTTTAGCAGCTGGAGAAATTGGGCCATTTGTGTCCTCTAATTCTTTGCAAACTTTAAAGACAAACGATCGGGCAACTTTAAGAAATTGTGCAATTTGCAAATCGCTGTGTTCTACCATTATTGCAACTATTACAGCCTGTCTTTTCATTTCCTAAGTTGCCATAATTAATTTCCTGAAAGTAACAAAGTAAAAGATTAAATAATATATAAATGGAAATAAATAAGTGATGTTCTCAACTACCAGACGCACCCTACATATATATATATATATATGTGTGTATATGTGTGTGTGTGTGTGTGTGTGTGTGTGTGTGTGTGTGTGTGTGTGTGTGTGTGGAAATTAAAACCAACGAAATTAAATGGAAGAATAAACCGAAAAAACAAGAATATTTTCAGGTCCATTGATATTCTAATTCCAAAACTTCATCAATAATTATTGTAATTAAGACGAAACTTTATATCAGAATTATATGTACCTTTTCTAAATTTAAACAAAATCTGACTAAGGCGTTGGGAAAAATTTACAAAACAAATGCAAAATCTCATTGAAATGTTGCCCATTTTTAGATTCGCTGATTTGTACTTTTCCAAAACCTTAAAAATGACAGATTACAGAACCTTAGGATTGCAATTTCACTACCTAGAACGCATTCATGTCATCAAAAAGGTATGGGCTGAAAGACAGATGAGAAGGTCGTTTCCAGCATAATTCCATTGATCGTCTGCCCTATTCGGGCTTCTCTGTGAAGCCTTTCGTTGTCATAATACAAAACGACTCTTTCTTACAGTTACGACCACTGCATCATGTATTTCCTGACCTGCCTCAGTGGTTCATAGTCGTTGCAGTATTCACACTGCTTAATCTCTCAATGAATCAATTGGTGATTGGGCACTGCATATCCCAAGATATCTTCTTAATAGGTCTCTCTCTTTTTTAACTTTTTCACGCGAGAGCTTACGAGATTTACTCCAAAGACTATTGTTTTCACTCAGGATCATATTGCCAAACCGCTGTCTCGCCACGTATTACCATATTTTCAGAAACTAATTACCATGAAAAAGAATTAAAAGAAACGAAGAAACTAATATCTTTATTAAAATCTTTATATGAAAAAATTACCTTATCTATTAAATGACCCATGTATGTATATTTGCAGATTCCAATTTTTTGTATACACACACACACACACACATATATATATATATATATATATATATATATATATATATATATATATATTATCACTTTTCCCATTTTTTTGCTCTTTTAATCTCATTGAACACCTATAACTGTCACTAACTGTTAAATACTTTTTGATCCAAGCATGATTTATTTTATATTGTTTGTTTCCTTTAATGCATTTACTTGCAAATTTTATTCTAGATGTTCCGAACCTCTTCACTCTGATGAGAATTGCATTCTCGGAAACTCCATGGATTAAGGTTTCTCTTGTTTATTTGTATACATTGTAAAATAATTAAACTTTTGTATACCTTTCTTACAGGTTAATAATGCTTTTTTTTTTTGAAATTTGAACAAATTTTCAAAAACACGAGTTTTATTTAATATCATATGATGTATGTATATATATATATATATATATATATATATATAGATAGATAGATAGATAGATAGATAGATAGATGGAGCGATAGATATGTATATACTTTTCGCGTGAATACTACTTGAATATAAACACCCCCACACACATATATGATGGCAGTAAATTAGCTTTCGAACATTGCCAAACTATAAAGATACACGAGATGGTAATAAGTGTATCTAATTTATATCGAGAAATGGCTGTGCATGAGGATTGTTATAGTGGGGAAAGACTTTGCACAGAGACAATCCCACTCTCTAAACAACTGCCACATTGATCCAAAAAAGACGAGCAAGTCGACATCATTGGATGCAGCAGGCATCGTAGCTTTTATATCAGAGTTTTCCTTCTCCTAGGGAGATTGCCTTCACACACACACACACACACACACACACACACACACACACACACACATATATATACATATATATATATATGTATAACAAAACTGGTAAATAGTAAAAACTTGAGGTGCTCAATTCTATTGCAGAGCAAATATGTTTTTTTTTTATATTATTACCGTTTGATCTGCTTCGTTACACATGTTTCTGTTACCGAATCGTATCAAGGATCCAGTAACTTCGTCAGACTTGAACAGAACCGCTTATTATGATTTGGAAAGACGATATTAAAAGAAGACGATGGAGAAAGTAAAGGATGGGTTTCAATTTTTATCTGACAACATTTAAATTTTTCAGATTTCATTACTAAAAAAAATACGATTCGGTAACAGAAACATTTGTAACTAAACAGATGAAATCGTGATAAAATTAGAAGAAGAAAAAATATATATGTGTGTGTGTTGCTTTATATAATGTGTGTATATACATATACTATAATCGATAATCTACTTATATATTGAGAGTTGGTGAGTCAGTGAATGTGCTTTGCATGTATCTGGGAATTATGCAAAGAGTCTGAACACAACTGTATGGGATATTTCGAAATGCTGGTGTGCGTAGGATATGGTCTCGGCAGTTGACGGCAGTGTGGTAAAGGGATTGAAATCATATAATAGGAAGATGATGCTTCGAGTGTGAGGTAGAGATGTTAGATGCTGGGAAGGAGATGGAAATGTAATGAAGCGGTAGGGTAGTCCACGTTGGAAATGATGAAGATGTTAAATGTCGAATTGAGGATGGATGTGTTAACACAAGAAATGTTGGATTATTGAGCGAAAGTAAAAGAGAAAAAAAGATGAAGAAAAAAAGAAGCAAATGGCGGATACTTAAAGGGCCAAGAAACAGAAAGACTAAAAAAGAAATAACAAACGGGTTGATAAATTTAAAGAAGAAAGAAAGAGAAAGAAAGAGAAAGAGTCTTTTACAAACAAAAAAAGGTGAACAAATTTAAAGACGAGGAGAAAAAAAAACAACAAAATTATCATAAATAAAGAGAGAAGCCAGAAATACAAAAGGAATGAGAAAAAGAAGGAAAAAAGTTTTTATATCAACTACTATAAGGAAGACACGGTGTTGCCCGGGATTGTAGGATGGAATACTGTTGCCATATCTGGGCAGGAGCTGCTAAAAACAGACTATCCTGCCTTGACAGAGTACAAAATAGACTTCGTGGCTTAGTGGGGGGATGCCCTTTTCTCTACCCTGCAACCTCTCTCCCACAGAAGAGACGTTGCGAGCCTATCCTTGTTTTATCGTTATTTCCATGGTAGGTGCTCGTCTGTACTCCAATCTCTGGTCCCCCTCTCGCCAATCTTTCACGAAAAACACCCGTCTAGCCGAATCCACTGTGAAAAATTTTCCCCACTCTTTATCTGTGCCTAAATCAAAACGCGGATTCCATGAACAAAGCTTCTTTCTTAGAACTGCACGCCTGTGGAACTCTATTCCGTCTGCCTGCTTCCCACCGGACTACAACTTGGATATCTTCAAGTCCAATGTTAACAAATTCCTAATGAACCGCCCCCTTAAGTAAACACTTCATTAAATCTCCACACTAACGTAATGTACTTGCAATAACCCGTATCCCTGAGTGGCTTCCGGGCCTTGATAAGTGGCGATCATTGTGTAAAAAAAAATGATTAAGGAATATTTGTATGACTGTCGAAATCAGTGAAATAGACCATTTTTCTAATCAAATCGATCTATTGTATGCTCTTGTTTAGGTCCCATCTCAGTGCATCAGGAGAAAGCTTCACACGTCTTCTTGCAGCGACTTATTCCATTGCACTCTGCATTGCTTTGTAGGGAATCTCGTGTTCATTTTATAAAATTAGTTTCATATAGAATGACTTGAATTAAAATTATAAATGCAAACGCCAAGTATCTTGATTCGGTTGTGCTCTAAACAGAAACATTTATTTCGAGCGCGCCCCTTTCATATCAAAGAACCTGATGTTGATTTTATATGTCTTCCCTTACAGTTTGTGCAATGACAATGACTTAGATTTAAATTCAAAATAAAAAGTCAAGCATCATAGTGCACTGGTACTTTAAATAGAAACATTTATTTCAAACGTGCCTCTGTTATATTAAAGAACTTACTGTTTATTTTATTTGTTGAGCCTTTTTTTCAGCTTGTGTGGTAAGAAAAATTCTCTAATGCTCTTGTGAAGTTAGATTGTGTTAGGTGTTAACTCTGATCCAAATCGTTCGTTCCTTCTTCCATCGGATTATTTCGATTATTGATTGCCGATACTTATCGCAGTCATTCTGATACAGCACCTATCTAAGAACACTACCAGGTATATAGAGTACTTTTGGGTGAAATTAATCAAAAATCGGCCCAGCTGTTTTCGAGTTCATAAAGAACGCACACAGATACTGACACAGCCAGACAATATTTCTTTAGCATAATAGTAGAGAAAGAGATAGAGATTATGTAAAATTAACATTGTGCGTTAGGTTGTTCCTTTTACACTCGGAAACAACCGGGCCGATTATTGTGAAATTTTACTCAAACGTACTTAATGTGTTTGTGAGTCGTTTTATGTAGGATTCCTTTAAAAATGAGAGTGATAATTATTGAAAAATAGATAAACGAAAAAATCCGATTGAAAACAGTATGTCGAATTTGACAAAGATATGATATACATTAGTCCTCGCGCGAAAGAAGAAGACACAAAATAGTTTAAAAAATAATAACAGAATAACCATTACAAAGACTTTCGCTGGCGCGGACTACTATTGAGCGTAAACAGTTATACACTCCTTTTGACATTTTCATCTCTATTTTTTTCGTTATTTACTGAATATTTTTAATGAAACCTATATGAAATGTGTTCCTTATTAAATTGTAAAGATTTTATATTCTGAAAGAAGTTTAAAAAATTTTATCCAAAAAAGTTATTTTAAAGGTTTTGTTAAAAAATTTCAGATTTTCCCATTATTAAGACATGTATTACAAAGTAGGAGTTGCAAAAAGAGTTGTGGTGTGAGGAGAAATACAAGCTGAAACTGAGAGAATATTCAGACCTGTAATAATACAAGGCGGGGGTTGCAAAATGAGTTGTGGCGTGAGGAGAGATCCTAACTAAAATAGAGAGAAGGAGAGTTTTTATGAATACATGCAAAACCACATTCATTTTTTTTTAAATCCAAATTAATAAATTAAATAAAATATAATCTTAAAAAGATACGATACAAGTAAGAAAAGCATTTCATCCAAGGCATGAAAATTGTTAAACAAAAGCTTTTTATTCTATGCTTTAAAAATAAAGGGGCAAGCTTTAATTTGAAATTTATTTATCTTCAAAGTGAACTTTTATACATTTTACAAAGTAAGGTATTACATTTTTATACCTTACTTTGTAAAATTTATAAAAGGGCACTTAGAAGATAAATAAATTTCAAATGTAATCTTGTACCTTTATTTTTAAATCCTATAGTAAAAACATTTTGTTTGACACTTTTCATGACTTGGATATATATATATATATATATATATATATATATATATATATATATATATATATATATATATATATATATATATAGTGAATGAATGAGGAAACCCTATATTCAAAAGTTTATGATGTTTACCATCTTACAATTTATTTTTTTATTTCAATTGACACTTACAATTCTTGACAGTACTGTTTCGTAGCACAAAATCAATCACTTAATTGTTATATCAATTCGAGAATATTTTTTTGGCCTTAACTTATCAGAAGAAAAAGCCACAATCAAGCCATCACAAAGAGATAAAGTGCGTTTTGACATGATTGAAATCCAAAAAATTAGACGAGAATCTGTTAATAACTTACATTACTGTCTCAATTACATAATTGAGCAATGGAAATGTGTTATAATGTATTCATAGCTTAAAGAACTTTGCACCATGAATTTTGAAATATAAAACTTTGTCTATTCACTATATAGACCTGTAATTACATTCAGCCTCTTAAATAAGGAATCGTATATATTATAAGAGAAGAAGTATATTTCCACAGAATATATATATATATATATATATATATATATTTATATATATATATATATATATATATATATATATATACGAAATCAGCTGCATACATCATTCAAAAGTTACTATACCTTAGAATAAAATTAGTGCCGAATAGTTTCTGACAGGCCCACTTACATATCGTGATAAATAATTTAGTTCACTTTCATTTAAATGTTAATCCCTGAAGGCTGATTTACAGAAAACAACCCTACTATATGTGTGTGTGTGTGTGTGTGTGTGTGTGTGTGTGTGTGTTCTAGCAGGTCGCCTTGCGTAGCCAGGTCGTAAAATATTTAATAACTTTAATATTACATTCATACAAAGTTCGTATTTATTATTCAAACGCCGATTCTCCATAGATTATTAAAGCGTACCTAATATAAGCGTATGGCCTATCTATATGTGCATACAAAAAGTGCACAAAAAAAAGACAACGTTATTTAACCTATAACTTTTTAATTGGCGCAAGCGCATAAAAAAACACGTGTAGTCGACTTATGTCATCATAATTTTTTTTCAATCTTAACTGTTTAGAAGCATTTTTCTAGATAAAACCCAAATAAAAAAAGTGTGCTAAAGGCCCAAATACTCTATGCAGTAAGTTTCAACTCTGTAAGCCAAATACCCAGTGAGAGGTGCGATGGAGACCTAGCCGGCACACCGACATATAGATAGATAGATAGATAGATAGGTATAAAAAAAGACTGTGTGCTAGAAGGTGTTTATCTTAAATTCTATGCAATTATGCATAATGTAGAAACTATATATGCATAGAATTATAGTGATAATAAAGTAATTAATTAATACTCATTTCTCAAAGAATAAGGAAATTAGTTGACCTTTATGTAGCGGTCCGCATATGCATGGATAAGTATATTAAAAAAATAATAAAAAAAATTAAAAACTTTTAAAAATTGTATTTTAATATCAATGTCCGAACGATAAAAAAAAAATATTATATACGTATATAGATGAATTTACTGAGTAGCCAAAAAAGTCACTGACGCATTTTTACTTGTATATATATATATGTGTGTGTGTGTGTGTGTGTGTGTGCTCGCGCGCATTTTATTATGATAAGTAAATGAATTTTAATTAAGAAAATTAAAATTGTATTCATATGTTATTTTCTTTGGGGGGGGGGCAAATTGAAAAAAAATATGAACTATTATATCTGTGAATTCTTTTCTATTTTTAGTATCATAAATTCTTGCCTTTTCCAAACTATTATCGATCACGGATTGCAGCATCCCTCGATTACAATTTAATGTACAGGACGGAAGCATAAAATTGTTTCCCTAGGAATGACGACGTGTTTCCATAACTCTTTGATGCAAACTGGTTTAATTTTTTTTTAATTTTTTTGTTGCAGACCATCTACTAGTTGGCCAGTCGTTTACAAATCCAGAGAGTGATATGAGCCTTCTATCATATCGTAAACTGGCACAATGTTCACTGAGCGAAGTCGGAGATGCGTCGCTGTACAACTCATGCTCTTTACCAATCCAAGTTATGACGTGTCTAGGGTGATAAAAACAATATTTCCGGTCTCTGTTATGGTCTTTAGCGTGGTTTCAATTGAGGCTCACATCATGCCACGTCACATTTTCGAAGTCGGTTTGATAGACAACACGAAAGTATACCTGGATGTGGTGAAGAGCGCGATGAGCTCTTGGTGCAATCAGATAGCCGCTGGCAGACCCTTTGGCTTGGCTTCAGCAGGAGTGCTATGGCTTTGTATCCTTCTCTCACTTATCCCCTTCCTGTTCCGATCTGATCCCGTTGGACTAGTCCGTTTGGTCATATGTCGAGAACATCATACACACCACCTCCTCAATACCAAAGCCAGCCATCGTTTCTACCCACCGAATATTTGCTGAGCTCCCGCCGGCGCTTGTGGAAAAGGCATGCTCTTAGTTCAGGACCTGCATCGAGGCGGTGATTGAGGCTGAAAGTGACAACATTGAATAGAAATGAACTCTACTACATAATCAAGTTACTTTAGTTGAGTTTTTCACTAAAAGCCTTTAAGTACATATCTTCCATTGTTTTCTACTGGACGACAACTTTATTGTTCCGCCCTATAATAAATTATCTTATATTTATGTACTTATAGTTGTTGAAACGTTTAGTAAAACTGTACGTGATCTTTATGGATCCCAATACTCTTTGCTTACACTTTGAATAATGAACGGTACACCTTACGGCGCAACGTATTTTTTCAATAATTTTTTTTTTATTATTGCAGTGGTTTTCTCGCGGCTTCGGGTGCTGGAAACTTGGGTAGTAATATAAGGTTAATAAGACAATTATTGCGGTTTTTAACACATAATTTCAGATTAACATATCTCGATTTAAACAAAAATCTATTCATCGCAATAAGCACCATCAAGACACTTTTTCCAACGCAAAAAATGTGTATATATAACAGTACGTACAAATCTTGCATTTTGGTGTGGATGAAGTGGTGTAAGGCGTTTTTGTTTTGTTTTTTATATCGCTTAGGGGTTGGAGCATTTCTCACACAGAATATTGTCGAGATGCTTGAACAAGTTGTAGTCGGTGGATGAAAGGTCTTGAGAGTTTGGCGAATGAGGCAGAGTTACGTAGCCAAATTCGTTCAACTTTTGCAGGGTAGCTTTAACAAGGTACGGTCGTGTATTGTCATGGAGAAATATTGCCCCTTTTTTGTCGACTAATGCTGAGCGTTGCTGTCAAATTTTTTGATGCATTACATCCATTTGTTGACAGAACTTTTCCGTCGTAATAGTTCGCTATCCACTCATAAAACTGTAATGATGAGACCGCTCGCAGGCCAGAAAACATGACCTTCTTTTTCTGAAACTCTTGCTTCTGGAAACGTCATGGAGCTTCGTAAGTGTCTAACTACTTAGTTGAGCGTCGCCGGTTTTCGTAAAGGAGCGACTTTTAATCGCAAGTCACGAACCAGTCGAGAAACGGGTCGTTGCTTAAACGACGGGGAGATGTCACTTCATAACGATGTTTCTTTTAGTTTTCATGTAATCTAGGAGGCGCTCATTTATCAATTTCTTTTCTTTCTACTCTCTCTCAAGTGGTTGCAAATCGTCGTATACGTTACATCTAATTCAAAAGCGAATTCTGGAGCAGCCGTGCGTAGATTGACTTCGACAAACACTCTTAATTGATTGTTGTCAACATCCGATTGCCGACCATTACGCCCATCATCTTTAAGATTATCCTCGCCGCACGAACTTTCTTAAACCACCATTGTGCTGTGTGTTAAGTGTTTTTTTGGGGCCAAACGCTTAGTTGATATCGCGAGCTGTTTCTGCAGAGTTTTGGCATTGAATTAAAATAAGAAGTTGTGCAAATTTGCTTTTATCCATTTTGTATTCAACGTTCTGAACAAAGACATAATTGTGTAAAAAAACAAAAACGATTGTAATTTAAACAAAACATAGAGCGAAAAACGGTTTAGAAAATGATATACGAAGCAAAGGTATTATGAGGAAAACTTATTTGAAAATACATCAACTTTAATCAAAACTAAAACTTCCGCAAGAACTTTCTTTTAACCTGATACCAATCAAAGATGTGTGCTAGAAACTCAATCCGACAGATGATGGGCTAGTTTACTGGCTGTATACTTGTGGGATTAAGATATTCCCCCTGAAAAATACCTAGGAGTCCACCCTTTTGGCTATGTTCTGACGGATATGTTTCTTACTTACTACCTGAGGCTCTCTGTTCGGTAAATGCCGTATCCAGGAAGGATAGAGAGATTCATTCTTTTAGCCGCTGTATTGACTCTCCCAACCTTTCTATTTTTACCAAACATTCATGAGTTAGGATGAAATAAATAATTACTATAACGCACAGCTTCAACTGCACTTGAATAATGACAACTCGGATTTGTTCCTTAAGGTCAATGATGTCTTAAAATAACTGAGTTCTGCTGTCGAATGACACACGAACTAAAAAAATGCGTAATTATGTGCACAGTTTAAAACAAAAGAAAAAAAAACATACTTATGGCCGACCTTGTATGTGTGTACAAATATATGATGTAATTGATGCCGTGAAATGTACGAATGCCACGTGAGTTCCGTTTCGTAATTGTTTGTACATATGTAGATAAACCGGAAGAGGTTATCTTTCAAAGGGAAACTGCCTTTGTTGATTGTTGCGTATGGTGTTTTCTTATTATACGCTTGACTATTTGTGCGACTTTGAAAATTCAGCTAATAAGAAACGCGAGCTAACAGACTTTAAGCTTAAGCCCAGATAGTTTGCAACCTACCGGAGAATTGTATTGCATGCGTTTCGCGGGCTTCCGTGTGAGTGTGGGTGTGTGTGTGTGTGTGTGTGTGTGCATTTCTGGGGGGGGAGTAAAATAGTAAGTATCCACTTACTCATTGCTACCCTGCGGAAATCAAAAACTATAGAACCTGTGTTCATCAAAAATGTCCCCAAACATTTTCTGCAGGATAGTTTTTGCCAGAATTATTAATTTTATCGTTTATAGAACGTAAAAATTACTAAACTTAAAAAACAAAGCTTAATTTCAAAGTAGAAAGCAATATTGCATTAATATTTATATAAAAAAAGATGTATTATTTGGTAAATATATTTAATTTTTTTTAAATACCAAGAAAAGTAAAACATATTGAAAATAAAAAAAAAACTAAACAAAACTATCTAACTATATTTAACAGGAGTTTGGTTATATGATTTGTTAAAGATATTTGAAAATAATACTAGCAGATCGACCGAAGATGCTCGCAAGTAAAGTACGCTTAAATGTGACATGTTAACTAGTCTTATCTATCTATATATCTATAAAAGTTTACGTGTCCGCGTGTCTGTGTACATTTCCCTACGCAAAAACTCTGTAAATTTTTAGTCTATAGACTCGAAATTTGATATACAGGGTACTGAGATTTGGGAAAATCTTTGTGATCGGTTGTTGGCTAGAAATTTGGCTGATAAATGGTTAAAGTCCAACGATTTGACCTTTGAGAACTCAACCAAACTCCTCCCACAATTTTGGGTCTAAACACTTGAAATTTTATATATAGGTTCATTGGACATGGGTTCAACTAAATAACTTAATTATAGCCCAAAACAGTAAATGTTGAGGGGTAATAATAGGGGTCAACATTTAAAAAAAAAGTACCGTTTTTTTTTTGTTTGCTTTTTGCTCAGCATACACCTTCAACCACCCGGGCACCGCCGGGTACCCATGCAAGTAAATCTATAAAAGTGAAAGTGTCTGTCTGTCTGTGTCTATGTGTCTGTCTGTGTACATTTCCATACGCGATAACGCTGTCATCTTTCAGTCTACAGAGACTCGAAATTTGATATATATGGTACTGAGATTTGGGAAAATCTTTGGAATATATTTTCGGCCAGAAATTTGGCTCCTAAGAAGTGAAAGTTATACGATTTAATCTTTGAGAACTCTACCAAACTCCTCCGCGCATTTTTCGGTAAAAACAATTGAATTTTAGATAGAGGTTCCTTGGACATGGAACTAACTTAACTTGATTTGCGAAAAAATTAATAAATGTTAAGGGATCATAATAGGGGTCAAAGTTTGAAAAAATTGACCTTCATTGAACTTCATTCTTTAGACTTTGAGCAACGGCCACACGCATATATATATATATATATATATATATATATATATATATATATATATATATATATATATATATATATATATATATATGCAGATACACACTCCTATGTTTTTTTTTGTACATTGATGTTTATATGAAAAACCCTTCTTTTCTATTCATTTAAAAAGAAAATACAATTTTGTTATATATGGGTCGTGGAATTGCATTCATTTGCAAAAGACCTAGCCAATCTCCATATTTTTTTCAACATTATTATCTTTTTCGGTTTTCTTATGGGATGATAAGTTAACTATTCATGCAGATATTCTACATGATTTATATTTGCGAAATATTTGCGTAAAAAGTTTATAGTAAACATAAACCTCTTTCTCTCTCTCTCTCTCTCTCTCTCTCTATATATATATATATATATATATACAAATATAAATATATATATATATATATATATATATATATATATATATATATATATATATATATTAGTTTAAATGTATTGACTCCCAAACTCCTCTGTCGGATTTTGATCTTCACACGCATGCAAAAACTTCATATTTGGATTTTAGGCGGAGAAGATCGATGCAAAAGTGTGAAAATTAAAAATATGGAATTTACTGTAGGTCGAACGTCGGCATTACAAATATAGATTTGTAACCTGATAGATATGTGTTTATGTTTTTAGCCTTCCAGATAAGGCATTAACACCAAAGGAAAATGTAAATGAAGATATGTTTAAAGAGTGGTATAATAAGAAAGAAAATAAAAAGTTGTATGGTCAGATGTATTGATGAATATGAGATAGGTCAATAGAAATTAAATACAAATGGCATGGTGGGGAATAACATCCAAAACGAAGGTAGGAGTAGGAAGTCAATGTGATTAGAGAGTTTCAAGCCTATTTTCGTCTATTAGTGCTCTATGTATGCGTTTGTTTGTGTATGTGTGTGTGTGTAAATTATATTTTTCATAAATTTATTGTCGATAAGAAGCTCCATATATATATATATATATATATATATATATATATATATATATATATATATATATATATATATATATATATATATCGTTCTTATATATTGGGTTGATGACCGCGTCCCTTGTTGAGACGAAGTAGGTTCATTTCACAGTCGAATTTCGGCGCGGTTTGCTTGATCTGTGTTGGTTAATAGAAATTATTGTGTGCAGGGCGTTTGCTCAGTTGGTAGTGTGCTTGCCTTGCATGCAAGAGTTTCGAATCCTGAGTTCGGATGTGTCTAACTGATGAGCCCAAATAAGGGCGAAATTAGACTCTTGGATTTCCGGTTCTTTGACTGTAATGGCTCTTGTGGGCTGCGACGTGGTTTGGCTGTAGAATTTATTATATATATATTTATATATATATATATATATATATATTAATAATATATTTGTATATATATATATATATATATATTACATGTGTATGTATATATTACCCACATATATATGTATTATACATATGCATATTGCACACACACACACACATATATATATATGTATATATATAGATTATACCTATCTAAATATTAATACGATAGCGTGTGTGTTCGTTTGTGCGTCACGCTTACATCCCGGTAATTGTTGTGTTCTTCTATGTCTTGTCATAAATAATTTTAATAAGACTTCTCCATAAATTTTGTTTTCGATTTCAACTATAGGTACTTAACTCATCTATTTTATTTATAAATAACTTTATCAAGAATTCCTCCTAAGTTTTGGTTTCGGTTATGGTTAAAGGAGCTCAAGTTATATAGATTAACATATATGTTTTCATTAGTTTTTTATTTCGGTTTCGATTCAATCTAATACACCCAAGTTATATGTGTATATTTATTTATTGTTTTTATTAAAATCGCAACTTTATTACATATGAAGATCCATTAAAAATTAACTCTATAATATATATATATATATATATATATATATATATATATATATATGTATATATATATGTATATATATATATTATATATATGAAAATAATAAAAATATCATATTTAAGCGTACCGTACACCGGCTGTACCGGGCTTTAGCGCTAGCTTAGATAAATACTTTTGCAGTTTAACAAAAAGGCTTCAATAATATCAAAACATCCCCATTTACACTGAATATCTACAGAATGTCAACATCAATATATATATATATATATATATATATATATATATATATACATAATAAGAGTATCATGTCGAATGGTAAATGTATGTCAAATGTAGTTTTTAATCTTAAATGTGTGTTCTTTTATAACAAGCTCTATTTCTTACCTTAGTTGTCCATAGTTTTCTTTTTTTTTTTGTCAGAATTAGTATAAAAATAGTGCCCTTATATTAATTTTAAGTGTACAGATGCTTTTGGATTATAAATTCAAATGTTACCTTTTGATTCTATCAATCTAACCATCTATCTATCTATCTATCTATCTATCTATATATATATATATATATATATATATTTATATCTGTGTATGTGTGTACATATGTCTAGAACACATACGTATAATACTGTTTTATTTTAAATGTGTATAATGCTTATATATATATATATATATATATATATATATATATATATATACTTTTTTATTTTTATTACCGTATTTTTCTGTTTCGTTACATTATTGTTTCGACTACAGGACCTTTTCTTTGTCGTCAAAATGTCGTCTAGCCGAAACAATAATGTAACTAAACAGAAAAATACGATAATAAAAAAGCAAACGCATATTTCCTCTACAACAGTATTGAGCACTTTCTTCAGGTTTTATTAATTACCATTTCTACTATATATATATATATATATATATATATATATATATATATATGTATATATATATGCATATATATATTCTCTATTGTGTAGTTATAATGCTCTCTCAAGTATAGTAAATGGTAATTATTATATTACGAATGATTTGAACCAGTTTTTCACAGACTATTTGATTAAGATGGCCATCCTCTCCTTCCTCTCTGTAACTTTTCTTTATTCCCTACGCTCAAAGAAAACGTTAGAGGCTGCCGTTATGAAACAATTGAGGAGAGGAAACAACTGTAACGAGGGACAAGATGACGTCCATCAGGTTTTCCAGAAAATAATCGGAACGATACAACAGGTGCATTGCAGCCGGAGGAGGTTACTTCGAAGAGGACTAGAGTTTCATGTATCTACTATCAATAAAAGTGTTCATACGGAAAATCTGGAAACTTATTGAAGGCGCTGTCAAATAGACGGGCATATACAAAATGATTGCTGCACAGTGTAAAACAGTGCCGGCCGGAACATAAAATTTTGTACTTTTCTTGAAAATTCCCATGGGGGCCTAATTTTTATTCAAAGGGTTCGATTTGAAATATTCATCAACATTAGGCTAAAAGCCTACAAATCTGAAAACTGATTATCTTAAAAAGACGGATGCATGATGTTCGGTCTCTCTTTTCTTCTCTCCGACATTTCTTGCTGTTCTTTTTTTTTTCTCTCTGTTTATCACTTTGCATAGCTGCACATGCGCATTGCACTTACCACCCAGGGGCGCATGCGCGTCAAGCTGCCATGTAACATTACGCACCGAGCGGCAAATGCGCGAGTATGCAACCTAATGCATGTTTCGATATTGATCCAACCTCTTTTTGCATTGACTTTTGAATCATTTCCTGCTGCATCACTTGTTTTGTCTCCCGCATTTGTTCTCTCTCCTTCCCCCTCCCTTCTACGCTCGACCAATTTTCTTTATTCATCTAATTTCTCGATGCCACTCCCCCTTTCACTCTCTCTCTCTCCCTCTCTCTCTCTATGACCTGTTACATATTTTTTTTACTGAATCTTGTTCTCGTACGATCTATTAATTCATATCGCTGTTCTATCTACTTATACATTTCTACTCACCGTCTATTTCCTTTTTTATGTCTGCCTGGTGCATGTCTGTCTCTTTGCCTCTCTCTTTCTCTCTATCACTCTCAGGTATTTAATAATTATTGTAGTAAATAATTATATATATATATATTAATATTTTTTATTGAAACAGCCCTGTACAAAAACTTCGATAGTCAATACTTTATTATTAAAAGTGAAGATCTCCTCGGAGGAAAATTCGTACTTTTCGTTTTGATGTTTACAATGAAAACCTATTTTGCTTTCCTATATGAACAATGTTTGCAATTAGATTTTAAAACAGGAAAATGTCGGTTCGCTAATTCAAGAGCGCGCGCGAGAAAGAAAGAGCAAGAGCGTACGAAAAAGCAAGTGGTGAATGTCTGTTCCTTGTTTCTGAAGTTTTGATTATGCATGGGGAAACTTGATATGAGTAAATTTGATTTGAATTACCTACCCTTTACGCTAATCAGGGACTATTTAAATAAAGGTTTCCATACGTTATTCGTTTTTATACATACTCCAATAAATGTAATTACTGCAAATCTTGAGGATATTACATATAGACACGACTATCACACACACACACACACACACACACACACACACACCCACACACACATATATATATATATATGTATATATATATATATAGTAATTTATAAAATATATATGGCGATAAAGCTACACTGAATATTTCGCGTTTCATCCACTCTATGACTCTTCAGGCTTGTGCGCGAAATCTGTGGTTGTTTAAACAACGACAGAATTCGCGCATAAGCCTGAAGAGTCCTAGAGTGGATGAAATGCAGAATAATCAGTGTAGCTTAATCGCCATATATATTTTATAAATTACTAACTAGCTCTACCTACGTATTGAGCAGTTTTGAAGTAAATACTTCAAGTTTCCGCATAAATCTATACTTTCGTATATTAATTTTATGTGAGTAAATTAAGTATATATATATATATATATATATATATATATATATATATATATATATATATATATATACTGGTTGACCTCCTGGAATTATTCGATCGTAAAATCTACTTAAATATGGTATTTTATTAATGCTGATTGCGTATGTATCATTGAATCATCAATCTTCTATTGATTATTATATATTACATGGAAAAATTTTGAAAAAACATGAAATAAAAAATAGTAATGATAATCTCATTCATCAAATGCCGTCTGCGTTTGTTTACCCTATCATGTCAGCTGATATTTGGGTTTGACGATCTTAAACATAGTTTTACCTTTCTGAAATTTTTCTTATGAAAAATTGTTTAAGGTGTACATTTGACACTTTACTTATATTCTGTATAAAAAAAAATGGCCACATTCATACTAGAATCCTGTCCGTAAGGTATAAACTTCTATAGTAATTGCTTCTTACTTTGCGCTGAAAAGATTGCAATGTTGTGCAATATTATAAAAAATTAACTAGTATATAATGATCTGAGAATAGATTTTATGACAGCATTGGAGCTGAAACAATCGTACATAAATCGTTAATAATAAAAGACCAATATTTTGAAAATTAATAAGTCTATTAGACCCTTGCAACGTGGTATTCAAGCAATGTTCATAGCTTTTGAAAATTAATAAGTCTATTAGACCCTTGCAACGTGGTATTCAAGCAATATTCATAGCTCTAGCATTGTCCTATTAGGCGATCTTAATGTAAAACGATAAAGCAACAATTTGTGCCCTTTAAATATCTTAAAACTGCTTCTTTAATTTTTAATTATATATATATATATATATATATATATATATATATATATATATATATATATATATATATTTTTATGCTCTAGAAGGAATCAAATATTAGTGTGAAATAAGAAATTAAATTAAGTATTATAAAAAAAATCATTTGGATAATAGAATGGATGGTGTATGAAACTCAGCTACAACTCTGGAGAAATGGTTTAAATAAAATAAATACTACAATCTATAGTAAAATATTTCGCTTGCTCTCAATTTTTCACTATATGATTATTTACTTTTTAACTACGTAGGCTTAAACTATTATCGCATTTTATAGGCGCGCCATATTTTTGGCATTGCTGTATATATAGAGTAATGCCAAAATTATGAAGCACCTATAAAAATCGAGATAATGTATATATATATATATATATATATATATATATATATATATATATACATTATCTCGATTTTAAGTATTATTTAATTATATATATATATATATATATATAATATTAAATAATACTTATTCCTTTTTATCTACAAGGAGTAGTTTTCCATGCTTACGCAATCATCAGTGTAGGGAAAATTCCTGTTGGTCAGGAGACTCGTACCCAGCAACGAATATAACTGTTGCTCGAATTGCACAGCATCTACATCAGAGCATACAATTACAACGGGCATGAAGAAAATTAAGAACTATTTAAACACTGAACTCAGGCGAGGGCATTACATAATCTAAAGTGTTCTCATGAACGAAAGTCGTGAACTTGCATAGACCCTACATGCGTCGCCTTAGTTATAATTTCGCAGACAAAGCGCATCCGTACGTATTCTTTAAGGAATTTGATAATCATAATTAAATAATTGTTGTGGGGACATGTGGGCGCATACACACCCTTTTAATCACGAAGATCGACTTATCCATTAGCCATATAAGCAGCAAGTATAGACCGCTCAATGAGAGCTATCCGGATGTCGTACAGAGACGACTCCCCACGGACTTACTAATCTGCCTGTATCACAAACCCTGTTCTGGATATAAATGCTCTTTGTATTCTATCCAGTCGTCGTGTTTTCCTACTTTCACCTTTCCCGACTCCACTACAATAATAACTATTCATGAACAAAGACATGCAGATAAAGCCCGTTTGATAGTTTATATACAGTTTTTATATACGTTTGAGTGAAGAAAAATAATATCCGCTATGTTAATAAAAGGTGCCCTATTTGTGGGATATGAATCCTTTGAAAAAGTGTATTATTCTATGCGCTGATGAATCCAAGTTGTGCAAAATTTACGAAGTGTTAGTTATTTATGCTAGTACCGAGAGCAGATACAGCTGTACGCAAGGTGTTACCTATAAAATACCAACATTTTTAAAAATAAGTTAATAATTGTGTCTATGCTGTTTTTACATGGGGTCTTTAAGAAAAATATTGCTCTAGTATCGCAATATCGAGCTACCTAAAAGAGAACGTTACCTTATTTATATGTAAG
>NC_136513.1:25582500-25610000 GCF_053919585.1 Euprymna scolopes | reverse complement strand
ACACTCGTCTAGCTGTAAACACTATCAATAATTTCCCCCACTCTTTATCTGTGCCTAAACCTAAACGTAGATTCCATGAACAAAGCTTATTTCTTAGAACTGCACGCCTGTGGAATTGTCTTCCGTTTTCCTGCTTTCCGGCTGACTACAATATGGTTGTGTTCAAGTCTAAAGTAAATAAGTTCTTGATGAGCCGTTCCATATAAGTTATTAAATTTACCAAATTTTCATTACTAATGATTACTATATTGACCAATTTCTACTGTACACTCTTTAACCCTTATTCTTGAGTGGCCTCTGGGCCTTGATAATGTGGTGATGCCTTTGTAAAAAAAAAAAAAATGCGGGAGTGCCCCAAGGATCTATCCTGGGACCTCTGCTGTTCCTGATATTCATAAATGACCTCCCTGACAAGATTGCCTCTGAGATGGGGATATATGCTGATGACACCACACACTATAGCAGGCACGACAGGAAAACAAACGAACATATATCTAAAGTAATGGCAGAAACACTAGAGGATGACCTCCAATCAGTAGTGGAATGGGGACAAAAATGGATGGTAACGTTCAATGCCACCAAGACAAAACTGGTTTCATTCAATAATTACAAGAAACCTTCTCTACCACCTATAGCAATGGCCAACGACTCTTTATATGAGAGTACGTCTCTCAAGCTTCTTGGCCTAACGTTCACTGGAAACATGAGTTGGAACAGTTACATCGAGGGCATTGCCAGGGCCGCTGCAAGGAACGTGGTCTCTCTCTACCGTGCTAGAAAACTTTTAACACCCGAAAGTATCCTGTACCTCTATAAGGCCACTATTCGCCCATGTATGGAGTATTGCTGTCATATTTGGGCCGGTGCCTCGGCTACTAGTCTCTCGCTCCTTGACAGGGTTTAAAAGAGAGTCGCAAATCTGATAGGCCCTAAACTGGCATCAAAACTTCAGCCTCTGTCCCATCGTCGAAACGTTGCATCCCTCTGCCTGTTCTACAAGTACTATAATGGTGAATGCTCTGAAGAACTGCAAGCACTTGTGCCCCCACGACGTGAACACCTTCGACAGACCCGACAAGCTGCAAAACCCCGCCCCCACACTGTAGAGATCCCTAGATGTAAAAGACCCTTCTACTCCAGTAGTTTCTTCCCCAGAACTGCTAGACTTTGGAATTCCATTCCGGGTCACTGCTTCCCCAACTGTACTGACATGCATAAGTTCAAGTGCAACGTGAACCAACATCTCGCTGCCCTAATCCCTACATAGTACCCCAGTAGATGTTTCCCCTGATAGTAGCCCCCTACACCAAAGTGGCAATGTGCCTTGTTTGGGGTGAAAATGTAATAAAAAAAAAATAGATCTAAAAACACTGTCAGACATATAATTCACATTTATGTGAAATTTGCAAATGATACGGTCCGGAAGGCATGAGGTAGGAACTTACACCTAAAGTTATATATATATATATATATATATATATATATATATATATATATATATATATATATATATATATATATATAGATTTACATGGGAATCATCACTTATCAAGGCCCGTAAGCCACTCGGAGATAAGGGTTATTTTGTGTACAATAATCAGTGGGATAATATCGTAGTAATAGTTGGTATTGTAGATTTGATAAAGTGTCTTACTTAAGGGGACGATTAATCAGGAATTTATTTATGTTGGACTTGAAGACTGATTTCCCTGGCATGTTTAAGAGCCGAGTCACTTTTCAGATAGAGTACTGTTGCAACATTTAGAGAGGTGTCGCCGTAAAACCGTCCCATGCTTTGATAGATGAGAGAACTTGTATCTTTTAGTCCCTAAATCTTATTTCTCAATGATGACACGTTGCTAGTCTTTTTCTCTCTCTACTCTATCCAAAATTCCATGGTACAGCTTATTGAGTTTCTATATCGGATCCCTCATGTGAAACATTTACAGAAAGAACCCGTCTAACTATCATTACACGGTGATAACTTTCTCCTCCATCTTTACTGGGTATTTGGAGTGAAGCAGAATTTTCTTAAGAAGATTGCTTTTCTCAAGAAATATCCCACTGTAAAATGCATAGCATTGTGTTGCTTTCTAACAGACTACTTCTTGTTAGTCCAATTTTTGGATCGCCTTCTTGAGTGAAAATTGAAAATGATGGACCTACGACACTACACATTTACAGGCTTCCCTCGATTAAGAAAGGTTGCTGAGACTATGAAATTCACAAGCATTAGCATCAATCGCATGTATATCCTCGTTATGGAATATAACGACGGAAGGTTTGGTCAACTTTTGCAGGGAAATGTCGATGTACCCCAAGATACAACGCCTATTATTCCCAATTTTGTACGCTTTCTGGTAGTGACCAGTTTCAACATTGCATCCGGTCTGTGATATAGAAATAACCGGTGTAGCAACCTGATTATATCTTCTTGAATAAATAAATAAATGGTATCCATCTACATTTTACAACCTACATTTACTTGACTCAAATCATTAACCGTTGCTTCGATGAAAAGAATTCCATTTTGTGAGGATTTTTGAATTGGGATGTCTTTGTTAAAAATGGAACGTCGCTAACTGTGAATTTATATTTGTATACGTTGTTTTGAAAGCTATACAGCGGAGTGTCCATTGGGTGCCCCTGCATTTAATCGATATGGTCCTATTTTGGGTAGTGTAGATTTCAATTCCTAGGTACATAACAATTCAACGGCACCTGTCGATAAGCGAAAGCTAGGAATGGAAAATAGTCGGCAATCATAAATCACTGGCTTAAATCACGTTGAGCTCATTTTTTGGGAACACTCATTACAGATATTCTGTGTTCATAAAATGTTATCTGCTGTGGATCTTTTTAGTAAGCCACGTTGTAAACATTACGTAAAAGGCAACATAACTCGTATTTATAGCTTGTTAAGGCGTATTCGCTTAAAATAGATTGTATAACTAATGTGGGGATCTTTCTTATCATTTTACAGAGGCAAGGATGCCTTACCGTTTGCAAAGGGGCAGTTCACATATCGGATCTAGGTAACATTTGTGAAGCTCAGCTTCGTTAAGCATACGCAATTTCCAAATAATATTGTAAACTCTACGATAAAGCTATTTCTTGTATTTTTTTAACTAAAGGGTGATAAACATTTTAACAAATTAAAGTTGAACCCTGTTTAGAAAATTGAGATAAATATGTGAACTTAAGCGTAAGTGCGACATTCCAGCCTCCAATTTCCGAATCATCTTAAACTGTTGTTTAGCATACATGTGTCTGGCATTGTATTCATAAAGCATCTAAAATCCCTCATTTCATGTGCTAATTGCCTGTGGGTTAAATCAAAGATTCTGTGCTACGAAGTCAATTGTAACTTTGTGACTAGGTTCGAATCTCGGAATCACAGTAAGAATAACAAACTAAACTAATAATTACGTAAGCACGAAACACTTGTCTGTATATATATATATATATATATATATATATATATATATATATATATATATATTAAAATACTTGATGTTTATTTTTTTTTAAATATCATACATGCACAGTCAGACATACATGTACATATATATTTATATGGTGTATGGATAATTATGTATATGTGTATATATGCGTATACATAAATATATGTGTAAAGATGAATATATATATATATGCATATATATAGATATATATGTATATATATGTATATATATATATATCTATATATATGTATATATAAATATATATATCTATATACATGCATATATACAGATATATATACATATATATATATATATGTATATATATGTATATATATGCATATATATGTGTATGCATATATATAAATATATGTGTATATATGCATATATATTTATATATTTTTGTATATATGTATGCATATATATATATATATATATATATATATATATATATATATATATATATATATATATATATATATATATATATATTCAGACACATCTCATTGAACACGAGGGAGTTATGTTTTTCCGATCTTAATGGATAATTTTTTTTATATGCCGGACGGACTTTTTAATTTCAGCAGGTAACATATACAGTATGACGTCCAAAGTTTATCGTTCGGACATATACTTCTCGAGCACCTATCGGTGAACCCAATTATCTTCAGGAACGGTTGTTGTGGTTTCGTTTTCTTTTTCTATGCGGTTTGGTGTAATTACATATATATTTTAATTGGTTATAAAGGTGGGTGCAGGAGGGTTGTGTCGAATTCGACCAGCCGCTTCTACGCCCACTTTTATAACAATCACTCCTGAAGATAGTCGAATGCACCGGATGCTTGAGAATAATATTGCCGAAAAACAACCTTTGTGCGACATATTGGTTAAGTTATATATATATATATATATATATATATATATATATATATATATATATATATATATATATATATGTATATATTATATGTATGTATATATACGTATATCTATGTATATGTGTATATATATGTATATATATATGTATATATATGTATGCATATGCATATGTATATATACATGTACATATATATATATATATATATATATATATATATATATATATATATATATATATATATATATATATATATATATATATATGCAAATGCCAAACAATGTGCAAAGTGGCGTAGCGCTGTGGAGGGAAAGAAACGTATTATAAAAAGAGGGACGTATGCGCAAAGCTTGGAAAAGAGTAATGTATGGCCGGAGAATGAGGAATAACACCTGGTGCAGCCAGTCGAATTTCTTTCTCTTTATCTTTGTTTCTTTTGCGACAGAGTCCACGTGTTGGCTCCCGACAGTTTACATGTGTGTAAAAGCATGTAATGTTACAGACAACATGAAAACAATGTTGTTTTCCGTGTAATGGTTTTCATTTAACTATTTGAAACGAAGAAAAGGTCGGAATTGTCTCTTGTCTTCTAACAGCTATGTCTTTACTTAGACTAGTTTGCAAGTATAAATGAGGAGCTTAGCTGTCAAAATGACGGGCATTCAGTTTTGAAAGTATTATAAAAGACGGGTTTAAGACAACCAGCTGAGATATAGAGATTAATTGTGTAATTAAATTTATAATACCGGTGCAAACTTACTTTTATATATTCACTTGATGTCTCTCTTCAGGCTCGAAAGACAAAGGATACCCCCTGTAGTTGTTAGGCAAGAAGTGTGCAATCACGAACACATCTTTCTTGAATCGGCTCTGTTTGAGTGCGGTGTTAAGGAGAAGTCCAGAAAGACTGGAAACCATACCGAGATAAGCGCAGAGCACATACAGCAACTGGAAGTCCCAAATGGTCACCAATGTAATACCGATCAGGTTCAACGTTGCTTATCTTAGGTGATCCAGTGGGAACCGCTGTGCTAACCTGATCGTGCTGTATTCGCACACGGAGATTAAAATGCAACAAAAATATAATTAAGTTACTTCTCAAGGTGAAATATCGTAAAACCCATCTATAAATATAAAAGTGAAAATGTATGTATGTATGTATGTTCGCGTTTTCTGTATGTCTACAACATGTTTTTTTCAAAGAAGCGGTCGGTCGGTTCACAACTTTTTAAAACTTTTTATATCACCTATAAATCGTAATATCTCAGAGATAACGACGAAAGTCGCCTGTCTATTTACTTTGCTCGATTTCGAGAAGATAAATATTCAACATTTGTCGCTCGTCGCATGTGGGTTAGTATTTTTCCTATAACATATTGAGAAAATAAAAATAAAAAAATGCGTTCCACAGTAAATGAAATACTATCCCCCAGTCAAACTTGACTTCATTATCTCATTAAAAAGGGCACCTGCCAAATCCAAGTAATTAAATAAATTCAAACGTGTTACCGTTAGCATCTCGCCGTGGGGTAATGGTTAACGTCGCACGTTTTTTTTTCACACTTAAATTTACAACTTTGCCTCAACGGGCAACGCCGGGTGCCCCTCGCTAGTAATAATTATAAAACTAGATTCGCCAAGAGTTTAATTATAGGATAAAAAGGAATTTAATAAAATAAAAATATAAATAATTTTTCTCTCCGGAGAAACCTCAAAAGCGAAACTAGTATTCAATCAAAGCAGAAGTTTATTTTAGCAAGGAGGGAAACAAACGTTGATCATGAGTAATAAATTAGGTCAACGTTGGAAACTTATTCTAATAACACATGTTTACCGCAAAATGTTATTTCCATCAGAAGATCACACGAGGCATGAAACTAAGCACAATAAATAACATCTATGAAAACAGGTACTTGTTGAAATATAATATATATATATATATATATATATATATATACAGATAGATAGAGAGAGCTATATACATGGATAGACAGATAATTATATAATACATACATGATGATTGCAACGTCTTCTCAGACCAGAGCCACTCCATCGGTCACTAAAAGTCCATGTGCCCGAAGATGACTTTTTAGCCCTGCCAGCGACTTGAAAACGCTCAAGCAGACATGACACTGAAAACGTTCACTGATTTGTATGAAACTAACATCATTATCGTGGGCTTTCATATGATAAACAAAACCTGCTTTAGACAACAAAGCACGATCACACACCTTACAGATCCAGAGATCTCCATGGTTGGGCGGCAAGGTTTGGAATTTCCTCCCTGCTCTCTTAAGCGTCGCTCAGTCTATTATGGATGTTTCAAAGTGTTCTGCGCCCATATATATCAGTGTCCTCCACTTTTTGCGATCATATGCTAGGGACTTCCAACTGTCAACAGGAATATGAAAGCTCACCGGCTCTCGATGCTATCACGAAAACGTTTTTTGAGCTTGTGTTGGGGTATTTTTCCAAGAAAGAGCTCACCATAGAACAACTGTTTTGGGAGTCGATAGTCTTCAAGCCGGACGAGATGACCCGCCCAACGCATCTGGTTCTTAATAACAATGATAGCAATACTGGTTGTTTTGGCCTTTTTAAGACATATGTATTATTCGGAATCTAATATAAACACCCATATCACAATCGTGGAAACCATACCAGAGCACAGCAGTCAGATAGAGAAAAAACAATGTTGGTGCAGCTATATCACCCTGCTTCACTCCATTATCAACGGGGAGTTCTTCCGAAAGCTGACCATTGAAGTTGACGCATCCTTTCATACTACGATGAAGTTGCTTGAACTTGTCTGTAAAAGCAGGTGTACAGCCAAATTTTTCCAGCACTTTCCAGAGAGCCTCACAGTTGACTGTGTCGAACGCCTTGGTTAAGTCCAAAAACACCTGGTAAAGAGGCATACGCTGTTCAATACATTTTTCCAAGAGTTGTCTTGCAGAAAACACCATATCCACAGTTCCTAGCCCACCTCCAAAAGCAGACTGAGATTTCGGAACGAAATTAGGACATACATACTTTTGCATTCGGTTTAACAAGAGCCGTGCAAATACCTTACCAACCGCACTCAGCAGCGAGATACCTCGATAATCTCCACAATCAACAATTGTACCTTTTCCTTTATACAACATAACCAAGATGGCATCTACCCAATCTTGGGCAACCGGGTCACCCCGCCATACTGACAATACCAAAGAGGTGACCACACAATGTACATTGACACCACCATGTATGGGCAGCTACACAGGGATGCCATCCAGCCCAGAGGCTTTGTTCGAGTTTATCTGTTTTATGCAGTCAACTGTTTCCACAAGAGTCGGTTCAACATCAAGTTCCGGACAAAATGAACATTGAGGGATACATTCTATTGCAGCTACATCAACATTGGATGGGTTATGAAAAAGATCATGAAAGTGTTCATGCCATCGATGCATAATTCCATCTGAGGTTTTCAGCAATGTTTTCCCGTCCTTCGCCAGGAGTGGCGTAGTTGAAGAGGATTTCGGATCATAATCCTGATGAAGCAGTGTGTAGAATGTTTGACATATCTACGATCGTAGGCAGTCTGTATCTCCCTGAAGAGGGCAGGCCACCATTGTTTTTATTATTTGGCCTACATGACACTGAACCTCACTCCGCGCAGAAGAAAAGCTGGCTTGTTCAGAGGTGAAGAGTTGAGAAGTTTAAAATAAGCTTTCCGCCTTCTATTAATTTGGGGGTGAATTTGATTGAAATAATCAGCAAACCAATCTCGATGTCTGGGAACTCTCTGTAAGAAAAAAAATGTAAGGACAAATTCAAGATGGCGCCGACTCTCTCTTTAACACGGTAAGATATCCTCAACACGGCACAAGAAGCAACAGCCACACGATTCCCCAGCCAACTCAATCGTCACTCCCCCACGTCTTTCCCCTCACCCGCTTTTATCGTCGTTCTAGGCCGGCTAAATTTGCATATTCCGAGAATTCGTGTGACTTTGCGAGACATCATACTTTACAAAAGACGGCGGTCGCCATCTTGGTCCCTCTTTTCTATTTTTGTTCGGTAACGCTGAGCTGGTCTCGAGGTAAGTCTTTTTCCCCTCATCCGTCTCTCCCACGTACCCGCACAACACGCAAACACGCGGGCGCTTATCTCCTGGATGCACGTTACACTCCCCCCTGATCTGATGATCACATAGAGAGCACTGGGGGGTGGCCTTTTAGTGCGTGTGCTTCTGCGAAGAGGTACATTCACTGTTTCAGATTCGGGCTCTGGATCTGGTTCCGCCTCATCAGATGAAGTATCGCTATCAGTCTCTGGAAGGGGCTCACTGAATCCGTGCATCGGCAGCTCATCGCTATACGCTTCACTGCTTTCTTCTGTAGTTGTATGACGCACCTCGGTAGCTGGGCGAAGATCTCGCACATGTCGTGGGGTTCCATCGACCAAAACAGACTGCTGGCTAATCACTCCAGATATGTGTCCTCGCTTAAACTTGTCGGTGCACCGATTTCCTGGAGGCCGCACCCACACTGGATCTCCCACTTCATATCTGTTATATGTTCCCTTGTCGGTTGGCTGCGTAGTGTTGATTCCCTTCACTCCGACTTGGTACGTGTAAATAGCATTCGCAGGTGCGGTTGAAGGGGACGTCCCGTCCTTTGGCGTAATGTTGTACCAATATGTTGCTTCAGCAATAGTACATCGCTTCCTGGCAGCAATTCTCTTGATGCTGCGATGGCTTCTTTCAGCAATGCCATTTCCTGATGGCACATGCGCACATCGCAACCGTAGACGGACGCCCCACTCATCTAACAACTGCCGGACTTGCTGGCTACAAAACGCTGCATCATTGTCAGTCAGGAGCTCTTCCGGCGCACCTCGCTCAAAAAAAATGGATGATAGGTGGCGAACAACATTTGCTGAATCCTGTCTGGTCATCTGCCGCCACACCGCAAATCTCGTAGGCCCGCAATCAATGAGAGTTAGAAAGGGCTTGCCACTGTAATGGGTAATACCCATGGCCAGCCGCTGCCACACACTCTCAATTTCCAAGCGACCCTTCTGCCATCGCTCTGGTGCAGGATCAATAGACTGGCAAGCCTCACAATTTCTGACGATCTGTCTGACATCCATCTTGGTCACTGCTGGGTATGCACGCCTCACAAAATAAAGGGTCCTCTTGATACCCGGATGTCCGCTCTGTGCATGATTTTTTTGTATTTGACATGGGTCGATTGCAACTGCACAAGATCGAGCAGTAATCTCCATTCCCATCTTCGCGGCTTCATACCATTTGTGAGGTACACGGGTCAGTTGGTCAGCACGATTACAATGTGATGGCACCAGAGTGACGCTCAGTGATAGCCCATACTCAGATACCAGGTTTTTTAGCGTGTCTAGCCTTCTCCGTATTAACATTTCGCTTGCTGCCTTGGTACGGATTCGTGTCCGTCCTGAAAGTGTGTCAGACACCCAGTGGTAGACACAGAGAGAATCTGTGTACAAGGTCAACTTCTTAGACTGCCACTGCAGGGCCAGATTTACCCCCTTTACAACAGCGTCCAGCTCTGCCAGGTTGATATGCTGAGAATCTGTTACGGGCCGCAGCCAACACGCATCCTCGAACACGTTTCCTCCTTGCTCCAACGATACTCCCAACGCCAAAGAACTGGCATCAACCCACACACCTACGTTGTCTCCGTTAACACACCACCGCCCACAGGCAGGGTCCTTCTTGTTCACTCTCTCCAGTGTCTCTTTAATCATCAGAGTTAGTAGGACATCATCGGATGTGTCATCCCAACCCGTGGTTGTTAAATTTGCTCTGCGTTTAATCACACCAACAGCTGCGCGGAGCCAGCCACAGACCGGTAAGTGACCAACAAGTTTTCCACACCAAAAAAAACGGTCCGCCTTGTAACGAGGTTGGGGATGCTTGGAATTTCACTGCCACGCCTCCATTGTAGGGTGCCATCCTCTTCATAAACATCCAATCCCAATACACGTGCTCCTTCCCTTAAATGTTCGGGATTCTTGCATTCCAGACCAAACTGAGCCAACTTTTCTTTGACACACGACGCAGACTGTACATCTTCATTGACGTATACGTCATCAATGTAAGCTGACGTTGAGTCCCTCATGGGCTTTTCTTGGGACAATACTGTGTTGACAATAGTCTTCATGATCTGTGGTGCCACATTTAGGCCGAAGCCAAGGCGTGTAAGGCAGTACCTCTGCCCCTGGAACCAAACTGTCTGGAACGGCCACAACGTCTCATCAACTCGCACCTGTAAATAGGCTTTTTTGTAAATCCAATATTGAGACATTAGTGCCTTTCTGACGCCATTCCCTCAACTTACTGGCGCATACGTCAGCATCGGCAGTGTAGGCTTCAATATGCTTGTTAAGCTCCCTATAGTCCAGCACGGGCCGTACTTTCGACTTGTTATGCTGGACTACTGCCATCAAGGGTATTAGACCCTTCGGAGGCCCAAGCTTGTCCTCAGGGTAGGGGATTAACCAGCCATCTTGGATCCACGCCTTTAGTTCCCTTTCGTATTCTGCTCGGGCCTCACTGGGTATAGGGTACTCTGCAACCCCATTCTTGAGTTTAGTCGGTGCCATTCCCTCGGTCCACTTCCAAGATGCAATCCAGGCCCTCTTGCGCGAGTCGTAGTCCACTGTAAAATCCGGCCGATCGATATGGAGCGCTGCACACACTGGGGCCTCTAAGAATCGCACCTTTCCATCCCGATGAATTGCGACTCCCCCCAGCGCCTTGATGGCATCGTATCCGAGCAACAGGTCAAACCCCAGGAGATTTCCTTGGGTCACGAGCACATTGATCTTAGTGGCTGCACCGGTGTCCGTGTAGATCTTGACAGTTCCAGCTCCACAGCATGTCTGGGTCTCGCCTCCTATCGTGGTGACTTTGATCTTCCTCTTAGTCCAACTTGGACACAGCCTGGTGCTCACTATAGTATGCGAACAGCCTGAGTCGAGAAGTGCTGAGCAGGGTATCCTGTTTACGTAGACGGTTATTACTGGTTGCGCCTTGTTCAAATTTTGCTCGGGGAGCAGGGCGGCGCTGACGTCCTCTCCCCTGATACGTTTCCCGCACAGTTTTGGGCTAGATGCCCCAAACCGCCACACTTAAAACAGCGCACACGCCCCCTGTTGGTGCAATTCCTTGAAAAATGTCCGCGTCGGCCGCAGCGAAAACATTTCCCATTGCTTGCAGGGTTCTGATTCGGAATCTCCCGAGCGCCAATCTGGCCTGTCTGTGTCGCCATCACAACTGGTTCCCCCAGGTCCTCCTCATCTTTGATGATGGCTCGAGAACGTTCCATCAAGTGTTCCATGGTCGTTGTTGAAACGCTGGTTGAGGCTCTCAGTAGCTGCTTCACCCGAGTGGGAAGGCCCGCCACAAACGCGTACGCAAGCGTCTGCTCCGACACCCCTCCACCGAACAGAACTGCGAGTTTCTTTAACTCAGCGAAGAAAACGTCCACGCTTTCCTCCGGTAGAAGTTTTCGGGAAGCAAATTTTTCATAGGCCGTACACGGATCCATGGCAAATGCCTTGTACAGCGCAGCTTTAATTGCGGTGACATCTCCCTTTTCGGCAGCACTGAGTTGCTGATATACACTAAAGGCACCCCCAGCCAATCTCAGGGGAATTACAGTGTGTACCCTTTTCACCTCACAAAGGTCGCACGTCAGCTCGACCCTTTCAACCCAGTCGACGATGGACGTGGTCCCGTCAAACTCGGGTATGAGCTTTAAGTCAAATTTCGACTCGGTCATAGTCCTAGAGGCCAAATGGCCGGAATAGCTTGTAAGAAAAAAAATGTAAGGAAAAATTCAAGATGGCGCCGACTCTCTCTTTAACACGGTAAGATATCCTCAACACGGCACAAGAAGCAACAGCCACACGATTCCCCAGCCAACTCAATCGTCACTCCCCCACGTCTTTCCCCTCACCCGCTTTTATCGTCGTTCTAGGCCGGCTAAATTTGCATATTCCGAGAATTCGTGTGACTTTGCGAGACATCATACTTTACAAAAGGCGGCGGTCGCCATCTTGGTCCCTCTTTTCTATTTTTGTTCGGTAACGCTGAGCTGGTCTCGAGGTAAGTCTTTTTCCCCTCATCCGTCTCTCCCACGTACCCACACAACACGCAAACACGCGGGCGCTTATCTCCTGGATGCACGTTACACTCTCAATCCAAGAGCTTCAAAACCTTTTTGGTATATTGTATGTCTTACTGTCTCCCAATCACAATCTGAGAAATCAACCTGGTTGAAAGCAGATTTCAAGGAACTTTGTACGACTGGATCCTTCAATTTTGAGACATCCATACGTTTAGGACCTTTGACACCATTGAAACGGCTTTTTTGAGAACTGTAATTCTCAGTTTTGCTCTGACCATTAAATGATCAGTACACAGTCAGCACCACGCATTACTCCAACCTTGTACAAATTTCCAAGATCACCACGTCTACATAGTATGTAATCAAGCAAATGACCATGTTTAGATTGGGGATGGAACCAGGTCTACTTTTTTTTTTTCTGATGGGAAAGAGTGTTGGTGATAACAATATTTAGTTTACTGCAGAGATGGAGAAGCAGCATGCCATTTGAATTGACTCTATCTATGCTATATGGACCCAACGGAGACCAAGTCTCATTGTTTGATCCAATTAGTGCATTGAAGTTACCAAGAACCACCTAACTCTCAGGATAAAAGAAAGTAATATCGTCTTCAGACGAAGTAAGAGTCGTCGCATAGACAGAAAAAACATTCATGTAACGACCAACAGCAAGCGACATTCTCAATGTCATTGCACGGTCATTTATGCCTACTGGCTGTTCGATCTTGTCAATTAAGGAGTTCTTAACTGCAAAACCAACACCAGCCTCACGCCTCTCCTTTTCAGCTCTACCAGACCAGAAGATCGTGTAGCCCGACTCCCGCTCAACCAGTTGATCTTCACATGCGAAACGTGTCTATATTGTATCTTGGCAACTCCTTAGTCAAAATTGCAGTCTTCCGTTCTAGTCTTTTACCATTGTCAATAAGTGTTCTCACATTCCAGCAGCAGAGCTGGAGTGGGTGTCGTTTAGCATAATATATTCTGTTCCTATTAATATGGACAGCCACTGCCATTGCCAATAGGACTTTTTTTTTTCTTTTTGACAAATTTCTGAGGAAGTATCTGTACAATACATGCATACACATATACATAGATACATATTGAGAAATAGATTACAGAAACGTTGAGAGCGGGAGAAGATTAATAAGTAAAATACCAAATTTGTGTGGCACTTGTTGAGAGTTTATATATATATATATATATATATATATATATATATATATATATATATATATATATATATGTATATATACATATAGATATATATATACACATATATATAGATATATATAGATATATATATACATATATAGAGAGAGAGATAGATAGATAAATAGATAATTATATACATACATACGAGGGGTGTGCAATAAGTAATGTCCCTTACCCTCTTCCCATAGGAGTAGAGCAACGAAACTTGGCAGAGTTATTAGTCTTTCTGTACATAGGAACCACCCAGAGTTATGCCTTTCCCCTATCGTTTCATGCAGCTCTGGATACCGTTTTGTAGAACACCCCAGCTTGGTCCTCAAACCACGACGTAACTTCAGAAATCAAGGCTGCATCATCTGGGAAACGTTTTCCTTTACAAAACAAATTCATGGCTGGGAAGAGGTGAAAGTCAGAGGGGGCAAGGTCAGGAGAGTAGGGAGGATGAGGAAGGATTTCATAACTACACGCCTGTGCTTTTCATCTGGCGACATGCGAGTTGTGGACTGGAACGTTGTCCTGCAGGAGGAGGGTACCTTTGCTGATCTTGCCTGAACTCTTGATTTTGATAGCTTTTCTTAATTTCCTAAAAAGTGAAGCATAATAGGCTCCTGAAATTGTGGTACCCTTTGCCAGGAAATCAGTCATCTCTACTCCGTCCTGGTCCTAGAAGACTGTGAGCATGACCTTGCCAGTGGAGGACTGCACACTTACCTACTTTGGAGATGGTGAGTCCAAGTGCTACCACTGCATTGACTGGGCTTTGGTCTCTAGATCATAGTGATGGACCAAGGTGTTATCCTGTAAAATCAGTCTTTTGAAAAACTCTGACTCAACTTCTTGGCACATCTCCAAATTCATCCTTGAGCACTCGACGCGTTCTCGCTTCTGGAATGGTGTGAGCAACCTGGGAATCCATCTATCAGACACCTTATGGATATAGAAGTGGTTATTAATGATAGTTTCCACATACCCTGTACTAATCTTGACATCTTGGGCTATTTGGCGAATAGTAATGCGCCGATCTTCCAAAATGACAGCCTCAACTTTACGGACAGATGCCTCATAAATGGCATTACGGGGGCGATCAGGTCTGGGGGCTGTTTCCACAGACGCCCGGCCATGTTTGAATTCACGATGCCAGCGTTTTACAAGGTCATATGATGGCGCATTATCACCATAAGTTTCTTTTATTTCATCAAAAGTTTCCTGTGGTGTGCATCCTTTCAAATACAAAAACTAGATCACTGCCGACATTTAGCAGGCGCTATTTCACACCTGACAGTTCAAACACCTGTAAAACAGAAACCACGATTAGTTCAGAGCTGTAATTTGCCACATACCCCGTAGAGATATAAATCATTGCACATGCAACATTTCAGTTAGATCAGACAACGGAAATTGGGTCAGGGGCATTACTAATTGCACGCGCCTCGTACATATTGAGAAATAAATTACAGAAATATTGAAAGCGGGGGAAGGTTAGTAAGTAAAATACCAAATTTGTGGGTGTTGTTTAGTAGTTTAACACTTTTAGCTGGATATACAAACATCTTTATGCAATAGATAAATATTATGCTATTATTAAATACAGCTAAGTCTCTCTCTCGGTTCAAAATGTTGAGATCCAGCAACAAGCAAGAGCAAGATAGCCAGCAACAAATTAAACTGCAGACCAGCTTAATGGGGGTAATGGTCTTCCGCTTTATGGTTTTTTAAATCAGAGATTTGCTTCTCCTAGAAAGGTTGCCTTCACCACGGCTTACACATACACCCCAATACACATATACACACACACACAAATATACACGGTGCTAGTTGGCAGTTGACCAAGAAAAAGAGTTCATTCGCCCTTTGCATGAGTGCATACATACATACATACATACATACATATTGAGAAATTGATTACAGAAAATTTGCTTGCGGGGGGTGGGATTTTATAAGTATAATTTATATACTAGCTAGCAAGGTGCCTGAAGTTGTCCTGTAATAAAATATGCTTCAGTATAGTATTTTAATTTATTACATTTTTAATTTATTAATATGAAGCCAATTGATCAATATATTGTATCATTGTTGTAATTAAGTTTTGATTTTAAAAGTAGTATAACTTAGATATCATGTGGTAGAATATCTCCGGACATTTACGCAATCCTCCATGGGGCTATTTTTATACATAGACATAAACTACGAATTATTTAAAGGTTATCGTCCGTAGGACAGCATATATTGCACATGTATACACAAGGGAAATACATTTCAGATATGTATTAACAAAAATTCACCGATGGTGCTGCAGTTTGACAACATCACAGTAAGCTTACACTGTGTTAAAATCTCTTGATTTAACGATTAATTCAAGAGTAGCTAGTAACACGTTGACCCGGTACTGATCTCGATCGAAGATCGAGTTGAACTTTAGTCGGTAAATCAAGTGAGCTGTTCAAAATATAGGCACTGGGTTTGTGTTGGCCAAAGGCGAACGATGAGCAGGAGGGGGAGGAAACGAAAGGAGAACGAGATAAAAAAAATTGTGGTGGGGGTATGCAGGTTAGGTTCCTGCCCTGTAGTATGTAGTTCGCCACAAGAGAGAGAGAGAGAGAGAGAGAGAGAGAGAGAGAGAGAGGGAGAGAGAGAAAGAGAGAGAAGGAAAGAGAAATAGATAAGAGAGAAAGAAAGAGAGAAAGAGACATTGATAGATAGATAGATAGATTAAGAGAAAGAGAGAGAGAGAGAATTTAACTCATACATGTATCATTAAATCATTTATTTTTAGTTTCCAATTTTTTTTTAATTTTCTGATTTCAAATTATTTTATACACCTTTTTCTCGGAGGTTTTTAAGTTTGTTAATGATTTATTATTTTTTATGTTTTTTATTTTTTATTTTTATTCTGTATTCTGAAATCGATGTCCTCGTGTGAAATGCGTTTCTCTTCGCCACTGCATCCGAGGAGTGAGCAAGAAAAAATGTTAGACGCACGCAGGAATAATAGCAGAAATAACTAAAAGTCGAGTGTAATAAACGGATGAACTAGTTAGTTAACTCTCTGTCTGCCTCTCTGTGTGTTTTTCGCTTGTTCTGTCTTTCTTCCTCTCCCCCTCCTCAGTCTCCCCCTCCTTTTTCTCTCTCCCCCTCCTCTCTCTCTCTCTCCCTCTCTCTCTCTCTCTCTCTCTTTGGTGCGATTTTCTGTAGTGTAGATATCAGATTTATGGCTTCTGATAACACTTGTATGAGAAAAGATTTTAAATTTAAGCGTGCAAAGTACGTATTTAACCAAAGTAAAAGTCGACTAACATCTGCGTTTTGATGACTATACTTCTTTCCTTCTTTTTTTCAGTTTATATATAACAGTGCGCAGTCATGCTTTTGCAAATGCATATTAAATGACGTCATCGGTAAAAAAAACACCTATATAAAGAGAGAAAATCACTTTTGAGAATACGAGCACGTTAGAGACGTGGATAATGTTCAAGAGCACGTTAGAAACGTGGGTGACGTCACAGCGTTAAAGATGAGCTACGTGAAACGGGAGTATGAGGAAATAAATGGCATTATTACAACAGGAATAAAGGAATTATAATTCATTCCTATTATTGTCTACTAAGCTACAACGTGTCGAGTAAGGTTGCACCCCCCGCACACACATATATATATTTAATTAACTAAATCACATTTATATATACTTAATTTAATGACATTGTGAAGATTATATGTATATATATATATATATATATAGAGAGAGAGAGAGGGTGAGAGAGAGAAAGAGAGATAGAGAGAAGGAGAGAGAGATACACACGCGCACACACATACTTTATTATCATTCCAATATATTCAGTAAATTAATAAATTGTGTATACATTTTGATATAATGGAGAGTATATGGTAATCATTAACGCTGGAGAAACATGAGGTTTATCATTTAAACAGTTAAATGATAAACAGCTTAACATCTACTTGTTATTTAAGAATTTAAAAATAATTTTTGTTTCTATGACTAAAAGCACACACACATTACACAGTAACCCACTAAGATACACACATATATACGTATATAAAAGAGCAGTCGATATCTGGATGCTTTGCTCGAAAACTTATCTGAGATTATAAGAAGGTTGCAGCAATAAAAGGAAATCAGGAGTAGAAGTGGTGCAACGAAATAATGATAAAAAAAAGTTAATGCATACATGAGTAAATACATACAAATAATACATTGAGAATAACATCAAAATAAAAATTAAACTAAGCTTAAGAATTAGTTATACGCACTCCTTCAATCGTATTGCGTTTTCGTTTTGGGGATCTTTCTTTTTATTGCAATAATTTCTTAGAGTTCTTCCTATTTGAAAACCACGTTTTCTTCTCGAAATATTAAATATATATATACCATCCCATTTATATTAAACTGTCTTATATATATATATATATATATATATATATGTATATATATATTTATATATATATATATATATATATATATATATATATATATATATAAAGAGAAAGAGAGAGAGAGAGTGTCGTATGTAGAATTGAGTAAACTTTGTGCAATATAAAAATAAAAAGTATCACTTCCAGTATGAATGATAATGATGGTGCTGATATTGAAAAACATATGAATATATATATATATATATATATATATATATATATATATATATATATATATATATATATATAAGCGAAAATGTATGTTTGTATGCGTGTATGTTTGGATGTCTGCTAAAGGCTTTCGACAGACGCGACGAAAATTCACAAACTCGGTATAACATCGAAGCTCTATTTTTTGCTCGAAAAAAATCGAAAAATTGGCCAAAAACGTTAACTTTATCACCCCGAAATCGACAATTTTCGACAGGGGGGTCAACAAAAAACGGTCCTCTCGTGACAATGACCGATTCTACGCATGCATCAGATGACGTCGTGACCTGATTTACTTTAAATAGTTGAAAAACCAAAAATTTTCATGTACGTCGCCTTAGCTCAGTAGGTTAAGACCTTGGGTCATTATCTAAACGTTTTGGGTTCGAATCATGGTGTGAGATTTTTTTTCGATTTTTTAAATTTAAATATTGAACCAGTGTTATTTTAGCCATTTTTCACGTAACGTTCGTTTTTCTGCATTTTTTTTTTACTTCGCTTATTCTTAGCCACACCCCCAAAACACACGGGTACCCACCGATTTTTTAAATTTTAATGTCGAAACAGGCTTATTTAAGCCATTTTTCACGTGTTCGTTTACTGTTTTCATCGTTCGTTTACCTTACGTTAGTTTTTTTTTTTTGATCACCGCGTAGCGGGGAAAACAGAAACTAGGTCAAACATTCCGAAACTTGACGTTGTTGCACCTGCTAATTTCGGTTTATATACGTCATCTTAACACAGTTATCAATGCATCTGTCCCAATGGTCGAGATGGTTAGCTCGCAGGGTTTTTTTTTCATTTCCTTTCAACCTCCGCGTCAAACGTTCGGGCTTCAAGCTATTTTTTGTCTTTGACACCTCCAAACAACCGGCCAACGTATTTTTTACAGGGTTGTTTTAATCTACCCCACCCCACCAACACACACCTCCAAACACGTGGCAAACGCCGGGTATCCCCGCTAGTACTTTAATAAATCAGAGTCCATTTTCTGTAGGCTGTTTTTGACCCCAGTCAACGACGGGTACTTTTGCTAGTATATAAATAAATAAATAAATAAAGTAAATGAAAGTAACTAATTCATTTAAAATTTAAAATTAGCAGATATGAAGTGTGGATTGTGATTGAAATAATCTGTAATACTAACATTTTGCATTGACATTTACGAAGATTTGTTCCAAGGGACGTAACTCTGTTTATTAAGTTAATTCAATCATGGACAATTACGATATAAAAGAGTTTTCAGAGTATTTTAAATTTACAAAACGTAAGTATATTTTTTGAATTGTATTATTTTAAAAATTATAATTGCAAGGACTGATGTGTTTAATTATAATAGAGATTAGATTTGAATTATGTATAGTTTTCAATTCGGATCAATTAGATAAATGACTTAAATGATCAGTCGTTAGTTTTTTGTAGCTTAGTTTAGTTTCAAATATACAAATATATAAAATAGTTTATAATTTGTTGATATTATTTTCATAAGTATGTATACATAACTTAGTATTAATAAATTTACTAATTATTAAATAGAACATTTTGATAGAAGATTCATAAATTAATTAAAATTATTAGTACAAATAGTTGGGTTTAATGATTTTGTTTGATAAAAATTCAATATGGCGTAATGGAAAATATAACGGTATCTGCAGCATCTCTTCCGTTTTTTGGAGTTTTACCATGCCCAATCACATTTGAATTCTATTAAACGGATTGAGTGTTGCTGTTTTTTCTGTTGAGTAAAGGACATAATAGATTTACAAATTGATATAATAATTAAGTGATTGATTTTGCGCTACGAAACAGATACTGACAAGAATTGTAAAAGTAAACTGATTTTAAGGAATAAATTATAAGATTGTCAAAAAATGAATTTTGGAATATGACTTTTTGTCAATTATTCTATATAATGCTCTCTAATTACATTGAGCTTTTTTATATGAGCATCGATATATAATAGGAAAGAATATATATATATATATATATATATATATATATATATATAACTACTTCATTTACTCACATAAATTTAATATACGAAAGTATAGATTTATGCGTAAACTTTAAGTATTTACTTCAAAGGTGCTTAATGCATAGGTAAAGCTAGTTAGTTATTTATAAAGCGCATAAGCCTGACGAATCCTATAGTGGATGAAACGCAGAATATTCAGTGTAGCTTAATCGCCATATATATTTTATAAATTACTATATATATATATATATATATATATATATATATATATATATATATATAATCTGCTCCATACGTAGAGCTGTGTGATGTATTTAATCGTTGAACATGTTAGAAAGGGAGGAAACCAAATTCTCACCCAAAAACCTTGCTATTTCACATCATTTGTCTTATATTATGGATTTGATTCAAGCTACAATTTCATTCATAAAAAGAATCCGTTGGAAATTTTTTCACCCTCACCCTTTGATGAAAGGGGTAGAACCACCTGTAAACATACCATCAACACATGTGGATCCGCCGGAATATGACCAGACATCCGATCTTATATGTGAAGATAGAACATACGCCAAATTGTATAAATTAAAGTCTAAGAAATGTCCACCTGTCATTGCAGCACAAGACGGTATAACACACGATATGTCCAATTTAATTAAAAACTTTAAAAAAAAAATTAAAATCGGAATTTATGAATCCAGCAATCAATAAAATAAATAAAACATTAAAAAAATACGTAACAATCCCAGTTTAATAGTTCCTGCTAATAAGACTATGAGAGTTAATAGTATGAGTTTACTTTACAACAATTTAATCATGAATGAACTTATAAAAAATTATAAACTTGCAAATGAAGAAGATATCAATAACACGAATGATTCTGCTCCCAAATAAACACACAGAACAATATTAAAGTCTACATTCCAAAATGCCTGAGATTTACTTTAAAGGACCACTAACCTGACATTGAAATTAGCCCCACTAGAAGACTAATTCTTCCCTGTATTTCAGATACAGGCAAAATTTGTATAAAGATTTTAGATAGAATATTGCCAATGATTAAATCTAATGTATCTCAAAATTAATGGTCTTCATCAGACGAAATTTTGAATTGGTTTGATACATTGTCTAACTGTAATAACAGTAAGTTTATACTGTTTGACATTGACACGTGTTACCCATCTATTTCTCCTTAATTGTTACATTTGGCATTAGAATTTGCGAAATCTTAAACTAACATTACTAAATTGGAAATCGACATAGTTACATTGGCGAGAAGAACTCTAAATATAATAATATTGGACTAGGAAAAATAGAGTATATAACTTTGATGTTACCATGGGTGGAAACTCTGCACAGTTAATTGATCTGTTTGGCCTCTATATTTTGAAGGAGTTGGGAGAAAAAGGAACCAAATATAAAGAGAGAGTTGTTTAAAGATGATGCACTATTTTTCATGAACTCTGGAAGTAGAAATTTAGAAAGGATTAGTCAAAGGATATATAATTTCTTTTAAGATATTTCAGTGTTTAATAAAATGAACAAAAAATGCTTCCACACATTAAATATTTCTGAGACTTGGTAGGATGGGCATTTAGGGTCTGTAGAATCCGAATAGTTAATTATTTTAATCGCATATCTGGTAGAAAATAGAATTTGCTCACCCAATAGCATATCCCTCAAACCATCATTTTTTTTTTTATCTATGTAGCTTTCGGTCATTCTAGAGAAAATATGCCCCCTTCAATGTTCATAATATTTTTCTTATAGCATCTACTATGACTGCTTAAGTTATCAAAAAAAATTGTGAGGATTTCTAGCCTACTTTAGAAGATATGACCCTGCGATGTTTATCTTTTTTTTCTATGTACGCGCGGTAATTCAGTGAAAGATTGATAGACAACCATTCTAATGCTTCAACACTCCTCAAATGTTCATATTGTGCTAAGTAATTTCTAAAACTAATCAACAACAATGAATTTATCATAAACCTAATGAAATATTATACTATATTGATTATAAATCAACCACCTAATATCTATGAAAAAAAACAAGTATACCTTGTATATCAAAAAGAATTTCCTAATTTTCCCAAAATGAAGATATTTTTAAAAAATAAGAAAGAATATTACAACGGAACACTAGACAGATCTGGATATAAACGCGAAATAAAATATATTAACAATGTAAATAAAGCATCAGAGGAAGGTAAAATATCAAAACCTAAACCGTCACATGTTATTTCATACGATATGGCAATAGGTAAATCCAATTATACAAAGAGTAGTAAAATTATTAATAGTAATAAAATAATGTTATAGACAGAACCAGCAAGTCCCATATAAGCAACAATAATACAATTAAAAAGAATAAAATAGACGTAGAAATTGTGTTTGGTTCGATCCTCCTAACAGTACACATATAAAAAATTAATTAACCAAAAGATTTTTTTTCAAATTATCGATAAAAATTTCCCTACTGGAAATAGTGTAAGTAAAATTATAAACCGGGATAATGTTAAATTATCTTTTTCGACGTCGACTAATTTAGTTAAAACTATTATAAGTTCTAACAATTCAAAAATAAACAAATAGACAAATGGAGGAGTATTAAATAATCAAAACATTGAAGTGAAATTGTAGGAATATTGACGAATGTCCATTAGAAGGTAAATGTCTCATTTTGTATGTAGTATATGAATGTAATGTAACAGATAATAGCAGAATTAGAACATATATTGGGGCCACAGATTGTTGCTTTTAAGAAAGATTGAATAATCATATATAATCCTTCAAAATACTACATGTTCACAATAAGAAGAAAACAAGAGCATTAGCAAATTGGATTAGGGGATTAAGGAAAACCAAAATTGAATACAACTTGAAATGGTCGATATTGGTTAGTGCCAGTAAACACTCCGCAAACAAGTCGGGTTGATGTAATCTTTTCAATCTCGAATCGAATATCTAATGAAAACTTTATTAACAAACGTAAGGGACTAATTGAAAATTGTTTGTATAAATAAAAAATATGCATTATCGCGATTAAAACCTGATTAATAACATTTTTAATTGAAGCAAGTAAATTGCTTTTCATTTAGAGTGACTAAAATGTAAATAAATAAAGTTCAGAATAAAAATTAAAATAATAAATTTACAGTAATAATAAAGGTAAGGTAAACAATTAAATCTAAATTAAATGTAACAATGCTTTTAAAGATAATGTAATCAGTAAATAAAAAGGAAAGGATATGAATGCTTACATTGTACTATTTAGTATGACTTCGAATTATCATGTTAGAATATGATGTAATTTGTATTAAATTCTACAATACTAATTTATAAGTGGTTTAATGAGATGTAATAAATAACCAACGGACTTAAATAAAACATGTGTACATATGTATATGTATGTATTTATATGTATGTATGTTTGTGTATGTGTATATATGTGTGTATATATATGTGTGTGTGTAACTACGTTAATAGCATAACTTAAATTATTTTCCATATGAAGATAAATATTTCATATAAATATAATTAGCTAATGATAATAAACAAAATAAATAAAACGTGTTAAACTCGTTATATAGGCCTAATGAATTTATATACTGATAGCATATAGGAAGACAAAATATATCTAAATTAATATTTAATATGAACAATGAAGTTAAGTATGTTAATATATTACACATAATATATTATTTTAATGCGGAGTGGTAAAATAAATAAAATAAAATGAAAAGGAGTGCACGTATATTATACAATTAGAAGTGGAGGAAGAACTAAATATTACTTTATTATAGGGAATAGAAATGGATCATGATATTATTAGTTAGTTTAATAGTAATGTTTATAGATGGTAAAGTTGAGTTTGTAAGGTAATTTATGGATTACAAGGAGAAAAAAGAGGGGTAGGAAAAAGAAAAAAAATACATAAATAAATTGTAATAATCATAATATTAAAAATGTATTTATATTTGTCAGGCTCCAATATTGATCTAAAAATAAAATGTATATAATGCAACAAGTGATTAACAATTGACTGATAAAATGTATATAATGCAACAAGTGATTAACAATTGACTGATAAAATGGATATAATGCAACACGAGATTAACCATTGACTGATAAAATGTATATAATGCAACACGTGATTAACCATTGACTGATAAAATGGATATAATGCAACACCTGATTAACCATTTACTGATAAAATATATATAACGCAACAAGTGATTAACAATTGACTGATAAAATGGATATAATGCAACACCTGATTAACCATTGACTTATAAAATGTATATAATGCAAAAAGTGATTTACAATTTACTGATAAAATGGATATAATGCAACACGTGATTTACAGTTGACTGATAAAATGCATATAATGCAACAAGTGATAAACAATTGACTGATAAAATGTATATAATGCAACAAGTGATTTACAATTGAATGTTAAAATGTATATATTGCAACAAGTGATTAACCATTGACTGATAAACTGTATATAATTCAACAAGTGATTAACAATTGAATGTTAAAATGTATATAATGCAACAAGTGATTAACAATTGACTGATGAAATTTATATATAATGCGATTAACAATTGACTGATAAGTGATTTAAAATGTATGAGCACAATGATTTAATTGTTAGAATTAATGTAAAAATTAATGTTATAGTAATAATAAGATGTATCCATTGTAAATCTACTAAGAACAATAATACATTTTTTTAATATATATGTACTCAATAAATTAACGTCTATAACGGAAACATGAGTTAAATTTAATTAAAAAATTAAATAAATAAATAAATAAAAATAAGAAAATAAAAAAATAAGATGAAATTAAACTACATAACAGAGGTGGTTTAGAGTACAAGGAAAACCTTGGTTTGATATGGTCTATAATTTTTAGGTCAAAGCAATATTCATAAATCTTATTAACTTGAATTAAAATTAGAATTAGTTTAAAATTAAATATGCATTTATTTAACTATAATGTAAATAACATGTTATCAGATGAGGAAACTCTGAAACATACTTATTAGAGAATTAAAATATATACAACAATTACAAAAATTATGCTTAAATAAGAAACAAGTTCGTAAAATGTTTATTAAAACTAGATTGTTTTATGTAGAATTGAGTTAAGTTTGTGAAATGTAAAAATTAAAAATATTACGTTCAATAACGAGGGTGCTGATATTGATAATAATATTAATAAATATATAAATAAATAAAAATAAAAGTTAACGGCAGTAACTAATAAATTTACAATTCAACATTATCAGATATGAAGTATAATTTAACTTATGATTATCGATTGAAATAATCTATAATACTAACATTTTCTATTGGAAAAATAGTAAATTAATTTATGATATAAATCGATTTAAGTGTTTTAAATAATATTGAATAAAATACATTTAAACTATATAAAAATTAAAAATGAATTACTAGTTTAATATGAATGTCTATACGTTGTGAAAAATTAATAAACATAACTAAAGTGTGTTTCGGAAGATTTGTTCCGAGGGAGGTAACTCTGCCGCACTTTATTAAGTTTATTTAATTATAAACAATTATGATATAAAAGAGTTTTCAGATTATTTTAAACTTAACAACGTGTAAGCATAGTTTTTGAATTGTATGATTTTAAAAATTATAATTGCAAGGATTAATGTGTTTGATTGTAGTAGCTAATAGAGTTGAATTGTGTATAGTTTTCAATTCGGATCAATTAGAAAAATGATTTTTGTAGCTTAGTTTAGTTTCAAATATACAAACATGAATAGTAGTTTATAATTTGTTGATATTATTTTCATAAGTATGCATACATAACTTAGAATTAATAAATTTACTAATTATTAAATAGAATATTTTGATAGAAGATTCATAAATTAATTAAAATTAGTACGAATAGTTGGGTTTAATGATTTTGTTTGATAACAATTTAATATGGCGTAATGGAAAATATAAAAGTAACTGCAGCATCTTTTCCGTTTTTCGGATTTTTACCATGTCCAATCACATTTGAATTCCTCTTGACGAATTGGTGGTTGCTATTTCTTTTGAGGAGTTACGGGTATAATAGATTTACTAATTGATAGATTAATTAAGTGATTGATTTTATGCTACGACACAGACACTGTCAAGAATTTAAAGGAATAAATTATACGATGGTAAACATCATGAATTTTGGAATATAATTTTTGTCATTTATTCTATATATACACACACACAAACACACTCATATATATATATATATATATATAATATATATATATATATATATATATATATATATATATATATATATATTGACATTGCACGATGTTTAAACATTCCTATCTTAGCAGCAGCAAAATAGTATGGTATGAAGTAGTATGAGGTTTTAAGTAGTTTAAGACTAGCTGTGAACAATATTGCATATGGATGGCTATATGATTATAATGCTCCTCATCTTGAGATGAGAATATTGAGAAGTGATACACGAATTACCATAACCGTAGTAGCGATGCGTTTAGTTTAAACAAATCGAGCTTAGGTATTTCGGACAATGTTAAAATAACGTTAAACTCACGACTCGCTCAGCAGCCGTCGATAGCGTAATGGTTATGAGCCTTGACTGTCGTACAGACGGTCGGGTTTCAATCCCGGCTTGAGGTAGTTGCCGCACTCATTAGCTGTGAAACAGCGAAACAGTACTGTATGCTAATATATATATATATATATATATATATATATATATATATATATATATATATATATATATATATACTAGAAGGATCTGTATCCCGGCGTTGGTCAGTGGAAATGTGGTAAAAATTCAAAAGAGATTCCTTGAAAAAAACAAATTAAACTATTATCATATAATGCATTATCGTAAACTGAGATGATTCCCTTTTTTTCTGAAGTGGTAATAAAGGTCTCCACTTAAAACAATGTTAAAAACATGTGATTAGTAGTGACCTGGAACGGAGACTAGAACGGTCGGATTTGACTCAGTATTAGAAGGAATAAAATCTGTAAAAAAGGTAAATTGAAAAAAAAAACAGGTGACTTGACATTGTACAAATGATGTGTATGGCGGCCGAAAGGAAAAGTATGTGCATGGAAAGTAATGGAGAATATTTTGCGTAAAAATTTTACAACCTTAATTTTTTTATACGGGACT
>NC_136513.1:25455000-25577500 GCF_053919585.1 Euprymna scolopes | reverse complement strand
ATTTTGGGCAATAGTTTCTTTACGAAGTGTATTTTGTATCTATTGTAAGCTTAGCAAATTCTTCAGAAGTTGAAAAATAATATATATATATATATATATATATATATATATTTGTGTGTGTGTGTGTGTGTATAATACGTTTGAGTATATAGGAGGTAATACAACTCTTTTTTTAATACCAATATATATATATATATATATATATATATATATATATATATATATATATATATTATATATATATAGCTATTTATCTGAAACAAATACATTCGATTTCTCGTCAGAATAATCGTCTGCTTATGAAAGAAATCATGATCATATTTTAGAAATAAAGTGATGTTTAAAGAAAAATATTGAATAAAACCTGAAGAAAATAACGACATTTGGGAGATAATTGCACCCATTTCTTATCTTATTGTTTGCTTATAAGGCGTTTTGAAAGTTCGGCTGTTCTCCGTTTCCGGATATGAGTGTGATAAGCTTTAAAACTGGAATGATATATGTTCTGATTTTTATGAGTCGTGTAAAAAATCCAGACCTAAGTACTTTTCATTGGCGTCCTGTTTGGAGAGAGATTCTGATTTCCGTCAGACCACCCAAATTATGAATGGGTGTCTAAATATAGAATACTATCGTTATATATTTCATTTATTACCAGTCTTTAATTTATAGGGGTATTTCGTAAATTAAATCTTTCACAATTTATTTTTCGGGTGTAAGGTAAAATACTTTGGGAATCCATTGGTTAACTATAGTAAAATTGCTCCTACGTCGATATCGTAGACGAAACTCATTAAGAAGTGCGATATCGTACAGAAATTCACTGAATAGTTGGAATCATTTTTTGATGAAATATTTAGAAAAAAACTGTATCTAATATTCATGTTATGAACTTGAATGGAAAGTTTGCGATCACCTAGTGAGGTCTATATGAAATCGTTTAATCCAAAAATGGCAGCGTAAATATATGTTTTATAAAGCAATAAAATTAAAAATCAGAAATTACTCCTTTATGTATTGACATATCTGTCACTTTCGCTCTCTGAACATCCTTTTCTCTTTCTTCTCTCTCCCTCTCTCTCTCCCTTTCCCACTCTCTCTCTCTCTCTCTCTCCCTCTCTCTCTATCAGGTTGATAGAATATTCTTGCGGTTTTTACTTTTAAATCAATCTCAGCTTCTCTCTTCTCATCTCCGCCGTCTTTCAGGACGCTTCACCACCGAATACACATGACTTCTCCAGTTTCTTCGATCTCACATGACAGTTTGCAGTCCCCAAACATTTTTCAATCCTGTGTTCTGTCGCACGTTGTAGGTTCTTCTTCTTCTGCCACGGTTCAGGTGTCCATCTGTTGGTATCCAGAGAACTAGCTTGTTGGCTTCCTCTTCGCTGTGTCTCATGCAGTGACCGGCTACTCTTATCCTTCTCTGCTGTACTTTCAGTGATACTGGTGGTAGGTCACCATAAAGATGTTGGTTTGTTGTGTGTCCCCTCCATGATGTATTAAGGACCATTTTGAGCATATGTGTGTAACAACTATCCAGTCTCCTCTTCACCGCAATTGTAAGCATGCCTCAGCACCATATAGGCGGACCATTTCCATCGTGGCAACAAAGAGTCTTACTTTCAACTTTTATGAGAGAGTGGATGACCACGCCGTCCTAATCACGATGCCAAAATTTTTTTCTGTTGTCTCTGACCATGCTCCAAGGCACTGCATTTTTTCAGCAAACTTGAATTCCATCAAGTGCTTTCCCTGCAATTGCAGTACAATTGCACAGATGAACAAAAAATGTATTGATCGAAATAAGCATCATCAGATTCAAAACATTTTGTACGGAAATTCGAATTGTACGTTTCATTGAAGCCATCGGTGTAACCTGCTCACGTATTGTAAGGATTGATTATAATGAGATACGGCTGATAGTTAGAATATAATTTTGAATCATTTAAAACTTCTAACGACCATAGCTCATGTACATCTACACTGCGTTTAGGGATTACAGTGTAACCTTGATACAAGAGGCCCGCATATTAAAAAAAAACAAAAAAAAAAAAAACAGTCAAATTTTTCTCTGGTCCCAAATTAGAGCCTGTGTTAATGAACAGTGCAATCCGGACATATGAACCTGGATATAAGAGAGATGTATTGTCCGAAGAGGTCTCCCATATGCGGACTACACTATACAAAAGACGTATTGTCAATCGTTTTTATGTTAAAATATTATAAAATTGCATTGAATAAAATTATTTGTATTATTATGCATACATTGTAACCCAGATATAAGATACTTTTAAGCATTTTTAAGCGTTCTTATAACCGGTTTATATATATCCGGGGTTCTAATATTCGGGTTCCTTTGTACATTAACACAAGCTCTAATTTGGGACTCTCTTCTATCCGTTTTTCTTATATTCTCTCTCTTTTATCCGGGTTACACTATATAAGCGAATAAGTATGAAAGCAGTTAAGTCCAATTTTTACGTTCGAATTGATATTTACTATTTTCCAGTAATAATTCATTGTCAATTAAGACTTGACAGCCCCGATTTCAGTATTATTGCACTTATATAACCTTTAATAATATATACAAATGGTTATAAAATAAACGAAATTAACTAAAGAAAACTGCTGCCTAAAATGTCATAAGAATTTTAAAAGAAGAGATCATTGAACAATCAAGAAAATATATCAAATGGGATTTAATCCGAAAAATAAGTCTCAGACTGAATTCAGGAATTTATCAAAGCAAGATCTGCACATATCCGATGTTTTTAAGTGCATGAATATTTGAGGCTGTTGGAGTTTCTACGGTGTTCAATAAAACAAACATTAAGGAAAGTTTTCTGACGTAAAAATAAAGCGAAAAAAGAAAACCATTCTAACGAAACAATATGAGGAAAGAAGATGGCAGTGGATAAATACATAAATGGAAACTTATTTCAGGGAAGTGACGTTAACAGGCAAATCAAGAGCATATCACACCCGTGGATTAAATGGTTGGGGGATCAAGAGTATCCTACGAACATCGAGTAAATGTAGTCTCCGTGCTGATTCTCTCGTTCGTCAAAAATTTCTCGACAAAATGCACTTTATTTTACAAAGGAGTATCTACTTTTTCTACAGGGAGGGTTCGTTTTTTTTCGCCGATATTTTCAAAAGTCATCCCCAATTTTCAATTTCCTAGCCTTATTTTAAACATACATCACTTCCGATTCGAGTTCGAGCCTGTTTGCCTGCTACTACTTTTTTTTGCGCTTAACCAACACCCTTACAAACACCTCCACTTACTTTTTCGCCTTCGTGTCACTGGTTCGAACCTGCCTGCCTACTGCAACTTTTTCTTTGATCAACAGACACATACAAACATCCGGGCAACGCCGACCACCCAAATATACAAAGGAAACGCTGTTTCACAAATAGATTTTAATACTGAAAAACCGATTCCTATATATTTTTTGGTTATTCCTGATTTCTATATAGTGATACACGGTATAAGAAACCCGAATATAAGACAAATTAATATAAGAGAGATTGTATCTGCTACCAAATTAGAGCCCGTGTTAATGTCCAGTGTAAGCCGTATATAAAAGCTAAGTAGTGTCCCGAGAAGTCTCTTTTATCTAAGTTAAACTGTATACCCTTTATTCAAAAGGAATCAACATTCAATTGATTATCTCATGCGCATATTACATCAATAATAGCTTTAATAATTAGCTTTAAGAAAAATATAAAAATTATAATTGCTTTAAGTATTCTATTTAGAAATAATGTATAGAGTTGATTTATTTTATTAGTGTTTAATTTACATTTTATTTATTTGAAGTATTAATATAACAAACATCAGTTGCGTTTACCAAGTGAAAGATTGCTGAAACAATCTTTCACTTGGTGCTTCTATCAATAAGTGAAAGATTCTTATGGAATATTGAGATAACCTCCCCGAGTTAAACGGAAGCAATTTTTGATTTAACCTATTACATATTTTTTCTTTAACCTACGAGATTTTATTTCCCTGATTAGGTTTTATAGATGACGATGATTATGTGTTATGCTTCGAAAACTCCAAACTATGATCAACTGAGGAAAATCGTAACAAATTAGGATATTTGCTGTACCTTAAATAGTATATGACTAAACCCTACGCCCAGCAATATTGTTTTACCTGGAAACGCCGGCTATGTATGGATAGTAAATAAATAAATCTGAAACAAAAAAGGCTTAGCATAAAAAAAACCTAAAAAACAAAACTAAGAAACAAGCAGGTCAAGAGTTGCGAAGTATTTAATTGGCCGTCGCTAGCGTTTGTTTTTATGAGGTGCCGTGGTCTCTGTCAGACAAAAAAACATGACCACACAGGAATATAAGTCATTAAAAAGGTTGGTTGATTGGTTGTTTTTGTTTTACGGCATATCAACCCTTTTCAGGTTATTTAATGCCGAATTCAAAGATTTTGAAGAAAAATGTTTTAATAGAATATGTTTGTTGTTTTCAAGTCGGTTTCTATTTACACCATAGTTGGGACCCTAACGGGTACTACCACTCCGGGTCAGAGTGGACCTGGGAGCAATGGCAATTAAAGGGTGACTCCACACTACCCAAAGCCCGCAAGTTGGGGCCTCACCACTGGATATAGTTTAAGGTCATATCCAGGACCCCATTAAAAAGGCGAAAAAAGAATTCTACCGAACGGGGCCCGGAACGTACAATTATAATAAATACCTGTTAATCAATGTTTTCTTTCTAAAGGGTTTTTTTTCTCAACATATTGGCATAACATAATTACATTTTTTAGGGAATGTATTAATTTTATACGCTAACTGTTCATTTTGGGTACGGCACAATCACGTTGACACACCGCTTCTCGCATGATCACCAGAGTTAAGCAACGTTGAACCTGGCCAGTACCAGATGAGTAACCATTTGGGTAGGCCAGGCGCGGTATGTACGTTATGGGAAGATTGGGGGTGGCCAGCACCCCGCACCCACCTAAAAATGACTGCTCGTTACAAAAGCATCTACAAAGTTGCAGATAGCCTATGTCCCTCCAGGATGGATGGGACTTTTTATTTTATTTGTGTGTTGAATTTATTTCGATTCTAGTCGATGTAACAGAAATTGTAATAAGTTCGTATGCAATCCATGAGCAACTGTATCTCTTGTCAGCATCCGAAACCATCCTCTGGGAGTACACATTATGCATTCGTCCTACTACTACTACTACTACTGCCAGTATTTTTACTACTACTACTACTGATAATAATAAAAGATAATCATAGATAATAATAACAATAACAATAATAATACTAATAAGTATTATTTTTTAAATAAAACTGATGGGATGATCTCAAATATGTGCATCCTATAAAACTTTCGTGTATAAGCCATGCAAAAAAAGATCAACTTCAGATTGTCAACAGCACTCAACAAGTCCTGATATATTTTCCCTCTCCATTTCCCAAGGTGTATATAATCAGAATAAAATGCATAAAAACTCCAAAAAAAAAACAAAAGTGTTCTTTAAAAAGACTATTACACTGAAAGTTAAAACAAAGTGTTTAATAAAGTGGTATTTGATGGCGATCGATCATAATTCTTATTTCTGGATTCTTGTAGACATAATATAGAGTAGAAACCCGGGATACGGCATTAAAAATTAGTTACAAAATACAGAACTGTGTATAATGCATATGCATATAATCAAATAACATTATAAATAATACCATATGGCGGAGAAAATACTGTAATCAGAGGCTGGAAAAAACCGTCTTCCACATCATAATCTGCAAATAAAAACGTATCCTTGGCATACCGTATTCCGGGATTCTACTGCATAGAGAAACGTACGATGAAAGGTGAGCAGTCTTTGTGTAACATACTGTTATGTATTTGTGTGAGTACACACTCCTGTAAAGGTACAACCTTGTTGCCCTGTTTATTAGTAGCTCTTCAGGATCGCAACATTAGCGGTGACTCCGACTTATTCCTTGCTGGAGGTAAACAATACACAATACTGACAGGAAAACCTGTGTCAGATACAACATATCACTTACTACAAATAGTGAAGTGCAGTTTTTTCGAAAGAAAAAAATATAATTGATGTGCTCAAACATTTATCAAAATTACAACAATGGCAGCAATAAATTAAAAGTCACACTGAATTTTAGCGCATAAGGTATGTCAAATATGAAAATGTTAATCACCCCCATCAGAAAATAATATATAAAAGTTTCGTTTTCGAGAAACGATGGATAGAAATATAACTTTAAAATCTTAAGTGTACGAGTACAAGAAACAAAGGACAACGTTTTATGTTTATATATATATATATATATATATATATAAGATACGTGCAAAAATTGTGGAATAAAGATAGGAGGACATAGTTTTCAAAACCGATTTATTATAATTTTTGTAGGTTTCCGGCTTATTTTTTTATGTCATTTGAAAGAGTAATGTTAATTTCCGAAAAAAAAAAAAACAGTATTTGTACACTTGAATAAAAAAAGTAATGGAAAATGTTTAACGGCGAGCTAACCAATTCAACAAAATTTGAAGTTAAATAAATTCATTGTAAAAATCCCTTGACAGATAAATATTAGTTTTCTAGGTCAATTTCAATATTAATTAGTAAAGTCCGAAGATACTGAATAAAAAAAAAACACACACCCTTTGTCTGTCCAAAATATAGCTTAATTAGCTCCCAAAATCGAAAGATTCTCGCTTAGCAGAATATCAACAAAACTGGAGTCTCTAAAGATTGATTATACGAAAGATCAAAATTTCAGACAGTTGAAAGGTTGTCTGAAAATGACATCAGGTAGTTAAAGAAAGGTAGGGGTGCCGGTTTTTTTTTGTTTGTTTTCGAGCCGTGCGCCCGATCATTCCTACAGTAAACGTTTGTCGGATTTTTACCATTTTTTAATTCAATTATTACTAAGTTCCTGCTTTAAATTTTTTTTTTCAAGATTATATACAATATATGTTACGCCGAAGGATTCACATTCATGCAAGCAAGGGGAATATGAGAACCTTGCATATAAAAATTGTGCGAAAAATGTATATATTTTTTTAAAGTAGAAATACTTTTGCAATTATAACTTTTTGTGGAAAATAATAAATAAAAAAATGCTTAATTAAATGATAATATCGGTAGTCGAAGGAATTCATTTTTCTTTGAGCTATATCGAATTAATTAATACGGACTCAAGTTTTTTTTCGTAATGTTCGTGTAAAAATTAAATATTTTTTATTGTGTAACCCCTCCTTTGAACTGGTGGTTAGAACTCTTATATATCTGGAATTCTCGGCTCGTGTCGTCTAGTCTTCTCTGAGGTTGTTACATGAAATCTGGTATGCTGAAAGTGAATATCAAGCCGCAGGCAGGAAGAAAGACGAACTCATGTAGTCTATTCTATTGAAGCTTAATTTTCACAAATTTATGTAGAAATGTTTTACAAATCTCAATTAGTTCTTAGTAAGCTTTTCTCAAAGTCTCAAATCTCTTCATAGACAGCGACAGGCGGTTGGATGAGGAGGGAACGGGTCCCCCTCTCCAGGGAACGGCGGTTCTATACGATCTGTTCTCCCCGAAATTAACAAGCAATCTGCTTAATTTTAGAGCGTATCGACCCGATTAGAGTGGGGTGGAAGTCTCCCCAGCCAATCAAATCAGGCTAAACCCCATCGATCTGAGACCTAATTCAAGACCAAATCCCATAACCTTGAGGTCATCAACCATCACTCAACCAGTACAATATGTTCTTCTAACACCCTCGCATTTCCTGTTATTGCGTTTTTCCCAAATAACAAAATATCTCAGGTTTTTCCAACTCAAAAGCAAATACATCCATTTTGACAATGAATTAAAATATATCTATATTTATCCATCCTAAATTCTCGAGGCACCTGTCGTAACCCGGGATCGGTCAAAAGCTATCTCAGCATAGTTCTAAAGCTCCTCAATTACGTCACCATATATACACTTAAGATGCTTTATTTTCATAACAAAATCAAAAATAAATTCATGATTTTTTTTTACTCTGAAAGCCATCAATGTAGCATAAGTATTTGCACTAAGATTTGAATGACAATAATTAATTCATTAAGTCCCCGGTCATTATTTGATAAATTCTTAAATTTGCATTAAAATTGGTGTATTTTCTGAATTTTGGTGATTTTTTTAAGTTAAAGGGAGGGTCATAATATTTATACATTTTGAGCATCGGTTAGTATTTTGCACGTATCTATTATATATTAATTTGAGAACATAGACGTTTTTAGAATTCTTAATTTTGATGTCAAATGATGTATTTTCTAATAAGTTTTCGTAATAATACCTCTACTTTGTACACCATTTAAAATAGCATTTTTCATTCTGTCGAATCCTTTACATTACAAACGTTTTAGAACAACTGTGTACTCTTTCCGGAACGTTGAATAAAAAATGAAAAAAAAAAAAATCGTGCAATTTTCTTATTTCAATTCAAGCTTAGCCGAAAAGATGTTGAAACAGCTCGCGATATCACTGAAGCATTTGATCCTGGAACGACTACTGAACGCACAGCACAATGGGGGTTTAAGAAATTTCCTGCGGCGACAAGTCTTGAGGATGATGAGTGTAGTGCTGAGGAGGTTCCACGACAGTTCCCGAAGCCAGAGTTGCACCAAAAAAGGGCATGTTGACTGTTCGGTCACCTGCAAACTCTTTCATTCATTACAGTTTTTTTTTAATGCAAGTGAAACCATTACGGCGACAACGTGCTGTCGACAAATGGTCGAAATAAATCGTACACTTCGACAAAAATATCCAGCATTAATAAACAGAAAAATACCTCTTCTACAACAATGCCTGCCGAAGTTGAGCGAATTGGGCTACGGAACTCGACCTCATTACTAACCAACCGACTGCTACGTCTTCAAGCATCTCGACAACTTTCCGCGTGAGAAATGCTTACAAATCTAAGCGATATCAAAAACGCATTCAGCGACTTCATCGTCAGCAGTACGCAAGATTCTTACGTTACTGGCATGAATACATTTGCGTTGGCTAAAGTGTGTAGATTTTGATGGTGCTCAAGTCGTCAATAAATTTTTGTTTGTATGTTCTTCTTAAGTTAAAAGTGAAAAAGCCCAAGAACTTTTTCGTCAACCTGATATTTTAAATATGTTATCATGAAAATAAAACAAATTTGAAAATGCTCATTTTTGATACTACGTTAGAAAACGTGTTTTGCTAAAAAAATATGTGGTACAGTTGAACATACCCAATTTCTAAATGATATACTTCCAGAAAAATATAGTAAGCCGATATTTGTTGGAACTGTACAATCATTAACTAAATTGCATCGGCTTAAAATGTTCGATTATCACAGAAGTTGGAAATGTATAATTTTAATAGTGCAGAAGACAGAGACAGTTGTATGTTTAGCAGCACAGTTAACAAATACAATGATGTAGTAATTGTACTAGCAACCATTTTAAATAGCTAACTTTTGCTTAGAATTTAGTATCATATATGGATGCGGAAATCAGAGGAAAGAGTTTTTATATAGAGGATTAATTTGATATAACTCTTGAAAATATTGCAGAAGATTGCCAACATTGTATTAGAAGCCGCCATGCATCAAGCGACATTCCGCAATGTAATAGAATGTGGATGCAAATGCCGAGCCGTGTGCGAAGAAAGCAACCACAAAAAGAACTTGTGAACAGACAGAGGATCACATTAAGCACATCCGACATTGGAGAGGACAGCCATCAGATAAGGTGATCACAGTAGAACCGCGGGTGACGTCACGGCCGTAACGAGAAGTCACGCTTGGCGGGATAATAAGGAAATAAATATCGTTGTTACAAAAAAAAAAGGCGTCGAATGATTACTTGTCCTGTGTTACTTTCAACGTACTTTGTTACAACATGTGGATTCCTTTTGTTGCTTCCTTTACAACGTCACAACAATGCAGAGTGTAACATATTAGTAAAAACAAAATGCGCGTTGTCCACTGGAAAATGCCGTGGTACAGGCAAGTATATATATATATATATATATATATATATATATATATATATATATATATATATATATATATAGGGGGGCGTGGGTGTGTCTGTGTCCGTGGATGTGTGTCTGTGTCTGTGTGCATTAATCTATCAGTAATTAATATTTAAATGGAAGTAAATTAATACTCTAACAAAAAAAGTTGGAATTATAAGTATTTTCTAGATGACTTTTATTTTCTCTGAATACAACTTCCATTTCTGAATCTGGAATCATAACTATAATGTTGTTGTTGTTTTTTAAATAAATATTAACAATTTTTTTTAAAACTATAAACAGCAACGCATCGTGCTAATTCAATCTATAGTGTGGCAAGTGATAATCATTTATATTTGTCAGGAGAGTTAGTTTTGTTTTATTTTAATCTGACAGCCAGTTAATTTTCATGGATTTTATAAGCATCTGGGATGTGTGTCTTCAGTTTGATGAGTCTGTCGCTTTATCGAGTCAAGAATTCTCAGCTAGTCTGCTGCCAGTAGAGGAAAACGAGTATCATTTAAAGCGGGGTACATTTTTATGTGTTTTACGCTAAAGTTATGCTTTGAATCTTCTGTTACAGTACTAACGCAAACCACACACTTTTCGGCGTGTTTGGAAACCGAGCATAAATTCCGGTGCAACACACAGAGACGCACATTTTGCAATCCGGCTGATAATAATAATGTGATCATAATATGATATGAGAAAAAATAGAAAGGTGGATTACTAATGTTAGTGACACTAGCATCGGCGGGGGGGGTCTAAACTGATCGCCGAAATAGCAAATGAATATATAGACTAGGAGGAGGCATGTTCCATTTTGTTATAAAAGACTGACTTGTATGACTCAAAGTATTCCTGTTAATTACTGGCGATAGGTTACTGCAACTTTCAGTTCTCGTCGCCATCTTCTACCGAGTAGTTACCTCAGCTTCTTTCTGAGGCAGACAGCACAACCCTTATACCAGTCGCTCTCTGTATCAACCTCCTCATCCTAATTTGTTTCTTGACCCCAGTAAGGGAGTCGCGAGAGGCACTCCTTTGCAATCCCAGAAGCTTACGTTACCACTTAGGTAACCCCATTTCACGGTTGGAATAAGTTTTCTCGTCAATAAAAAAAAATCATTTTGTAGACGTCCGTAGTATATTTTGGCTTAAGTTAGTTCATTGCTTATAGATGATTGATGAATAAATTCGCGGTTATATAATTGTATACTTGTGACTTTATGTAAAGTTTTGCTTTTCTCCGATGTATTCCTGCATTTGTAATAAAATAATCGTTGAGATGTGTATAAGTTTTGCTTTTATATTTTTTTTAACTCTTTGAAAATAGCAGCTTTAAGTGTTTCTTTATTTCTATTGTATGGGTTAGATAGTATCTAACAATGTGAATATCTGTATACCGATGAGAATATAGAAAGACTGCTATTTTTTAATATGGAGTTCCCTTAAAAGATATACTATGATTGGAAAAAAAACTTGCTTCAGTTAAAAGATATCTCATTCTCTGGCAGAAACTTTAAGCGATACTGTAACTAGAAATTACACTTTTCTGTCCTCCATCTGTGATAAAAAATCTTCTAAATGAGACAGTTTTGAGCCTCAACCCAGACTGCCTTATTTTAAGTTGAAATTTAAAACCTAAAACTGTGTATAACTCTTATCTGACCAATAAACCTTATTTTCTCGGGTTGTACTGTACGTCTCTTTCTACTGTACGTTTTTTTCTACTGTACGTCTCCTTCTACAACGGGCGTTCCAAAAGCAGTTTCTCCTTTTTGTCCATCTGACCCAACGAGATCAGAGGGAGGTGAAATTGCTTTGTGATGTGGACTTAACTTAATCAATTAATATCTGATAGTTTCTCTCTGTTGCGGATATTGATGCTGTTAGACTCTAAGAAGGCAATTTCTACTATAGACATTCGTTAGAGTCAGAGATGCGTTATTAAATTCATGGTAAAAATGGATAGAGAATGGTAATGAATATACAGACAAATCAATCCTGGCACACAAAATAGTGTTCATTTTAATAAGATTGTGGTTGCATGGAGGGCTGCTTTGTAATGTAATTCAACGACACATAATTAGTTTACAAACTATTGTTTTTTTTTAATATTCTGATTCCAATACAAAATAGTTTTATGTTTTGGCGTTTCTTTCTTGTTCTAAAATTTAAAAAAAGGTTACATGAATGCTCTCAAAGAGAATTTCCTGCATGATAAAATATTTTTTTCTTCCATTGTGGATCTTGGAATTGATGACATATGAGAATTGTCGAATTGGCGTAGCTTGGTAAGGAGGAGCTCAGAAGGTCCAAGTGTACGTGTAAAAGCTGGACTTTGATACGGTTACACCAAAAGGACGTGGATACGTCAGTTCCATTAACTAACCGCGAGACGTTACTTTTTAAACGTTTTATATACTCATATATGGTATTTGTTTAGCTTGGTCGAAATGTACCTGCATTTACGTTTTGTGTTTATCCTTTGTGTTGAATGACTTCCTATTTCCGATGAAATCAAGGGAAAGGATGGAAAGAAGAATAGAGAAGAAAATAAAGAAAGGATGGAAGGTTTACAATCTGGTGAATCGAGGGTAAACGTTTGAATATGTTTTTATATTTATTCTCATAGCTGTAGCAGTAGAAGCTATAATAGTACTAGTAGTACTACGACTAGTAGTAGTAGTAGTAGTAGTAGAGAGAGTAGGAGGAGGAGTGGTGTTGGCAGTATGTCACAGAATCACTCCAATATTCATAGCTATTCAATATTTTCAGTTAAAAATAGAAAACTTTATTTTTGGAACGACCCTAGTAACACTAACCACGCTCCAGACAACCATGCGTATCCATCGTTTATCACTGCAAAAACACGGTATCGAATATGTAGAAAAATAAATAAAATATCGCTCATTTCAACGGTACCACTCCGTTCTTCACAGTTCTTTAACATTTTGCAAGTTAAGGAAATATGATCCTTTATTTGGAGCAATATATATATATATCGCCTCCCCCCAGCATGTTAGGGTACCAAGTTGGTTAAAGGGAAAATTATTCCCAACTCGCATTTAGGTAAAAATGCACTTTAGTAAATAATTGAATTCTTTTAAAACATATCGCTAAAACCAAAACAAACAACATCTAAGTAAAATGCAATATATCCAGAGAGTCGTGCGAGATGGGTCAGCGGTAAGGGGGTTAGGCTCATTACCGTGGGGTCCCGATTTCGAATCTCGCTAGATTCAGCCACTCTGATGAGTAGTAGCCGAAAAAACACGTCTCAGTGGATAATTATATTTTAAAAATAATATATATATATATATATATATATATATATATATATATATATATATATATGTGTGTGTGTGTGTGTAAATTTTTACCATATAGTTTTTCTGCCTTTTTCCCGTTTCTAGCTTTCTTAATCTCTGTGAAAACCTATAAACTGTCAATCACTGTTTAATAACTTTTTTGATGCAAGTATGATTAATATCATACTTATAGTTTCTTTGAATGAATTAACCTACAAAATTTATTGTATATTTTAACACCTATTTCCTTTTTTTTGAGAATTTTTTTTTTACATTTCGCCGAATTAGATCTTTTTTGTTTTTTGGACTCTGTGTCGGATGATTAAAATTTTGTATACTTTCCTTGCAAGTTTATAATTTCTTTTTCTTTTAGTTTGAATAAATTTTCAATAATAAATCTTTTCTATCATATATGTATATATAGCTATACAATTTATTCTATATATATATATATATATATATATATATATATATAAAGAAGTGAAATTGCCTGTGCGTGGTCTGTGTGTGTGCATGTACCAACCAAACTACTCTGTCAATTTTAAGTCTACAGACTCGAGATTTGAGATAAGAGATATTAAGATTTGGGAAAATCTTTTAAGTCGATTCTCGGCCAGAGATTTGGCTGCAACGTTAAACGATTTGACCTTTGAAAATTCTACAAAACTTCTCCGCCAATCTTGAGTCTATACACATGATATTTTATATGTAAGTTCCTTGGATATTGGATCGAACTTTCTCATTTTATTTAAGCGCGAATCTATGAATATTACGCTGTCAAAATGGGGTCAAATTTAAAAAAAAATTAGATCTACGGTATCTACCAAATTACTCAGCCAATTTTTAGTCTAAACGTTGGAAATTTTCAATTATGACATTGTATTCAAACATAGGAAAAGCTTTTAAATCGGTTGTTAGCCGAGAATTCGGTAACCAAGGGGTCAACGTTAAAACGATTTGACCTTCCGATCTCTAGCAAACTATTAAGCCAATTTTGTGTCTAAATATTTGAAATTCGAAAGCCAGTTTCTTAATTAATTTTGGAGCATAAATATGGCTGCCAAGAGATCAAGGTTTAAAGTGTATATCTTTGCAGACTCTACTAAACACTTGAAATTTGAGATGTACCTTACCTGGACACGAGACAAACATTTTAATATATATAAATATATATATATATATATATATATATATATATATATATATATACATATATATATATATATATATATTAGCATTTAAGCCTGGCGTTGCCCCGTAGTGGTGTATGTTGAGCAAAAAAAAAGCTGTCAGTTTGTTTTTTTTTAACTTTACCTCCTATTGTGGTACCAGTATATATATATATATATATATATATATATATATATATATATATATATATATATATATACATATAAAATAAATAAAAGTAGAATATATTCCAAATTTCATGATGTTTAAACAATTCAGATTATTATTACTTATTCATTTTAGTAGATTGTATTATTCATTTAAATACGTTGATGTACACTGTTTTCGACAATGTCTGTTTCTTAGCGCAAAATTATTTATTTTCTACTTGCAAATAGACAATATTTTGAAATTGAATATATACGCCTTTTATCATTCATATTCTTTGCAATTACATTTTGCTTCATAAATTAAATGTGAAATATTACTGAAAGAATGTAATTATAATTTCGCATGAATGTATGTATACATATATGTTTACATCTCTCTATATTTCTATGCTCCAATAAATTTTGGGTTTTGTGTATTGATATTCGTATCAAAACCCATTTTTTCCTATTTATTAAACAATATATAACTGTGGATATGGATCTAAGAATTGCCTTAACTAGCAAAAGATGTAGTTAATTTTCATATTCTTTTAAGCATTCATTTTACTTAATGTCCTATGTGGGGTTTTTTTTCGGTATTGATAAGGGAACGATCATATTTAGTAAACTATTACGCGTAATTATATTAATGCATATATTCAACACGTAATATTTGCGTTATATGTTTGTAATAAAAACAATAATGGTTCCATACGCAAACACACACACACATACACACACACACACACACACACACATATATATATATATATATATATATATATATATTTCTCTGTAAACGTATATATTTTTGTTTAAAAAATTGCCAACCAAACTCCTCCTAGAGATTTGGTCTAGAAACGTGAAACTTCATATATAAGTTATTCGACTATGTGAAACATTATATTTGGGGATTAACCCAGGAAATTTTTTACAAAAGTGTGAAAATTAAAAATAAAAAAATAACCAGATGAAGGTCGAATGCCAGCACTACAAACATGCATGCATCACATAGTATTTATTAATTAATGTTTTAATGTTTAGCACATTCATTACACGACAGAGGGAAAAATAAATCATGCATGCAAAGAAGGATAGATTGACTGTGCGCCAAAAATGAAAAGTTACTTTTCACTAAGTGACCCTTCCTCTAAGTCAGCCCCTCAACCTCTGCCTCCTGAATAGATTGGAATCTCGCTATCACAAACACCATTTGCCGGGGTTAGGGTTAGGGTTAAGGTTAGGGTTTGAGTCAGGGGTTTGGGTTAGGGTTAGGGTCAGGGTCAGGGGAATCGAACAGTACGCTTTAGCCTCATGTCCAAGCCATAAAAAAGCTAAGCAAATTTTATCCGTTTCGCATGAAATTAAGCAAATCTAATTATTTCTTGTTTCCTTATGTTTTTTATTCTTCTAAACTTTATATATATACATATTTTATATTGATAATTTTCACCAATTGAAATAGAATTATAAACAGCGAAATAGTCTATTCACCTCGCTTAAATAATAAGCCATGGTCATAGTAAGAGAAGAATTGCTAAAAAAATTATGCTAATTTAGTTAGAAGACAGCAGAACTTTATTTACGTATGATATTTATCATCTTGCAAACCATACTAGTGCGCTTCTGAGCCTAGTCTGGAACCGCGACGCATAACTTACCTTTTCTAATCTGACTGCCCAGTATAACTTGTAAATTTACTGGGTAAGCCTTTTGCGAATGAATTACTGTAAACAGTTTTTTTTTCAACACATTGTTGAAACACTGGAGCAGATGCAATATGTGAGACTTACTTGAGTCGGCCTTTGTCTGGCCTTTATCTCTGACTAGATCAACAGGCCCCAACTATATTTCTTCCAGAAGAGAAAATTGTTCTATGCATACGACATTTATTCACTATACTGGCCTAGACTATTTTAAAACTGATGCTAAATCACTTAAATCTAATTTTTTCAATCTTTATCCCCTAAGACAGACTTTATCCCCTAAAACTGAAATTCGTCATCCCCCTCGTACGGGCAAAACACTGTTCACTCTTATTGTATTCCAAGTAAACTAGCGAAAAAAAGCATATGCAAAGTAAATTCCAGAATTTATCACAAACCTGGATTTATTTTTTCCTACATTAGAAAAAGATAGGACTTATTTAAGTAATATACTAAATATATAATTACTATAAACTCGCTCAGATTGAAAATGTGGCTGCCTTGCTATTTATTAAAACCCATGGAATAGAGTTTGCCTGCCTTATTTTCAATTATATTTGTACCTGAAATATACAGTGATCTTAGATCCGTCACTAAGACTATTTCTGAATAGATACACAATGCTTTGTGCCTGACCTAATTAACTGTCTTTAACTACGAATTACGACGCGCCATGTACTAATAGTTTCTCTCGTTACAGTACTAACATCCCCTCTTGCTTGCTACGTATATCCAATATATACCTTACCTACGAACGACTGCTTTTGTCTGATTTGCATGTTAAATAACAATTTTTTCTCTCTAACTAAACTTTACTTGGCTATAAATTCTTATTAATTCTACTGTATTCTGTAAGTTTATCCTCTCCTAAAAACTTACAGTTTACTCAACTCCCCTAGCTACCACTAACACTTATACATTACACACGCCGTGGAGTGGAGTCCTTAGGTTTCAGCCCTTAACCTTCGCCGATTGGAAGCCATTATCAATAATCATCTATACATTTCTACCGCTAAGGCATGCATTAGTTTATTCTTACCCAGTTAGATACTCACTAGCTATAGTCTGTACTTAGGTTTGCAGCTATCTACATTGCATAGAAATAGTTGTCTCATCCATAGTTTTGCAATGATACATACAAAAACTGAACCGACACACTGTAATGCAAAATACACCTTCATGATTTTTAAACGAAAGCTGAAGATATCTTCATTAGAAGTGGAAAAATACTTAATACACACAACCTCCATATACTCGCATCCGCTGGAAATCTTGCCATATGTCTATTTACCTTATTATACACACTGAACACGACATAGCTTATAATTTTACTTCCAATTATACGTGTACTGTATTGTAATCCATAACAAAAATGACGTGACTTGTAACTACATTGAAGATACATCTTAACCGCCCTGCCATCTAAAATACCCAGAGCCTGGGCAACATATTTTTAGTTAATTCTTAATGTCAAGCCATTCTGTAATGCGTTATCTTATTCCTAAGTTATCCAACATAAAAATAATAAAAAAAATTCAAATTTTAATGAAAAATATTAAACCATTTATTAACTCCTTCCAACAAATCTGTTGCAAATATAACTTCTTCCACTGAATGAACTTTTACTCACTCACTCCCCCAGTAACAACGAAATAGCAATGCCCCTTAATCACTTGGAGGAGTGCAATTTTTCAGTAGATATATGACATTTACATACTAACTTAGTAACATTAACTACCCACCTGGATTACGGCCTAAACCAGGAAAAACCTTTACCGTACTGATGGACCGTAGATCTTCCCAGGTTATCCGACTAGGAGAAGGAAAACACTGAAACTAAGCCTAAGAAGAGAGAGGCCTCTCCAGTCTTGGATGATAACCTTCCTAGAGCTAGTAAGTCAAACGAATTACCGGTCTGCAAGAATAAACTGCTTAAGGAGTAAAAAGGCACTGTCTATCGCACGGTTTCTATATTCCTTCTTTGCCTATTAGCCAGGCGTAGTGGTGAAATTACAGATATTCCAGAGAAACACTCAGTGGTAGATCTTGTTTCCTGAATAGAGCAATGATCGCCGTTTTCCCCTCTCCCGATACATCCCATCCCTCTAAACTGGGCACTTGGGCGTGCTTGAACGCCATAATGCCAGTACAAGTAGATTGGGTTGACCATCGTCTGATGGGTTAAGGGTACTGGATTGACAGTTCCTGGCTGCTGTTTCCAACTCGTAGCACAAGAGCATTAACTCTTGGGTAGCGCTTAGAGCGGCTGCTCCATCAAAAGTTGAATAATATCGGGCTGTTTGTAGTGCCATGTCGCGCATGGAAAGGGACCCTGCACCCATCCTCGGTGGGCTTTACTGAGGTCAAGATTCTAGTAGATGGAAGGTCAGCAGATGGTCTACTTGTGTTGCATGTCTGGTATTCTGCATAACCACTTGTTCAGCACCCCTTACCTAAACTGAAACTCTTAAAAAAATGATGACAGTACAATCTAAAATTACGGTTAAACCAGGATGAAACTCAAACACAACCAGATTGCCTCCTATCTTGAGGCTTGCATTTACGAACATCCGTGGGCTTAGAACTAATTTAAATGATGTTAAAGCATTTCTCCTAACAAACACTCCGGATATCTTAGCACTGAGTGAGACTAACTTACACTCCTCCATCCCCTCTAAATACATGCCCAGATATCTCCAACTCTGCCGTAAAGAATCTGACAGACATATGCACGGGCTTGGAGTCTATATTCGAAACACCCTATCCTTAAGTAGCGAAAAAAAAAAAAAACTAGAATCGGACGGTAAAGCTTTTATGTCCTTTAGAATTAACATGCACCATAACATTAGTTACTTTTATTTTCTCTACCGCTCTACCTCGCCCAGGACAGCACCTTAATAAACAAAGTCCCTGCCAGCATAGATACAGCACTTTCCCTCGACACTAGCGCACAAGTGCATGTATTTGGTGACTTCAATGTCCACCACAACAACTGGCTTGGATTTTCTACTTACACAGACGCAGTTGCTAGCAAAACACATAGCTTCTCTATATCTTATTCCCTATCAAAGATGGTTACGTTTCCAACCCAACTAACAAGAACAATGCGCATCGCTTTTACATCTGTTTCTGATCACAGTTCCCGATTATTGTGTTATGAATGCCCACAGCCTACTTGGGAATGTTGATCATGTAGTGATAAAAGTTGAAATCACCCTAAACTCTAGAGCCAAAACGGAAGAGCAATTGTTCAAAGCAACGATATGTTATAAAAAGGCTGACTGGGAAACCATCAGAGACGCCCCATGGCGAAATATCTTTTCACTTCCTGCTGAACAGTGTGCAACTGAGACAACTGAATGGTTCCAAACAGCAGTTCCCACTCTCCCCAATGGTTTACTTCTCTATGTGCAGCTGCCATTGCGCATATTTAACCGACCTAAGTCCAGTGCAAGCAGACAGACGTATATAGAAGCCAGAAATAACTGTAACAAAGAAATAGCGACAGATAAGAGAGAATTTACTGAAACCACAAAAAAAAAAAACGCATCGAAGCACAGAAATTAGGAACCTGTAACTTCTGGACAATCTACAAGAGTGTAGTAAATAATGGCAATCAACAATCCCCCCACTATCCAACAATCATGAAGTTGTTTGCTCTGCAACCGAGAAGGCTAACATACGTGCCAGTCGGATTTCCTCCAACTCCACACTGGACCCTGCTAACCTCTCCCTCCCTGGTCCTCCTTTGCGAACAGACGCCAAACTTGACGATCTGAAAATTACCCCTTCTCAGGTGCATGCTATCATAAAAAAATCTTAACATTTCAAAAGCATGTGGACCTGATCTCATCGCGGTTGTGCTATTAAAAAAGTGCTCCTGAATGAATCTTGCTGTCCTGCCCGCTGAAAACTGCTTCTGTGGTACCAGTTTTCAAGAATTCTGGCGAAAGAACTGACCCAGTAAATTATTGTCCCATTAGCCTCCTCCCACTTTTCGCCGAATTATTTGAGTCCATAATTAACCTATTTCTACTCCATCAACTTACAGATGCTAAACTTCTGATCAACCAACAATATGGATTTAGGCAAGCCCGTTCCACAGCATATATCCTAACTGTAATCTCTGAGCGCATATACAATTCGCTTGACAAAGCAGGGGAGGGTACAGCGGTACCTCTAGATATATCTAAGGCTTTTGACAGGATATGGACTGAAGATCTTCTCGGAAAGATCAGATCAGACGGTATCACTGGAAGAATACTCAGCATAATTAAATCCTTCTTAGATAAGAGAAAAATCATGAGTCTATCGTTGGTCCTCTATTATCTCTTCTTCTATTCTATCTTCTTCTATCTTCTATCTTCTTCTTCTATCTTCTTCTTCTATCTATATAAATAAAATGAACTCATTTTTTCACGTCTGATTTTGATATTAATAGGATTAAAAAATCAAGATATTTCATGCAAATATAATATGCACAAACGGCAGAACAATATCTGAGGTGTTTTATAGGCTTATTATTTCTCAAATTCCTCGATAATCTTAGATTGCTATACTTTTTCTGCTGAGAAGTCACGGCCAAAATCGGTTAAGATCAATGGAAGTGGTAAGATATTTTCTCTCTAATAAATTCCTCCTCCCCCTGCCACCACTTAACACCGTTTGGGGATCGTTCACAAGGAACAGTTGAGAAGAGAACACCGGTTTGGCTTCGTAGTTCTTTCATGTGAAGTTATTTAAAATCACTAAACTAAGCTGCAGTGCTCTGTGGCGTAGTGGTTAGCGTGCTGGACAATTCACATTATATGTTCACGTTCGCGCCGACCTACCGTAGTCATTTTTTTTTTTCCTAAACAACTGGAATGGACTTTTCTTGATGGCCGAACTGTTAACGTTGCAGATGTTTTTTTGTTTTTTTTTTTCACTTTATTTTCCTACTTTTACTCATGACTCCGGGTTTGATCCTTCCTACTTACCTACCATAACATTTTTTAAAACTCCCCCCCGTCCCGGAAACAAACACTCGGGCAACGCCGGGTACCCCCGCTAGTTCCTAATATTCATAAATGACATGCCTGACAAAATTGTCTGTGAGATGGGTATATATGCTGATGACACTACGCTCTCTAACAGACACGACAGGAAAACAAATGAACACATATCTAAAGAAATGGCAGAAACACTAGAGGATGACCTCCAATCTGTAGTGGGATTGGGGCAAAAATGCATGGTCACATTCAATGCTGCCAAGACTAAGCTTCTTTCCTTCAATAATTACAAGAAACCTTCTCTACCACCAATATCAATGGCTAAAGACTCTTTATCTAAAAGCACATCTTTTAAACTCCTCGGTTTAACGTTCATAGGAAACAGGAGTTGGATAAATTACATTGTGAGCATTGCCAGAACCGCTGCGAAAAAAGTAGGTTCTCTTTTTCGTGCTAGAACTACTGACGCCAGACAGAATCCTGTACCTCTATAAAACCACCATCCGCCCATGTATGAAGTATTGTTGTCATATGTTGGCTGGTGCATCTGCTACCTGTCTCTCACTCCTAGACAAGGTTCAAAAGAGAGTCGGTAACCTGATAGGTCCTGAACTGTCAAGTAAGCTTCGACTGCCTGCTCTAGAATGGTGAATGCTCCGACGAACTGAAAGCACTTGTACCACCTAGACGTAAATATCCCCGACATACCTGACATGCAACAAAATCCCACCCCTTCACAGTTGAGATCCCTAGATGTGAGAGGGCCTTCTCCTCCAATAGTTCCTTCCCCAGAACACCTAGCTAGACTTTGGAATTCTCTTCCGGGTTCCGACTTCCCCAACTGTACTGGCATGCAGAAGTTTTAGTGTGACGTAGCTTATGTCCCTGATAGTAGCCCTCTTTTTTGGTGTGAAAATGAAATAAAAAAAGCTAAACGTCTTGGTTTAGTTTCTTTATGGTAGTGCACGTGTATTTTTTTTTTAACTTTTTAAATCATTACCTTATATTGGTTCCAATATAATTCAATAATAAATACGAAATCTGCATTAATGAAAGGATCATATTCAAGCGTATTTTACGACCGGGCTATGCCAGGCACCTTGCTATATATATATATATATATATATATATATATATATATATATATATATATATATATATATATATATATATATATGTACACTAACATCTAAGTTTTTTTGAAAACCCATTGATTTAAGTTCCTTTATCTTTATATGGCTCATTGCCATTCAGTCTAATTTGTCAAAAGCAAAGATAAGTAAATAAATAAATAAAAACACAAGAAGTTTACAGAATAAAATAACTGAATGCTATACGCATTAGCCGCAACACGTGACGTCTCTACCCGAAACCCCGCACCGGAAATGGTTATCACGTCTACGAACGATCGATCTGCATCGGCGTTGATCGGGACTCTTGCCTTTTTTTTTTTTTTTTTTTTTTTTGGCATTCAATGCGATAAGTAAAATGAGCCGAGTGCGAACGGACATTTGCAGATACCACGCAACATGGCCTCCACAGAAAGCAACAAAAGAAAAGGGAGAGAGAAAAATAATAAAAATAAACAATATATATATATATATATATATATATATATATATATATATATATATATATATATATATATATATATATATAAACAAAACTGAAGCGGATGAGAAATACGATCACTTCCGGTGACGACAAGTTACGGAGCATCGGATGTGAGCATGCAGCCGGCGCGTCAGCTTATGCACACAGACTTACACACGAGTTTACCATCGCTTTTGGCACGCTATCAAACAGCACGAGATATGAAATCTACAGTGTTGCATAGACAATGCTTATGATACTGCTCAATGCATGAATTTGCTGACGTTCTCGGCACAAAATAAAATCGTTCTTGGTCAAGAGAGAACATCGTTATTGACGAGGATAATTTCTTTTTCGTCCTAAGCGCTTTTTAAAAGAAAGAAGAACAAATACCCCGTGACTGCTTCATAGCTGACTATAACATGGTAGCCTTCAAATCTAATGCAAATAACTTCTTGTTAATCCGTCCTCTTAAATAAACAAATGCTGCCCATTATGAAGGTATTGTATCACAGTCTACCGGCACCCATATCCACTTATTCTCGAGTGACTCTTGCGTTTTCATAAATGTTGAGCCCCTCGTAAATTGTATCTTTAGCCGCCATTTTTAATAATCAGTTTTTGTCCATTTCATCCATCGTTTCTAATTGTCTGAAGGCGTATTTCGTCGTCGAACGGATAAACTCGTTAAACCTCATCCTTATTCATATTGTATAATCACAAACAATAGGCTGATCCAATTTTTAACCATATATATATTTGGTTTTGAACTTATTGAAATGGGGATAATTCAACATATTGTTCTCATCATTTTTTTACGGTGCTTCAGCCGATCTAATGTCCAAACGTTTTTTTAAAGTGCATTTTGCCAAACTCGGGAATGGAATTTTGAAGGGAACATTTATCTTTTAATACACAGAGGTAATATACTCTTCTTTATTAAAGGTTGTGTCTATTTCCATTCTATGGAGGCCAGGCGCGAACGCAGACCCCACAATTTTATTATACAATTCCTATTTAAGTTAAAACATACTTATCAAAGTATTCTTATGTACATCTCTATCAAAAACAGTTGTAAACGTTTTTGTTTAATTTTTAATTTTTTATTTCCATAGTTTGTAGACCAGGCGCGAACGCAGACTCCACAATTTTAATGAACCACTGTTCTGTCCGATCAAACATACCCATTCCTGTGTCTTGATACATCTTCTATCATCATATGTAATCAGTTTTTTTTTTATATATTCAACCATATAGGAGCCTATTCGTGACCATACACACACACACACACACACACATTGAGCTTTATATATATATATATATATATATATATATATATACATTTGTCTATGTGAGTTCGTTTCTTATAGACTCCATAACGGCTGAACAGATTTTCTTTTGCATTTACAGAACTTAAGTGTATAACCCTGGGAGTGACTTTATTAATATTTTGTCTCAGAATACCCCCCCATAATTACCGATAATCGAAACCGTTATTTTAATTTATCTATCATCGGTAAAGCCATTTTCTCAATGTCGTCGCTTGGCAACAATAACAGAACAAGGGGCCGTTAAAATTTTATAGTGGCTAAGTCGATAGCGTGTTTTTTTTTGTTTTTTTTTTAATGACCTGGTGTGTAGGTTCAAACTTTGCACGTAAATTTTGCAATTTTTGAACAACTGCATAAATTTATAAGACTTGAGAATTTATGTTTTTTTTTTGTTTTGTTTTTTTTGCTTTTGATTTTTGAAAGTTCAATCCCCGCACGTAAATTTCTTAATGTTCTTTTCTGTTAACTAGAAAGAAGTTTATACAAAATAATTTTATAAACAAAAACAATCGGGTCTCTAGACTGCAGTGTAGAATAACATATATTTTGGACTAAGTTACTCCATGGATGCAGGTGAAGCTTCCTCCCGAGCGATTTCACGGATTTCGATGACGATAAAACTATAGGAGTGTGAAGTATTCGTTGATGACCATTCAATCCCGGGCAACATCGTGTATCCGTGTTAATATATATATATATATATATATATATATATGTATATATATACATATATACAAATTGCAAATTCTATTGTTATGATGACTGAATTGATGCATTCATGAACTGGAAGTTTCGTTTCGCTGTTGCAGATAACGACCGTGTGAAACTCTTAAAAAATAACTAGTGTCATGAACGTGCTTCAGAATCAGAAGTTCGTCACTGAATGATTGAAAAAATATACAATAGAAAAAGTTGTAATTAAAAACAAAAGAAATTAAGAAACAATAAACAGTGGCTTATGTTAATAGTGCCACGGCTGTCTTTATAGCTCTTCACATTTTACGTTACAATATATATATATAAGGCTTTACTTTCGAACTGGCCCTCCTACGACCAAGCGCGCTTCGGCTACAATGCGCAGCAATCGTTTATCGCTGGCAAAAGCATTCACTATGGTGGTGACTATGTCGAGAAATACATTCGTTTTTATAGTACCACTCTCGCCTTCGTAGCTCTTTAACATTTTGAGCAGAAAAAAATAGGAGTCATTTCTTTAGGAACGCCCCCTGTAATAGTAATGGACGTTATCGGATTAAATGGCAAATAGAAACTCTGTAAACATAATAATTCAACTCCAAGAAGCCTGTGTCAATTTCGAAGAGATATATCCAGCAAGTATTATGTAAAGTTCGCAGAGGTGTTGGTGTGCCTTATTCTTCATTTCTTGTAGAATACATTTCTGTGTTTCGTGTGGATAGAAAAAATGCATAGAAACATACGTCCTGCCTGTGTGGGCCCCCTAATGTATATATATATATATATATATATATATATATATATATATATATATATATATATATATATATATATATATGCGTGTGTGTGTGTGAGTGAGTGTGTTAGGGAGTGTATACACACACACACACACACATATATATATATATATATATATATATATATATATATATAGATAGATAGATAGATAGATAGATAGATATGCGTGTGTGTGAGTGAGTTAGGGAGTGTATACATACATGTATATATATATATATATATATATATATATGTATGTATGTATGTATGTAATGTATATGTGTATGTGTGTGTGCACGTTTATAAATGCATAAATATATTCATAAATATTTGGGCAAATTACATATATGAATATGTATATGCAAATTAGAAGTGCACGTTGCTAATGTCAGATGTTCATATGAACTACCGGAAGTGGTCACGTGTGTTACGTGTAAACCAATGAAGTGTTAACGAAGACAGCACTTGGTGTCGGTTTGATCTATTGCCAAGGAATCAAAGGTTACGAGCCAAGGTAATTTGCAAAGATGCATCGGAAAGTTAAAAGGCAGTGAAAGAAATTGAGAGACAATGGAAGAAAATCGGTGTGAGGAAAAAAGGGGAAATGGAAGGAAGTATAAAGGAACACGTAAAGAAAGACAAAAACATAAATCAATTAATAGGTAACAGAGAGAGAAAGAGAAAGAGAGAGAGAATGTGTGTGAGAGTGAGAGAAAAAGAGAGAGGGAGAAAGCGAAATTAAAGGGGAGAACGGATGTTGACGTCTGCAAAGAAAGAACTTCTACGTCTTATTTATAATTAAATATGGTATATAGCTTTTAGAACATCAATATTGGCTTAATAAAAAAAAAATGAGAAAGAAATTGAAAAGAATTGGAAAGAAATAAAGGATGAATAGACAACAAAGAAATAGGATAATAGATAGATAGATAGATAGAGAGTATGGCTGTCAGAAAGAGAGAGATAGGGAGGGAGAGGGGGAGAGGGAGACGTAGGAATAAAACAAGAAAAGAGCGAACCTATGTTGAATTCTGAAAAGAAAAACATTCGACAATTTATTTATAACCGCAGAAAGTAGTCAACCAAAAAAAGAAGTTAACAAATTAGTTAAATGAATAAAAACAAAAGTCAGAAAAGAACATAGAAAAGAAGACGATAAGATAGAAAAATAAAAGCGATAGGGTAAGCGTATTAAATAGACGATTCTTATTTTTCAAAAGAAAGAAATTCAACTTCTTTATATAAATATACTAGCCTGAGTGGTTGTAGGTGTTAGGGTTAGGGTTAGGGTTAAACAAAAAAAAAAAGTTTGATTAAGCAGGCAGGCTCAAACCCGTGACGCGAAGGCGAAAAGAAAGTGTAGGTGTATGTAATGGCGTTGGTTGAAAAAAAAAAGAAGAAAATTACGAGGGTAAAAATTAAGGAGTAGTAAGCAGGCCCGAACCATACAGCAAAGGAGCAAAAGAGAGTGACAAAAAAAAACGTGACGTTTGCTGTTGCGCCCATCGCAAAAGCTTAAGTGACGTAGGTTTAAATTAAGTGTAGACAATCAAAAAGAGGGGGTGATATTCGAAAATGTCGGCAAAACAAGAGACCCCTCTGTAAAGAAAAGTGCCCAGTTAAGAGTGGAGGAAGCAATACATATAACCAATTTTTCGATATTCGTCGTCCGAAAGGACGATACTGGTCCCGTAAAAATCCGTCGCCTCCGTCAAAAGTTTTAGGCAGACATACAAACGTACATACATGCATTTAAACAGACAGGTGAGAATTATATCATAGAAGATTATACAGCATATCAGTCTTCAATATTTGTTTAATGAAAAAGAAAAATACATCAAAGTTAAAGTTGAAGACAAATAAGCAACACAGAGAGAAAAGGAGAGAACAAGTAAGTGGGAGAAAGAAAGAAGTAAATAATGTTTAGTTTACGAAAAGAAAAATTCGACGTATTTTCCTTATATAAATAGCTTTTACTAGCATGGGTGTCCGGTGTTGCCCGGGCGTTTTTAGGTGTATGCTGAGCAAAAGAAAAAAAATTGGTAATTTTGTTTTTAATCTGACCCCTAATATGGCCCTTTAACATTTATTGTTTTGGGCTCAAATTAAGTTATTAAGTTAGATCTATGTCCACGGAACCTATATCTAACATTTGAAGTGTTTAGACCAAAAATTGTCGAAGGAGTTTGGTAGAGTTCTCAAAAGTCAAATCGTAAAACTGTGTTAAATTTGTGGCCAAAATCCCATCACATCGAAGTTATTGCGTATGGAAATGTACACACACACACACACACACACCCACACACACACACACACACACACACACACACTTTCACTTTTATAGAAATAAAAATAATAGAGAGATAGATTTATTTAACAAAAATATATACGCATACATAAATATATATGGAAACAATTTTGTGTTTACTATAAACCTTTTTCGCAAATATTATGCAAGTATAAATCATGTAGAATATCTGCATGAATATAATTACACGTAATAATTAACTAATGATGATTATTCCATTAAAAACCCGAAGCAACTAATAGGGAATTAATTAAAATTAATGTTTAAAAGAATATGCAAATTAGCTAGATCGTTTGCTAGTGAATGCAATTCCACAACCAAGATATAAGAACATTGTATTTTCCTTTTAAATAAATAGACAAGAGGGTGTTTAATATGAATATCGATACACACAGAAGAACACCAGATTTATAGGAGCGTAGATCAATAGATATGAAGCATACTTTCGAAAGGTATTGTACAACATATATGAAATAATTCACTTCCTACAAAAACTACAATAATTTTAAGAAAATTTAAAGAATTTTTAGTAGATGGATTATAAGGATTTCCTAATCTTCTATCTATCTATCTATCTATCTATATATATATATATATATATATATATATATATATATATATAAAGTGAACGTGTATGTGTGTGTGGTTGTGTGTCTGTGTACATTTCCTTACGCAATAGCTCTGTCATTCTTTAGTCTACAGATTCGAAATTTGATATACAGGATACTGAGATTTGGGAAAGTCGATTTGACCGGTTTTTCGCCAGAAATTTTGCGATTAAGGGGTCAAAGTTCAACGATTTGACCTTTGAGAACTATACCAAACTCCTCCACAATTTGGGGTCTATGCGCTTGAAATTTTAGATATATGTTCCTTGGGCATGGATCTAACTTAATAACTTGATTTCAGCCCAAAACAATCAATTTTAAGAGGTGATAATAGGGGGCAAAGTTTAAAAAAAATTTACCTCTGCGGTCTCTTCCAAATTACTCAGAGAATTTCTGGTCTAAATATTTGAAATTTTACATAAAGGGTAATCAGAGATAGGGCAAGATTTTTCATACGTTTGAGTCGAACATTTTTAGTTACCAATATATAAATGTATGTATGTGTGTATGTCTGTTTGCATGTCTGCCTTAAACTTTCAATAAAGGTGACGGATTTTAGCAAGATCAGCATCGTTTTTAAAGTTGGATCTTTCGTACGACAAATATCGAAAAATTAGCTAAAAACATTAATATTTTCCCCTTCAACATGGCACTTTTCTACAGATGGCGGGGAGGTCACTTTTTTCGCCGATATTTTTTAAAGTTATTCTCTCCTTAAGTTTGTCTAGCCTTAATTTTTAAAAAAATGTTGCTTCCGCTTTTGCCGGTGGTCGTAACAGCATAGACGTTAGGTGTTACCCCGTTCTTTTCCTCCTTTGCGTTACGGGTTGGAGCCTGCCTTCCTACTACGACTTTTTTTTTGCTCAACATACACATCGTAACACCCGGGCAACGCCGGGTACTCATGTTAGTATATATATATATATATATATATATATATATATATATATATATATATATATATATATATATATACACTTGTGCCCGATATTATTCATACCCCCTCTTGAAAATTGAGTTTATTAGGTGTAACTTTGTAAGAATTTATTGTTTACGTCCATATTGATACATATTCTTAATAAACCTCTTCTGATCATTTTCGTCATTTTAAAATCTCGGGATACTTGTAATAAAAGAAATATACAGCTATTTATAAAATCTGCAATGTTCAAAAATAATCATACCCCCTTATTTTTTCAGTATTAATCGAGTTTCTGACTGTTTGTTTCCTGTTTGATTCTTATTTTGAATGCTTTTATACAACCTTTGATTAATTTCATTTCGTTTTTTGCATTTTTCAGAAATTAAAATGATATCAACTGAAAACCAAAAAAAAAAGAATAAAAATTATTAGAATGGGGAAGAAAAAAGAGCTTAGTAATGATCTTAGGACTAAAATTGTGAATTCACATAAGGATGGTTTAGGTTACAAGTCAATTTCCAAGAAATTTGAGGTCCCTACAGCAACAGTACAGAGCATCATCAAAAAATTCCAGAGCCACCACACAACAAACAACTTGATTGGTAGAAGAAGGAAAAGGAACTGTCTGCTAGAGCCACCAGGAATATTGTAAGAAGTGTTAATGCAAATCCAACCACCACTACTAAGGACATTTTAGAAAATCTGGAGTCTTCTGGCATAAAAATATCAAGGCAAACATTGCAAAGGACTCTGCGTGAAAATGGTCTGAAAGGAAGAAGACCAAGAAGGACTCCATTGCACACCGGAAAACGCCTTGCAGCACGTCTAAAGTTTTCTAGGACCCATGTGAATTCTCCAGAGTCCGTTTTCTCAAGTATTTTGTGGACTGACGAAACAAAAATTGAATTGTTTGGCCATATTGATGCTTCTTACGTTTGGAGGAAGAAAGGAGAAGCTTACAACCCAAAGAACACCATACCCACGGTGAAACATGGTGGTGGTAGCCTAATGTTTTGGGGCTCCTTTTCGGCTAGTGGTCCAGGTAGTTTGGTCAAGATAGATGGAACCATGAAGAAGGAGCAATATTTGGAGATACTCCAGAAAAACATTAGACAGGATGCGGAGAAGCTCCATTTCGGACCAAACTGGGTCCTTCAACAAGATAATGATCCAAAACATACTGCCAAAATAGTCAAGAAATGGTTTGAGGATAATCACATTAATGTTTTGGAATGGCCTAGCCAGAGTCCTGACCTGAACCCTATCGAAAACCTCTGGCACATATTGAAAACTGAGGTTAAAAAGCGGAAACCTAGAAATTTGAGGGATTAAGAGAACTACTGCATTGAAGAATTGTCAAAAATCAGTGTTGATGCTTGTAAAAACCTTGTTGATAAATATCCAAAACGGTTACAGGCAGTTATTAAGAATAAAGGGCATGCTATTGGCTATTAGTAAGAGAGGTATGAATAATTTTGAACTAGTGCCATTATTGTTTTTCTTAGTATAATGCTTCAAACTTGCATAATTTAATTATTTGTTGAGTTTAAATTAAATGCTTATGCTTGATTTATTGTTTGAAACCCCTTTAATATTGTCTATCTTCTGGTTTGAGCAATATTCTTATAGAAATCTCAAAGATCCGAGGGGTATGAATAATATCGGGCACAAGTGTATATATATATATATATATATATATATATATATATATATATATATATATATATATATATATATATGAATGAAAATAAAATAAAAATACCAGCGATTGTTGACGTTATGTTGTTTGGAAAAAAGAAAAACCGAATTAATTTATAAAATGGTGATCAACGTTTCGTCCCTATTGCAGGGGGAATCTTCAGGATATTAAATTAAGATATTAATGTCTTCTTCTGCAATTTTCCTTTTAATATCCTGCAATAGGGACAAAACGTTGATCACCATTTTTTGAATTCATTCGTGTTTTTCTTTTTTCAAATCAACATGTATATATATATATATATATATATATATATATATATATATATATACATACATATATATATATATATATATATATATATATATATATATATATATATATATATATATATATACAACGCAAGCCTGTTGAAGCACTAATTCCTGTTTGGTGATCAAAGTTAGTTTTAAAAATCGTTGAGTCTGGTCAGTATCAAATGGGTGACTATTTAGGAAAAGAAGTGTTGTATGCCAAAGGGCGTTGATACCTCCCTGAATGATCTATGAAAACTAATTACGTTATTCTCCTTGAACAACATATATATGTGATTAAAAGGCTCTTTTTAACTTAATTACCCCATGGAACTTATTCTCGTCGGTGAAGTCGATTCAACTAAATGTTGCTTTTTAATCACTACTTTTAAGACATCGGGATTAATGATTCTGAATCTACACTCATTTTATTCTACGAATAAAACCAGAGATAAAATAAAGATAGATTTTAAATGTTAAACACAAAACATTTAACCTATATTTGTATGATTTACATTCATCGGATTCCTTTGTTCATCTTACGAATTTGTCATCGATGTAACCCCTAAACTCCTTTAGGTATTCCCTCTCATACTCCCTAAACTTCTCCAGGTATGTATTGTCAGGATCGCAAATATTTGAATCCCGAACTCGACGAGATGCACGTTAAACTTATCTGAGGCACATTAAACAAAATCTTGTAAGAATAATATCGAAGACCGAAGAACATTGCTGCGATTAATAGAAATTATCACCTAGAAACAGGTGAAAATTAATAAATTGTTGCTAAAAAAAGATAATTTCATTATAAGTTGATAACCTGTCTTAATTGATAGATAAATAGCGACATCTGCTATTATCTTACTCAAACCAGGAATTCAACCCCCGAAACGGTTGGTATCCATTAAATCTTCTATGCAATGAAAATATTTATGTGTGAGTGTGAAGTAATAGCTTTGAGAAATGTGCCGTAGGTTTAGTTTCATGCAAGATCTCACATTCGATAAAAATAAAGAGGTAGAACGAGCCCTGTAATGAATATTAACGTAGAATAGGAAATCCACACTTTGTAATAATACTGAGCAATGTATCAACATATTAGTTATGTCGAAATTCTAATAATATTGTGAAGTTGCTGTTTAGCGATAGATTTAGTATGATACAGATATAAATGTTATGATAATAAAATGTTAAAACAATAAAATGTTATGATAATAAAATGTCTTAGTATATATCTACTTCGCCGGCAGTTTTAAGCAGACAGAAAGCGTCTAGGGTGATGAAGCGAATAGTTAATAATAATCCTTACTCATCGGCTATGTCTAAATGCTTACAATATTCTGAATAGGATATTTAGAGATGGATTTAGTATACTAAATTTCCAATAGTTTTAATAATAAAATGCCTTCCAAGTCATCTACTTCGTCGGTAACTTAAAGCAGACAGAAAGCGTCTAGGGTGAGGTGGCTAATGGGCAATACTAATCCTTACTTTTTCGAAAGGGCCGTTGGACTGAGAAAAGTAGTAGGTTTGCATAGGTGTTTCATTCCAATAGATGCGGGTTTGGAGTGCTGCTTTATGTACATGCATGTATGATATGAATAAAAGAATAAAACCCAAAAGCGATTTCTCACAGATAATATTATTTGCAATGTTACTTTATTAAGTTTTTGAAATCTATTATTGAGAACCCAACGACAGCGATTTGACAAAGGTGTAGCATCGGCTGCCCCCTCACCAAAGCGACTATACAAGTTCATAAATTTTATTTTGTAGATGTGGCTGCTGAACAAGAGATTTCACCTACGATATAAAAATAGCAACTTTTATTTAGTATATTACGTACGATATTTGGTTAGGACAATATGAGAAATTGGCTGAAAATCCTAACTAGCTTAACACTGTTGAAAAGATATCAAAGGATAGACAAGTGTCAAATAAATACTTTGCTTTTACCTACTATAAAATGTGTTTTCTTTAAAAATATGGAAATTGGTCCCAACCAAACACTGTGTAAATAGCTCTAAGTATCTAAGAGGAATAAGAAACATTATCACAGAGACAAAATGATATGTAAGGAAAACAGTCAGAAAAACAGAGAGCTTAATTAGCCTTTATTTTGGGGAAATAATCTTTTAGAAGTGGAAATGGGGTACCAAAATAGCTGAACCAATGAGTCAACTAGTGAAGCGACGAATATGTCAGAAAATTCTAAACAACATATGTCATAGCAGCGCTTTTGTAAAAAACCAAAAAAACTGAGTGTAAAAGCATTGCTTATCCGTGGAAGAAAAAAATATGGATAGATTGAGAAAGATGCATAGAAGTAGAAAGGGTTAGGGTTAGGGTTAGGGTTAGCCAATCAAATTAAAAATGTTTTCCCGAAGCTTATCTAGAACCTTTCAATTGGTGAGAGACTCCCCAACCTAAATATTAAACTATACCCCGTACATTGCTCTTTATTAGATTTGTCGATAGAGAAAATAAGTTCAGGTATGCAAAAGTGTTTGGAACGATACAGACAACCGGCATTCCGATATGCAGCTAGAACAATAGATCTAATGTATTAACTCCAAGATAAATGAAATCGGTAATAAAGATAAAAATGATTCAGTGCTTATTTCTTCTCAACAGAAGTGGAATCCTTGAGAACCTGATGAAGAAAAGTTGCACGTCTACTATTGCATGACACGTACGCAGTCTTAAGTTAATTTCATACTCTAATTAACAATCTTATTGTGATTAAAATCTAAAAGCTGCATATTCGAACAAAAGAAGGTGGACAAGAAGCAACATCGTACTGCAGAGTGGTATCATCAACAGAAATGTTGATTTTCCGTCCTGTATTCTAAGGAATATCATAGAAGGTAAAGTTTATGGCCTACAATAAAGCCGTTACGAACGCAAGAATTCACAGAAATATGAATAAAAAGACCCAGTTCAGAGTTATCTGCATAGTAGACTCGTGAATTGTCAGTAAATCAACAGATCTGCTCATTTCATGAGTTAAGAGAGCAGCAGCTAACTAAAATTCAAATAAATCTATATTGAACATTATATAATGTGATCGGTTTTGTAAAAAAACATACGAACAAGCTTTCCGTTAAAAAAACATTTTAAATTGTCAGAAACAATATGTGCCAAGGAACCAGTTTATTCTTAGAAAGTAAAATGGTCTGAAAATAATTAAATAGAGTAGGAATAGCAGAGTTGCTACTACTTACCATATTAGTGCAGATTCTGTAAGTACCCAGAGATGAGATAGAGTTACGAATTTTTAAGAATAGCAAAATCTAGTCTCAGAGATTTCTCTCTTGCAGGTATTGATGCTTCTTTAGTAGGATTGTCCGGAGGACTCAGTAGCATCCCTTCTATAATGGTTTCATACGAGGGGCGATAGCAGAAACACAAAGAGGTAAGAACAGGTGACCAACCTAGATTTCGTTGTGGTTTGAAACTTACGATGTGTTATTGCACACAAGAAGCCTATCAGAAACCCCATTGTCAGCATAAGTAAGTGGCATAACACCGATAAAACCCGATGGAACCTACATCACAACAAAACCTATCCCAATCAGCGTCTCTGCAGGTAAACCTCTTTCTAAGTAAGAACAGAACAACAGAAGAGTTCAACGAGGAGTAAACCTAATATCAACAACTGTATGCATAGCCTAACGGAGAAGAAAACTTGTATATGGGCCAGAAATAGAAGTGAGTATCGTTCATGAAGATCAGTATCAGTAAAGTGTGTAAGGAAGATATCATTTTGTGGACAAGACATGAGACAGAGCCAAATGTGGCAGATGTCATCATGTAGATATCTGCGATAAATGTCAGTTGCAATGATGGCCACTGAAATAAATAAAAAAGTGGAAGCTTCATGGATGAATTTTCAGTTGATTATTCCAGATATATCATCTACTACAAAGCAGCCAATCTCCGAAAGACAAACAATACAAGAAGGATAAATAGAAGTTAGACGCCAAGCTCAGTCAGATAAAAAGACATCGATTAATATTAAAGACGGGAAACATTTGCAATGGGTACATCTTTCTGAAGAAATATAGCAAGAATACGCTATTCCGTAAAAGAGTCTATAGAAACAAGAGGGCAACACGCGTATATTACTATAGAAAATATCATGGCGTTTGTTGCATAGAGGTGTATAAAACATAATACTAAAACGTTAGAGAGAGAGAGTAAGAAAGAGAGAGAGAAAGAGAGAGAGAGAGAGGAAGAGAGAGAGAAAATCTTCCCAAGACAAACCGTCTCTGCTAACAGCGTTCACTTCTCTGGACCATAAAAAAACGCAAAAGTTTATGCCGTTTGAGGCCAATGTACTAAAGAGGGCTCACAATTTTCTCTGTAAAAAAGAGATCACGCCTCAATGTGTTACTTGTTTGACCCAAATCAGGTAGTTTTAACGTGACAACATTACTTTACAATAAAGGTTAAAGAGAGTGTTATCACATGATGAAAGACTGGATACGTTAGACAGAGTACAAAATAGACTTCGTGCCTTAGTGGGGGATCCCCTTTTCTCTTCCCTGCATCTTCTCTCCCACAGAAGAGACGTTGCGAGCCTATCCTTGTTTTATCGTTATTTCCATGGAAGGTGATCGTCTGAACTCTAATCTCTGGTCCCCCCTCGCCAATCTTTCACGAAAAACACCCGTCTAGCTGAATCCACTGTGAAAAATGTCCCCCACTCTGTGCCTAAATCAAAACGTGTATTCCATGAACAAAGCTTCTTTCTTAGAACTGCACGCCTATGGAACTCTGTTCCGTCTGCCTGCTTCCCACCTGACTACAACTTTGATGTCTTCAAGTCCATCGTTAACAAATTCCTAATGAACCGCCCCCTTAAGTAAACACTTCATCAAATCTCCACACTAACGTACTGTACTTGGAATTAACCCTTATCCCTGAGTGTCTTCCGGGCCTTGATAAGTGGTGACCACCGTGTAAAAAAAAAAGACACCAGCCTGTCATTTAAAGATTCTAGGGATCACGAGTGATCAGAAATGATAGGATTAACCCCCTGAAATACTTATAAATATTCGCATTAAAATAATGTGTCTTATTTTATATTTGTTTTCTTTTTTAGTAAATATTAAAATATACTCGTGTGTGCATAACAATAATTCGCAAATTGAAAAAAAAACAAACAAACAACAAACATGGCAATACTGCAGCTTTACAATTAATCTTGCCACTGACAATTCCGATACGCCAATATGCACCGAAAATCAAGTTCAAACTAGCATTAATTTGAATATGAACATCTGAGTTCTTAAATCGTAGTTTTTAAATTATTTCACGTAGAAATGATCTTGCAAAAAATTGTGGAATTACAGCTGAAAATATTGTTAAACTTTATCGTCTTTTTTTTTCATTTTATTTGCTTGGTACATGATATAATATGGTATAATATACTTGAATTAACTTGAAAATTACAAGTATTTTAAAGGAACTCATCACAACGCCCCCACTGCAATTTCAAAGTGAATCCGATCGACAGGAGCATATCAAGCAAAAACTACCGACTTAATAAAAATATTGGAGTTTGGTTATTTTTGTATTAGAAAAGTCTAATGATAAAATGGTCACATGATAGCTAAACGTATCCATCAGTGCTTGCCTCTGATTAATATTTACATACACAATCACTTTTCATTATAAAGTTTACAGGTCTGCTCTGATGGGTATGTGAAGTTCAACCTTAAATTTCCTAAACGTTTTACAATTGCTATTCCTTTATTATTTCTATTTCTATTATTCTTTTTAAGATTATAGGTCAAATTCCTCTTGGCTGTAAATCAACTCGACCGTGGCAATGTGTTATTATTATAGATATTACAATCTAGGTGTGTGTGAGATGACCTCTACGTTTTTTTAATGTTTTGTTTTTGTGTTGTATCGTTTTTTTTTGTTTTGTTTTTGTTTTTTTGCCTACTGTGATTTCTGATTTAGAGTCGCAGCGTGTAGTTGTTGTAGGAGAATGGTCGATCAGATGTCGGAGGCTATTTTTTTCTTCTAATGTTTATCATGAGATTGGGGATTGTTCTTTTATTATTATCCTATATTTTGTATTCTTCGATTCGGATGGAATAATAACATGTATTAAACCAGCAGGATAGATAAGCAAAATGACAACTGGATTGATGAAGAAAAACAGTAAAGCTAGAATAAGAGGAATTAGAATAAGAATAAGAATAAGAATAAGAACAAGAACAAGAATATATAAACTGGACTTGATGAAGAATAATAAGATGAGAATGAAAAGGAAGAAGAAGAAGAAGAAGAAGAAGAAGAGTTGAGGACGTATAGGAGAAGCGTGAGAATCAAAATAAAGGAGAATAAGAGGATACAATAAAGAGGCATAAATAAGACAATAAGAAAAATAAGAAGAAGAAAAAGAAGAAGAAGAAGAAAAAGAAGAAGAAGAAGAATTGGGCTATAATGATTTAAAGATGAGTTTATGAAGTATGGGGAAGTGTGAGAATCAAAATAAAGGAGAATAAGAGGAGACAATAAAAGAGGCATAAATAAGACAATAAGAAAAATAAGAAGAAGAAAAAGAAGAAGAAGAAGAAGAAGAAATGGGCTATAATGATTTAAAGATGAGTTTATGAAGTATGGGGAAAGTGTGAGAAACAAAATAAAGGAGAATAAGAGGAAACAATAAAAGAGGCATAAATAAGACACTATGAAGAAGAAGAAGAAAAAGAAGAAGAAGAGGAAGAAGAAGAAGAAAAAAAAGAAGAAGAACCAGCATTAGGAACAGGAAAAGTAGGAAGAAGAGCATAATATGAGGCAGGAAAATAAAAGAATGTAGTAAAACAATAAAGAAGGTGGAGCAAACCAAGAAGTGATAAAATCCAGTTAAAAATTGATAAGATATATAGTGAAAAGCAAAAAAAAAAAAAAAATAGTATATAAATAATGTAGACTTCCAATGAAAACAATGAAAGGAAATTTGATGATAAAAAAATAATAACATCGACATGAAGATTCCCAAGTTCGACAAGACACACCTTACGAATATCGAAAGTGTCATACGATGTAACGTTGTAATAAAAATATTTAAGATGAAAAGAGTAGTTTCGATAATCCAAACATTTCACATTTCCGTTTATTTCCAAAGGAAAAGTTAGTTTTAGGCGTGTAACCTTAGTTTCGATGGAAATAGAAAAGGAGATAGTAAGAGACCAAATGAAAAAAAAAAAAAAAAAAAAAACAGAAATTATTTAAAAGCATGACGGTACAAACAGATACATGCATTCACGCCAGTACTAGAAGTTCTAACAATTAAGAAAAAAAAATGGTAAATTGTAGATTTTGTCGTCCCAGAATTCATAGATTGAAGATCAAAGAGGCAGCAAAAAGAAACAAATACGCAAAACGGCAACTCGTATATACATGAAAACCAATATACTTTCAATGACCGTAGACTCACTAGGGACAATTCAAATGCACATTGAAAAAGATTTGGTGAAATCGGAAGCAAAAAATACAACAGCTTAAGTAAAAAAAAAAAAACTGAAATGTAGAAACTAGCTCATATGAGCTTCAAAAGCAAACCATCATTACAAAAAATGCAACAGAATTAAAAGTAGGATAATATCAAGAAAACATATACAGAAAAAATAGCACGTTAACTATCCCCCCAGAAATAAATGATAGTAAAGTCGGCATCGACTAATGCCCGGCTAAATAATTATGAAGGTCCAAGAAGTGACTGAGGAGAGAAAACACCAACCAGACATCGACTGTATAAATGCAAAGACTATTGGGACCTTTGAGAAGTTTCTTTCCATACAAATTTCATCGAATAGCAATGGTCACCCTCAACGAGATGTTAAACGAAAATGGATGCTTTTTTTTTACAAAAAGAGTTGGAGAGTACAGAAAATCTGCAGAGATTTGTTGTCAGTCAGATTCCAGTTTACACAACTGGTAGTTGTGAGTCAGTAATCTCTGATGTTCACATGCATGACAACTTTAACTTAGCTATTTATTTGCTTCAGCATTAAGTAAATTCGGCACAAGGTCGTTTTTAATGGGGAGAGAAAGGGGAGGGGAAACGCGGGCCGAGGAGGGGAGTTGCATATTGACTATTGGTATAAAGGTGTTCCCTACATTGACCAATAACTGATTGCCTCAAAATGGTGGCAGGCTGTTGGGATGAAGCGAATTTATTTGCAAACGCTATCGAAGGAGGTGGACATAGCTGGACATCTGGGGAGACTTGTTGTCACTCAGCTTCCAGAGAACACCACAACTTTCCAATAAGATCTCTGATGAATTGTGTAAAACCTCCATGTGAGCCAATAATAATAATAATAATAATAATAATAATAATAATAATAATAATAATAATAATAATAATACATTTAATAAAATAAGAAGAAGAAGAAAGAAGAAGGAGAAGAAGAAGAAAAAAAAGAAGAAGAAGAAGAGGCAGAATTACGTGAGAAATAAAGAGATAATACTTATTTGTATTGCGGAATAAATGATTTAATTATAGATTCCCTTAAAAGAAAAAAAAGATGAATCAATGACTTATGTCTTTTAATCGCAAACACGTTTTGCTTAAAATAGGGTATGAAAATTTTATATTTTAACACGCATAATTAAAATTGTTCTTACACGCGGCAATTACTTTTTTATAAATAACGCCCTTAACATGGATGACGTCATTTATAACGTCACGATTATTCTAGTAATAACATAATATATTATGACAGGTTTGTAAGCGAGCATATTGAATGGATTACCAATTGTGTTGTTTTTTTGCTCGATAGCCAGAAGCAGCACTATTGATATATTTAATCAATAATAATATATGTCTTACTCTATGGCTTTCCATCTGCTGTGTATGGGTGTTTGGACTGTTTTTCTTTTTTCTATCGGTTCCTTAATGTGAGTTACTTTCTTTCTTTTCTAAATGAATTTACAAGATTGCACCTCTTTGTAAATGTGATTTATAATATGTTTTATATCGTTCCTTTTAATTTTCGAAAGTTATTGGAGAAAGAGAGGAGAAGTGTTGGAAATATTGAATGAAAAAAAAAATTAAATTACAAACCGGAAGCAATCTGATGTTTAAAATATGAATAGTTGTCCTCAATCCCCCCTCTCTCTCCCCCTCTCTCTCTCTCTCTCTCTCTCTGTCTGTCTGTCTGTATAAGTGCATATATATATACACACACATATGTATATATATATAAATATACTTATATATAATCACACACACATACACACACACACATATATATATATATATATATATATATATATGATTATTTTTTCAAAGGTAACGTAACCAGTAAAATATAACGAGGTTAATACAAAATAACATAGAATTTATTTTTGCTTTTTTTTTTAAATGAAAATAAAGCATCGTATATAATAACAATTAAAAATATATTTGATTTTTACAAAATCATTACGAAAAAAAAACTAAAATCCGTATTAATGAATTAGATGTACCTCAAGGACAAATTAATTGTTCGGGCAACGAATATTATCATTGAATTAACCATTGTTTGTTCTAATATTTTCAAACAATAAAATTATAATTACAAACAATATTTCCACGTCTTTTTTAAATTACATTTTTCACATAATTGTTTTTACATGCACGATTCTTTGCATGCATGAATTAGAAACTTTCGCCATAACATAATTGAGAAGCAGTAAAAGACAAATTGAATATATATATATATATATATATATATATATATATATATATATATATATATATATATATATATATATATTTATATATGTATATATATATATATATATATATATATATATATATATATATATATATATATCATAGTGCCTTTGAGCGAATGGAAAGTATCAACAGCATACAATGATGATAGCCAGCCTTCGATGAGATTAGTAGTAGTAGCGGTGGTAGCAGGAAAAAAGTGCGCATATATAATTAGGAAGAGTGCGCGAGAAGAGGAAAGGCAAAGGAGGGGGAAAATTAAACATGTGCTGCGGGAGAACCAAAGTGCGCTCGACGAAACTGGACGTTCGAAGTTGCAGATGAAAAATGCTTGGCTAATGGCAACGTAAGGTCGGAGAGAAAAAAAAGTCGACTACGAAGGAAGTAGATGTGTAAATTCGAAGGCGAGAAGTTGTTGGCTAATATCGGCATGCGCCGGAAGAAATAGAAAAGCTGTCAAACAAAATGGATATGTGTCAGCGAGATAATTTTTAGTGTTATGACCATAATAAAACCTTTTGTTGAAAAAGAAAAAAACATGCCGAACCATTTTTTCTTAATTCATTCGTTTCATTTGTGCGTCCATTTGCGACGTAAAGGTTACGTCACAGATGCACGTATATATAAATACAAACTATATATATATATATATATATATATATATATATATATATATATTTATTTATATATATATGTTATCGTCCTGACAAGGTCACAGGGGAAACAAACAAACAAGCAAAAATAAAAAAATAAATAACCCAAGCAAAACCTTCGGGATGGCGAAGCAGTGAAACTGGAGCCAGCTTTCCAGTATACCATATATGAAACCAACCCAGGATTTTTTTTTAATTAAGTTATTTTTTTTGTTTTTGTGTCGGTTTGTGACGTAACCCTTACGTTACAGATATACGTATATATCAATATAAATCGATATATATATATATATATATATATATATATATATATATATATATATATATATATATATATATAACTACTTCATTTACCCATATAAATTAATATACGAAAGTATAAATTTATGCGTAAACTTAAAGTATTTACTTCAAAAGATCTCAATACGTAGGTAGAGCTAATTAGCTAGTTTTCTCCACTCTAGAACTCTTCAGGCTGAAAAGTCCTAGAGTGGATGAAACGCTGAATATTCAGTGTAGCTTAATTTCCATATATATTTTATAACTTACTATATATATATATATATATATATGTATATATATATATATATATATATATATATATATATATATATATATATATATATATATATATATATATATATATATATATATATACAGTCTCGTGGCAAACAAGTAAACAAAAAAAAATCCCTAAGCAACATTCATCACGCAACATCAAAATGGACGCTTGCTTACCAGGACACCACATATAAAACTGTAAGCAAATTGAGCATATTTCATAGGTGTGTAAATATAGGTTCCATTAAACTAATTGTCATGAAATTCAAACAATAGAATACTATTATACTCTTTCGTTTACAGATTTTCATGTAGTTTCGCCCCATAGAACCAGAGGTATGAACATTTCAATAATAACTTTGCCAATCTAATAAGCTCTAAATTTCAATGACCATTGGTCAGAATTTTACACAGGAAGGCTTGTTAGAAAGGTAATGTCATACTGTGTAGTGGGCTATGTGACAATTGCTGTTAAGATTACATATTAAAGAGATCATCTATTTTCCACAGCAAATTTTTGGCCTTTTTTACAGCCACAAAATGTTTTTATTACAGTCATTTTCTTACATAGTTTTGCATATGAATTAGATAATATCTGATAATTCCCCAAAACTTCAGACCTTGATGGAAAGTAAACTAAAACCTTCTACTATGGTTTCAAATGATCTTAAATAATACAGGGGGAGACTTAATTCCAAACATTTCTCGTATGTTATATATCCCATCTTTGTTTATCATACATGAAGTGAATTTCACCGTGTATAAGGATTATTTGATATTGGAGATATTTATAATCGTACCTTATTTCCAAACGAGGGGAATATAACGTATGAGAAATATATCCCTTTACTGTTATTTAATATCATTTGAAATCATAGCAGCAATTTGTAGTATCTCCTCCATCAAGACCAACGTTCTAAGAAAATATATATTTCAAGAACGTGGCTTTCTCGAACCTAGCTTTTTTGAACGTTGGAGAGGTGAATTTCTTGAACGTGGCTTTCTTGAACGTTAAAATGGTAGCTTTCTAACTATGATTTACAGAAAGCCGACTTTTATTGGCCTGTCTGTGAACTGGTCTTCTTTTTTACCTAAATCGCGAATATTCGGCTTCAATTGAATTATTGGTTTAAATCGTCCTTTTTTGGCACCTTTAAGTAATTACAAAAACAAACACACATTGCTCTTTTTTTCCGTAATATTATTACAGTGTTATCGATTTTCTCTTGATGAGATAATGACCGAAAGAGATCTTTAGAGATTTCCGTTGATTTTTAAGTGTATTTATGAATTCTGGACCTCCAAACACCCCCCACACACGCACATATATACACCCCCACACACACGCACACACATATATATATATACATATATATATTCATATATATATATATATATATATTCATATATATATATATATATTATTTGCTTTTTAGTGAACAATGAAAAGTATGCCAATACGTTTATAGCGCTATAATTTCGGTGAAAATATGACCTTGACTGGTCTAAATTATGATAACCTGTACTGATGATTACCGAAGTGATGAAACGCTAGTGTCTGTAGGTATTTAATGATTATCATAGTAAATAATTATATATATATATATATATATATACATATATATATTGTTCAGAAAGTGTGGGAGAATATATATAATTATTTTCCACAGCCGAACCAACGTCACAGCCAACAAGAGCCAGGAAAACAAAACAAAACAAAAAAAAAAAAAACGGAAGTCACAACTCGAGTGTCGCCCTCATCTGCGACGTTGGTTCGGCTATGGAAAATAATTATATATATATATATATATATATATTCAACCGTTATGAAAAAAGATTCTAGATAAATTATTTGAAATCGATTGTTTAAAATACTTGTTTCTAAAATGATTTTTATTGTAATATTATAAATCTATAAACATGCAACTTTATTTTTTTAAATATTACTTTCGTGTCGACAGTTTTGTCTTATTGCTTTCTTTATCTTTAACTAAAAGCGTCGCCCTGTCCTCCCAGGTCGTCAAAATACGTTTAAATTTAGTTTTATGAGTGTAGATTTTGCGTTTAATATTACAGAGCCATTTTTTTCATTGAATATTATATTGTAGAGAATATATAATACTTGTTTCAAAAAATTAAAAAAAAGAAAAATTACTTAAGTGCCATCAGATTGAATCTAAACTAAAATATTTAGCGTCCAAACCAAGTTTCCTACCGTAAGAATTATCGGTAGATAGATAAAAAAGCTATTTATAATGAAGTGAATTTGCGCATACGTAAAAGTAATAGAAGTATATTTTCAAGTAGAAACGAACTGCAATGTACTGGTATATGTATGTACGCGTCTTTCATCAATTCAAAGATTACCTTTGTTATAACCAATCCGGGATATATGATTTCTATTGATTTTAGCGTTATATGGCATGTAGATTGTGTATCAGTTAAATATATTCACACAGACATACACATATGCATATGTATTTACGGTGTATATATATATATATATATATATATATATATATATATATATACATATATATATATATATATATATATATATATATATATATATATATGAGATTTATTTTTCCTATTTTTTTTTTAATTTTATTATTACTTTTTCCCATCTTTGCCGCCGTTATCTTTATTTGTACTAGACTTTCTTTTATGCGACATGATTGCTTAGAGTGCAAAAAAAAAAAAAATCTCCTCGAATAACAATGACTCGGGTCTTGAATCCCGAGTTCGAATATATTCTACTAAACAACAATAAATTTGAGACACTGACAGGGGCTTTCCATTTCTGGCTTTCATATTTTGTGTGAGCTGAGAAGTTGTCTGATTTGTAAAATATATAATTCACGTCGGCACACCGGTTCCCGCTAGATAACCGAAGCTAGGCAACGTTGAACTTGTCGTCTAGTACTTCTACTTGCCCCTGGATTCAAACAGTATCCGTTCAGACAGTGTGTTGTGTGGGCTTGAGCAACACTTACCTTATATTTCCACACGGAACTACCTTTACAAAGGTGTATCTACTGTCTCTTGAGACTGGACGGAGGCAGCACACACACACACACATGCATATATATATATACATATATATATATATATACATGCATATTCATATAAACATTAATAATTACATGTGTGTATGTATGTTTCTGTAGCGATCTCACGTATTCAGTGTAAGACAATTTATACTACTAATGAGATAAAATGAGTGTGATCTTTGGTTTATTATGTTTGCTTCCGATATATATGCTCTGAAAGTATAAATTCCTTTTTAGTGATCCTATTAATTTTACCAAATGGAAAAAGTATTGAAATATACATTGAAAATACAGATGCATTTATAATTAACCGAGAGAGAGAGAGAGAGAGAGAGAGAGAGAGAGAGAGAGAGAGAGAGAGATAATAGTGCATGCAATATTGGTTAATAATTATCAATACGTAACGATATTCGTATATTTATTTACATGACACTGAACATGAAACTAAATAAGAATGAAGAAGATTTCATTTAAGGTAATGATATTAATGTTGGCCTTTGGTGGAAATATGTGCTCTAACGAGTGCTTTTTGTTTTTCATTTTTCTTTAATGTTATATAATCCCTATTCCGCCCGTCTATTCATTGCGTTGTTTTTTTATTATTATTTAATTCATACATATTTATAAAATCTCACAATATTCTTTATGTTTATATGTTTATTTACTTTGTATTATTGTCATTCCCCCCTTTTCTTCTTCTTAATTCATTTATTTGTTTATTTATTTTAATACCCTTGCCCTCCTTCTTTACTTCGGTACGTTATACTCGAGGCACCTTTTTATGTTTATCTATATGTTATTTTTTTTTATCTTTTAGTTTACCGTATTTTGCATCCTTTTTCCGTTTGTACACGTTCTTCGTATTCGCCTAAGAACACCAGGTTCTGTTTTTATACCCCAAGCCCACCTTGCATATTTCGATTTCTTTTACTTTTATTTTTTTAAATTTTGCTTTCGCCCGGTTCTCGGAATTTTTTACGTATATATATATATATTTTTTTTTTACTCAATTGTTTTGCTGTGTGTCTTTTTTTTTTGTCTTTTTTTTTTGTCTTTCTCCAGATATTCTATTTGGTGAATGTTCATTTCGTTTGGAAATTCTCTACCTTTTTTATCAGATTCCTCAGATTTTCTTGGACCTAATATATTTAAACGGCCATTCCTATGTTCCTGTTTTTCCCCCATTTCACATTTTACTCCAGTCGTCAAAGAGAACCAACTAATAATAATAATAATAATAATAATAATAATAATAATAATAATATATATATATATATATATTATATATATGACTATTTCATTTAATCGCAAAAATATTATAAAACTATCTAATTTTATGCAGAAATTTTCAGTATTTACTTCAAAAGGGCTCAATACATATGTAGTTAAGTAGTAAGTTATGAAAAATATATAAGGTAATTTAAGCTACGAAGAATAATCAGCGTTTCATCCCCGTTAGAATTCTTCAGGTTTATGACGAATTGCCACCAGTATAAAAACGCGGACTATTCTGTGTAGCTTAAATTGTCATATATATTTTCATAACTTACTCTCTCTCTCCCTCTCTCTCTCTCTCTCTCTGTATATATATATATATATATATTTATATATGTATATATACAGAGAGAGAGAGAGAGAGTTAGTTATGAATATATGTAATGTAAGTTATATATATATACATACATATATAATATATATATATATATATATATATATATATATATATATATATATATATATATATATATATACCGCTCAAAAAGTTAAGAATCCTATTATTTTACTCAAAGTTGATGAGCTACGTGGACAGGAGTGAAAGCATAACCCCACCATTTGTGCTCCAAAATTTATACTTCCAACTAGGCACCACCATTCGCAATCCATTTTTGCTAGAAATTCAATGACGCATTTCTGCTTGTAACGCACCTCCATGATATGCGTTGCTTGCTTTTCCGTCGATATCTCGAAGAGTTTGACGAAAAATTCAGTCATCATAACAATGCAGTTTGTAATCCAGAATGATTCGAAAATATTAATGTGCAAATTATGCATCATATCAAGATAATAATCGCAGATTACGTTTATAATTCAACCCAAATCCATAGCCTTTTTATATTCGGGACAAAATTCATGTTCACACCGGTCCTGATATGCCTTAGAAGAAACAAAGCGGTGTTTATTAAATAAAGTGTTAAAAAAATAATCGTAGGAAATTAGTACCATGGCCACTGTATACATACTATAACCCCAAAACCGAGGGAGGGAATTCATGAGAAATTTGTATCATGATTTATAAACATATATTACACTATTACTTCACAAGTAGATGATGACTGGTAGCATCACAAGATAATCAATACTACAGTAGCTGACCAAAACGTAAGGAAATAAATATCTACAGGACCTGTTACTACACTATTCTTCAACGCACAAAGCTAGTTAGTTCCTGGGGGCAGGTGTTTAATAAACTATTACCATCGAATATTAAGATGGCTCCAATGCAACAAAACATACTACACAGAAAAAAAGTACACGGTTCCTCGTAATATTTTGATTCATCGGACTTGTTCTCATCTGGAGTGTAATTTTCACAACGTTTCGTTCATGTGAATTCCGACCTTCTTTAGGTGTATCTTGTCGAACTCGTGAATTTGGACGAAATTTCGAGCGGAACCCTTTATTTACTTCACGGGAGTTGTGCGCTATTGTTCCGTCAGCCATGGCTGGATAGAGGTCCTAAGTAGTTCGCAATTGTATTTTTGTAATTTTTTTTTGTATTTATTTCGGTCGCTTACACTGAGGTTTGAGGTTTGAACCTTCAACCTGCAAGAGGATATAACTTTTTCCAATTTATTTTTCCAATTACTCTAAACCTACTCTCGTACAAATCAGATCGGAATTACTGAGTCAGACAGAAACACACACACATATAGATAGATAGATAGACTATGTATACATACGCACACACACACACACACACACACACATATATATATATGTATATATATATAATTTTTATTGTATACTTATTACAGTATGCCTTATCTATTATTCATAATTAACGGTTCCTAGATCGTTTTAAACATTTTTACAAATTCCCCGATTTGAGAGACACATTCCCGAGTCCGACAAGATACACTGGAAGAAGGTCGGAGGTTACATCGACCGAAACGTTGTGAAAATTACACCGAAGATTAGAACAGTAGTTCGATGAATCCAAATAATACAAATAACCTAGCAGCATCAATTCAGAAACGTGCATAATTCCTACAATAAAGACTTAATGAAAATAGTACGCTTTACGGTGCCATTATGTAATAGTATAGTTTTTCTTTCTTCGGACTAACAAATGCATAACATATCAGTTTTTGCCGGTTTGCAGAACGGCCAATTTTTAACCATTATTATTAATTTGATGCTTTTTGTTATTACGTACAACTACCACTACGATTAAATTATAACATTTTGCTTTCAAATTATTGAAGCATAATTAATAAGCTCTCTATAGTATTCTCACGCATTTGAGCAGAACAGGACTTTCATCATTCAACAGAAATGATAGCATGTTCAATCATTATTATTTTCATCTTTACACAGCACAACTCACCAAAGATCTCCTAGGAGCATTTGTTTCTCGGAGGATTTCCTCATCGTACATATACTACTGTTCTAGCTCCCTCGGATTATCACTTAACTCGAGGATTACAAAACCATTTAAATGACTCCAGATTATGACAACATAATGAGAAACATTGAACATGAGTTGGTCTCAAACTGCATATAAAAGTTATAGCAATTTTATAAACGTTACATACCGTTTTGGAGATTAAGATAAGTTATTCTGTTATCTGGATTCATCGGACTGCTGTTCTCCTCTTGTGTGTTATTTTCACAAGATTTCTGTTGATGTACCTATTTACTATGCCTCCCCACGGGACAGAGTTTTTAATGTGGAGAAAAAGTACAAAAATAAAAATTGTCTCAGCCGTGAAGGATTTTTCCTCCGCCGAAAGAGAACAAGAAATGGAAGTGCAGCATCTGAAGAACAGATACTACACTTATCTTGACCAAAAGGTCAAGTCGAACTCGGAAATGTGTCTTTCGAACTGGAGAATTTGGACAAAATTTAAAACACTATAGGGGCCGTTAATTAGAAATAATTAATGATATATACACTAATAAGTATTCAATGAAAATTATATATATATATATACATATATATATATATATATATATATATATATATATATATATATATATAGAAGTGAGATAGGACACTGATAGAATTCAGATGAAAAATCCTGACGGATGTTACTTGAAGTAATACTTTCAAGGAGATACTAGACAAAAAGGAAAAGCTCAATATGTAAGAATAGAGCAATATATAAGTTTTGTGGTTCAATTTTAAATCCTGACATAACATATAGAGACATATATTCGAGTTAAGAATTTATTGCTTGACAAAGGAATATATGGAATATATAGAAGTGTTCTCTTTTAAATAATATAATATATATTCCTTTGTCAAGCAATAAATTCCTAAATCGAATATATGTCTCTATATGTTTTTTTTCAGAATTTAAAATTAAACCACGAAACTTGTATATATATATATATATATATATATATATATATATATATATATATATATACAGTAATAATAATTAGTAATTCATAGTGATATTTACAAATAAAAATAAAATAGGATTAAGGCTCCCAAAATTCGTACTAGAACTAGTGCAATACTTGGCAAAATCAATTGTAAAAAGTGATGATCTCATGAATGTTGAAGCGACCGAAAAAATACAATGCGGATTATTTAGGATCTCTATCCAGTCATTTCAGACAGAACAAGAGTATGCTATCCCCATCAAGTTAATGTTAATGGAGTTCAACTCGAAATTATGTCCAAATTTCCAGGTTCGACAGAGACATTGACGATTCGACAAGATACACCGGAAGAAGATCGGTGGCTACAAAGACCGAAACGTTATGAAAATCATACTCAAGATGAGAACAGTTGTCCGAAGATTCCAAAGAAAACGAATAACAAAAAGAATATTGCGTTTTTTTTTTTTCATTTAATTTGTTGTTGAAATGTTTCCCTCATAACACAAATATATTTGCCATTGAAATTATTGGTAAAGTTTACAAGAAAAAAGAAAAAAAATCACAAAATTTCGTCTGGCGTTTTTCGGTGTTTTACGCAAACTTCCCGGAAAATTCCGACGATTCTACTGTCCTTATGCTGCATCAGTACCGTTAATTTCTTTTATACATTCGCATCTGAAATTCTACGCGATCGCTGTTCTAAATTGTTTTTAAATTATTTCATTTTCGTAAAGACAAAGCGAGATTTTCATAAGTTTAAGTTTTTTTTTTATTCCTGATAATAAATCTCGAAGTGAAATTGAAAAATATATGACAAAATTATTTTAAAATTCCATTAATAATTTTGAATGTTTCAATTAAAGCAGGCTGCACTCTTATCTGTATTCCAAACAGTTTATCTGAATTTTTACAATCTTTTCTGGTAAAATATTTATATTATTCTAATTAAGTGTATCTGACTTCTTTGTATGTCAGTCCACAGGCAGTATTCTGTTGACAGCCATGCTTGCGCAACCTGTATTAACCATAGGAACATCATTGAACAAAATAAGCAACAGGTGTGCATTTATAAATTTCATATCTATGCAATTTTTTTTTTTTTAAATACATACAATTATTAATTAATTTATTAAAACACATGCGACAATTGGTGAAACAAACATTCGGAAGAAAGAAGAATATAGTATTAATTTTTTTTTTTTAATTTAACTATATTTTTATTACTGTATTGTAATTATCATTATAATTAGTATAATAATTATTATTTTTTATTGTAATTATTATTATTATTATTATTATTATTATTATTATTATTATTATTATTATACACTAGCAGTTTTCACAAAAATCATCAAAGATTTCTCTTTAAAAACAACCAAAGATATTCTCGGAATATTAGTGACAACAAGTCTCCCCAGATTGTCTTGTACTCCCCAACCTCTTTGGATAACTTTTGCAAATAAATTTATCTTATCGCACCAGCTGTCCACGTTTGATTTCATGTTGGTCTATTGGTCTTCGCTGGGGTCAGGGTGTCAGCAAGCCTCCCCAAGGTCCCAATAATTTTCGTATTCATCAAGTAGAGGTTTTGTTAGTGCTTTCTCTCCTCATTATATCTGTCCTACTTATTATCAGTTATTAGGTGTGCCATCGGAATATGCTGATACTACATTTTTTTCTTTTTTTCATTGGCAGTTATTATTATTATCATCATCATCATTATTATTAGTAGTAGTTGTAGTAGGAGTAGTCGTAGTATTATTATTATATTATTAATATTATTATTATTATTTATATTTTTTATTATTAATTTTATTTTAAATATTATTGTTATTGTTATTATTATTATTATTATTATTATTATTATTAATATTAATATCATTTTTATTATTACTATTATCATGACTATTTTTATTATCATTTGCTCACATGTAGCTTTCACACAATCAACAATCGATCTGATTGGATACCTGTGGTGTTCTTTGGAAGCTGAGTGACAACAAGTCTCCCCAGACGTTCAGCTTTCTCCACCTCCTTCGATAGCATTTGCGAATGGCTTTGCATCATCGCAACAGCCTCCCACCATTGATTTCTCGCTGGCAGTGGCCATTGGTTTATACTGGAATTTGAGTTGCACTATACCTCTCCAAGATCCCAGTTCTCTTCGCGCTTGTCCAGCGGAAGTCTGGCCAGCGCTCTCTCTTCGGTCTTTCTATCCTCCTTGAAGCTTCTCAGCTCTTTAGTGTCACTTTTTTATTGGGTGGAGCGGTGGTGAAACTATGTGGAGGATGCATGATGGGTACGTAGAACTTGTAGATCTGCAGCTTCGGTGTTTTTCATTCCCTGAAACGCTTCTTCGTTATATTGATTTCTTGCGTTATTCTCCGCATTCAATTGTGTTCCTTAATATTTCAGCCGTTTTCATTGTCTTTAGTCGTATTTTTGCAGTTATTCCTCTGACTCCAATTTTTCTCATTCTTTTTCAAAGTTTTTCGGAAATTTTCCTAATGCTCCTACTATTATCGGTACTATTTTGATTTTCTTCGATATTATTATTATTATTATTATTATTATTATTATTATTATTATTATTATTATTATTATTATTATTATTTATTATTTATTATTATTATTATTATTATTTATTATTATTTTTATTATTATTTTTATGATTATTATTATTATGTTTATTATTAATGCTGTTATTATTATTATTATTATTATTATTATTATTATTATTATTATTATTATTAATGTTATTATTATTGTTATTATTATTAGTTGCCACACTAGGAGTATTATCAAGGTGCCTTGAAGGACAATTGAAAAAAAACTACAAATCCCCGATGTTTTAGGCGGCCTTCAGACTTCTGCAATTATAGGTACCACCAACATCCTTAGGAAAACCCTTGATCATTGAAGCTCCTGGTCTGAAGCCGGGATTAAGGGAAATCCTCTGGAAATGAATCCCATACCTTTCCAGAGAGACGTTGATAAACGGAATCAGAATTATTATTATTATTGACTCACACGGAGCTTTCACACAAGTCAACAAACGATCGCTTTGGAGACCTGTAGTGTTCTCTGGTAGCAGAGTGACAACAAGGCTCACCAGACGTCCAGCTCTCTCCACCTCCATCGATAGTACTTGCAGATAAATCTGGTCATCGCAACAGCCTCATATCATTGATTTCTCACTGGTAATGGCCATTGGTTTATACTGGAATTTGAGTGGAACTAAGCCTCCCCACGATCCCAGTTCGCTTCGCGCTTCGCCAGTGGAGGTCTGGCCAACGCTCTCTCCTCGGTCTTTCCATCCTCCTTGACCCTTCTCTGCTCTTTGGTATCACTTTTCTATTGCGGGGGGGGGTGATGAGACAGGGGGGATGCATGATGGTTGTGTAGAACTTGTTGATATGCAGCTTCGGCGTTCTTCATTCCCTGTGACGCTTCTTTGTTATATTGTCTTGTGTTATCCCGCGCATTCTAGGGGTTTCCTTAATATTTCAGCCGTTTTCTTTATAATTAGGCGTTGTATTTTTGCAGTTATTCCTCTGATTCCAATTTCTGCCATTCTTTTTTCAAAGTTTTTCCGAATTGTTCCTAGTGCTCCTACTATTACCGGTACTATTTTTATTTACTTCATCATCCAAACCCCTTTTAACTCTCTGGCTAGCTCTGTGTATTTGCTTCGTTTCTCCTTTTCTTTCATACTCACCCTGTCGTCAGCTGGGACAGCAAAGTCTACGATTTGACAGGATTTTTCTCTCTTGCTAATTATTATTATTATTATTATTATTATTATTATTATTATTATTATTATTATTATTATTATTATTTTTATTTTTATTATTATTATTAGTGATATTGGCTCACAAAGAGCTTTCACACAGGTCATAAATGACCTCTCCTTGAAAATAGCCGGCGGTGTTCTTTGGAAGATTAGTGACAACAAGTTTCCCCAGTTTTCCAGCTCGCCACTTCTTCTGATAACATTAACAAATGGATTTGCATTGTCGCAACAACCGCCCACCACCGATCTCTCGCAAGCAGCGGTCGTTCGTCTCCAATGGAATTTAAGTGGCAATAAGCCTTGCCAGGTTTCCAGTTCTTTTGCACTTTGCTAGCGGAGGGTTGTCCAATGCTCTCTCCTCGGTATTTGCATCCTCCTCCTTTGAGAACCCTTCTCGGCTATTTGGCATCATTCTTTTGTGCGGGCGGTGATTGGGTAGTGAAAGGGGATGGGGGAGAGGATAGAGAACTTATAGATATATTATTATTGTTATTATTATCGTTTCTGTTGCTGTTATTGTTATTGCTGCTGCTGTTGTTGTACTCAGCAAGGTAAGCATTAGAAATTGCTCACTCTTAAAAACCTTTGGTGTTCATTGGAGCCTACGTGTTAGCAAATCTCTTCTGGTTTCCAGTATTCCTTACCTGTTTAAATTATATTTGCTATGCTTTTGCGTTATCGCAACAGACGCTTACCATTGATTTCTCGCTTGGAACAACTTTTAGTCTTCACTGGAATTTGCTTTGTAATAATCCTCCTCAAGGTCTGAACACGTTTCGTACTCATCTGTAGAGGTCTGCTTAGTGTGTTCTCTATGATCTCCTTAAATCGCTTATAGCTTACGATTATATTGTGGTGTATAGATCTAAACAGATGCGTATTTGTTTTAAGCGATGTACAATTAATAAATTTCTTAAAGTTAGGGGTCTTATAGATGTTGATGGTATTGGTATGTAGTTATTAAGTAAGTCAGACATCTATATAAAGCTCACGAAATCGTTTCTTAGAATTTTACTGGTCAACAATAAATCCTACTCGTTCGTCGACGCGTTGTGTTAATATGAATGTTGCAGGTTTTTATACAGACCTTTACGAGTATTTGGATAAAACAATTGTAAATTTGATATTCTCCTGAAGTATGTTTTTAAGCTAAGATCACGATTTAGTATATGTTATGATGTTACACTTAAGTTAATTTTTCCTTAATGAATATAGGGTAAATACTTTTATGCTAAGGCAGGTTTTTTTTTATTTTTGCCTACTTCCAGAGTAGCCCTTTGGGGAGAGCTGGTTTTACCCAACGTTAAAAACGACCTTGTGTCACATTTTGCTATCGTGGGGAAGCTAATCAATACGAATGATCATCGTTTTAGGAACCCCTATCGATGAATGCGGACGGGTCTGCCTTGACATTTTTTGGAAGCCAAAGTGCTTTTCCCTCACGCGTTGGATCTTCAAAACTTACCTTCTGCAACTTGTTTCACCTCATTCCCCCGTGGGTAGGAGATAAATATGATCTCGCATTTGTAATCTGTTTGTCACGATGTCCGAGCAGCAAGCACATTTGATACGACTAATTTTAACCCGGGATTAAAATCGTTAGATCGGTTGCAGTGCAGTTACATTCTCCCTACTGGTGACTGTTGTTGAACTCGAAACTTCTACGTCTATCGAGATAAAAAAATATTTATGAATAAAACAAATAATTAAGTTTTATTCAAGGTTAAATAAATACTATAAAAAATATTTGAAATTAGAAACGTTGTACGTAATCTCCATCAGCTAGATAGAATTGTGTCTGTTTGTAATGGTACCCATATTTACACACATGTTGTTTGCAGTCTACGTCGCCAGGAAAAGAAGACAAGTAATGACTCGACCTTTTTTTTAATGACATGTATGTCCTCATTCTTCCACCAAGCGTGCCTTTTTCTTGTGGTTTTGACGTCATGCATATTGCTAACGTGCCCATCTTCGTTGTATATTCTTTTTCTTTTTTTCTTTTACTGTGACAGCATTTCACACACAGCTCGGTATTTTCATACGCCCGTCCGCGCTCTGTTACATGTTTCTTCTCATGTTTATAAATAAAATATAAGTCTTATAGCATTTGAAATGTGACGAGAGACTAGTGGTTAGAAAATTGGATCAAAATTATTCGGAGTTTGATTGGTCCGTAAGGCAGAAGTGAAATATCCTTATTTAAATCATTGCATTTGTTTTAACATTCGTCACAATTATGTAATGCACGAGGTTGGTTTCAAAAGTAACATCTCTTCTATTTTTTACTGAAAAACTAAACTGTTTAAGAGCTAAGGAGAAGGATATGGTATGATTAAAAACGAGCGATCTTCGTGCTTCAGCATTTTTTATTTTCTACATAGTTACCACCATTTTTAATGCTTCTTTAATGGTTCGCTCGTAAAATCTGGAGCGAGCATTTTCACTCACATCTCCCCCACTACAATAAAATCGTCGAACACGTTTCCTTATTGCAAGGACATTAATTTCATCGGCTTCGGAAACGTTCATCAGGCGTCGGTGTATATTGATCGGTTAAGTATTTTTGGCATGGTGAAATTCAATGGCGCATCTCTGTTTCTGGTGCGCGTATATGACAAAGATTACTTTCTTAGAGACCCACAACGTGGACATCTTGTTACATAGGGGTACATATTGGGGACACATTGACGGGGACTCAGAACAGATGCCGCTTATAATGAGGGAGGCATTTATATCAGACTCGGATTATTCTTGTTAACACATAGAGAGGGGGGGAGGTACCTCATTATGATGGAGTAGCCACATTACTTGTAAGAGCTGTACAAAGTTCGTTACAAGATTAGGATAAAACACATTTACCTTTTCTGTTGTAAGGAATTACGACACGAGATAAACAGTTACAAACATAAATAGTTCCTTTATCATTCGACCGGCCGATTGGTGATGTCAGGAATTCAAACTTGAGTGTACATGGTTTACTTTCACCCCTTCGCCTCTACGGGGCTCGCACTCTTCAACTGACTATCACCGTGTGTGATCTGCTCTGGTTATCTGATCCTCATCAACTCTCTTGCTTCGATACCTCAGATTCCGATATCGAGAAAATCCCCTTTTGTTTATGACGTCAGAAATGTGTTTACCAACGTGACTACTTTAACGTGGATTTACAAATGTTTGTCCAAACAGACTTTTGGCAACCAAAGAATCAATTCTTATTGTTTAATGTCTAACATATTTTTAAGCAATATTTTTAACCCGCATTGCCCATTATTGTAACTGACATATTTAATATCCAAATTTTTAAAAGAATGGACGATCAACACTATTCGCGACATAAACAATATTAAGCTATTTAATAGAATTAATAATGGGCTGAAATCTTTAAGATTCTAATTTCCATTATCTTTAACACTTGCCTCCGGGGGTCGATTCTAGCCTTCTCCTAATATCATTTTCAATTATCTAGCCTGCTTTTTACTTACACGAGAAGTGGATAACCCTTTCATGTAACAATCTGGAGCAGATTGATTGATCTTTAGGTCATAGAATGCATTAGTTTAGTCATAATACTGATGACGTTTTCGATCACTTCTGACACATTCGGTTGGAATTAAAAACAAATAAAAGGAGGCTTTACTTTTGATGCGTCCCTTGTATATACAGGTTAATAGACTGATAAGCATATCTATGAATCTTTCCCGTTACCCCTACTCTCCAAATCCCTTTCTTTACTTTCTATTTTAAACTCTCCCTCATTCAGTCTTTTTTATCTCTTTATTGTATTTCGTTTTTACTGAAAAACATTCTTTAGAAGAAATATTGTTTTAAATCTTGTTTCATTGCAAAGTTCTGGCCTAATTACGCAGCTTTTCTCTTTACATTTTTCGCCGAAGCATGTGTGCACATATGTAGCCATTAATGTTTGTATTACCATATACTATAATTATACCATATAATATAATATTCTGCTTGTCATTGAGCACTTTTTGATAAAAATCGGAGTTTCATTGGATTTACATCTAGGTAAATACAGGTACTTAGATAAACAGACAGGAAAGCAATATATTTTTTGCTTGATTCATAAGTTTGGGATTCGGTTTCGATTCAAGCTGATGAACCTAAGTAATCTAGATATATATTTTTATTTTTGAAATCGCAACTTTATAATAGATAAAAATCGATGAAACATTTACTTTAGAATAATATCTACGAAATCAGCAAGAATTAAAATATCATATTTAAGCGTATTTTACCACCTGGCAACGCCAGGCGCCCTTGCTCACTTGGATAAATTCTTTTGGAGTTTTAACAAAAGGGCTACAATAATATCAGAGTGTCTCCATTTATGTTGAATATTTAAAGAATGCCAACATCTATATATTAGATATGAATCAGTCCCATGCGGAATTTCTAAAGGTCCCGCTAGTATAAATATTAATCCCTATTAATCCTTAACTATGCATCGAACCGATAACACACGACTTCGTACTTTTATAAAAGTCCATACATTCATGCTCGCATATCCATTATAACGTATACCAAGTTAAAAAAATGATTTCTTTGACGAACTGAAAAAACTGGGCTTTTATCCCATTTTATCTGTATACTTATGCTTATCTTTCTCATGTATCTGTTTTATTTCCGCCATTGCTCTCTATTCTCTTGTTTCGGCTTACATGTTTTTTGTTTTTTTTTCTTTTTTGCATTTTACCTTTCTACTTTTGTCTTTCGCCACTTTCACCTTCTGTTGCGACGGTACCCTCCCTGTCGCCGCACCATCCCTTCTTCACAGCAAACCCCTATCTACGCTCCCCTACACGTACACGTCGCCCTGAATACATTTCACCCAACATCCAAAAATTCCTCGTGCTCACGTCAACTAGACCGCCTTGGAGAACGAGGAGTATTTTCTATTCTCGACTGTTTCACATTCTTTTAAAGAAACGTTACCTTCCCCTGTTTTTTTGTCTTTTGTATTTTATTTTATATATATATATATATATATATATATATATATATATATATATATATATATATATATATATATATATATATATATATACTCATTTTTACGTAAATTTTATTTATTTATTTGTCTCACCTTTACTCCCTTTTTTGGAATAATCTATTTCATACCCTCTTTTTTTCTTGTATAAACACACACGCACACACATGCACACACACACACACACACACACACACACACACACACATATATATATATATATATATATATATGTGTGTGTGTTTGTGTGTGTGTATATACATGTATATTTACTTTATTTTTTAATCTTTTCAGTCTTTTATTTTACGCTTTCTTTCACTCGTATTCTGATTTTATTTGGATTTTGTTTTTTCGCTTCATCCTGTTTTTGCGCTCTTTCTTTCGCCTAATTCAATTCAAGTTTCCTTACTTCTAGCCCGTGGTGTTCGTCGCTATTGATTTTGTATTACGCATTCTCCTGGAGTGGCCGCTTCCCCGCAGCGCTCATTACGAGATGGGACCAGGAGACACCAACTTAATAATTTGTTTTCATGTTCCATTCTCCATTTTTTTTTTCGCGGCCCTCGTTTTCACTCTGACTTTCACTTTCACATTCAGCCCTAGTTTTACTTTCGACTTCCCCTTCCGCCATCTTTGTCTTCCGACAACATTTTATATCTCCAATTTTTTTAACTGCATTTTTATACGAGTGTTACTTTAGCGGGTCGGTCTGTCAGTCTGTCAGTTCATTAGTTTAATGGTTAGTTTCTTCATTTGTCAATCAACCGATCAGTTTCATTTCAGTTTAAAATATATTTTATTGACAACACGCATATATATATATATATATATATATATATATATATATATATATATATATATATATATATATATTAATTCTAGACAAGCATCTCTAAATGCGACTATATGCGCTAAATTTTTTGTTTTTTTACTCTTCCTCACGATAAACAAAGCGTATTGCTAGCTGAACTTGGGAGGCTACTGCCTTGAATTATATCTAACGGTTTACTGAATGAGTTAAGTATCGTGATATTTGTTCACATTTCATTTAATAGTCATCACGGAAATACAGTCATATAATCCGGAAAAAAGTGGGAAACGTATAGCAATTTAAGAAAAAAAAAATAATTGGAGTAGAAGTCATTTCGGCATCTAGAGACTCCAGCAGTGAAGGAGTGGGAATTCGCTACTTGCATACGGAATATTTACGTCGAATGCTTAAAAAACTGTAATGCATTTTATCACAACACATTTTATTAAAGTACTCGTAATATAGGCACACGGATTGAGCATTGTGTCGATGGGGCAAATGTTGGAGCTTGACCGATATTGAATTCCAGACTTGGGGGGGGGGGGCTTGTCTAGTACGAGCTTCGCATTAGATGGCCCAGTGTAGATGCGCCAATAATATTCGATGCATATGGGAATGGTTGCTTTGTAAATGTATATAATGCTATCAGATGGTAGTTATATTTTTATCACGGTACAGGGATTGCAAATATTATATCCACAACAAAGGCAAATTAAGTAACAGATTCTGTTCCGCATATGATATATGTTCATATACAGTTCCCATAATGCGCTAAAATAAAAATTATATATAGAAGTCTAGATGGATTATATTTCTGACCGAAACCAGAAAATTTTTTAATAAGCCATACGTAAGTATATCATTTTATTTCCGCATATGTAACGCAAAAGAAATATGCAATTTTGTTACATCAAATAAATAAATTGTGCACAAAAAATATGCAATTGCACATAAGTACATGATGCGCAGAAGATCTTTCATTAAATATTTATTTAAGTTCGATCTTTTCTCAATGGACGTCGATTAACTTTATACATTTTTACTATTCTATAAAAAGAGCTTTACCTGTGTGTAAGTTCGTTCCCCATGGACCCCTTAAGGTGTGGCCCGATTAAAAAAAAACGAAAAAACTTTACAAAAATTACTTTATGTGCCTAGCAATGTTCTTACATTGGTTTTGTATCAGAATATCATCGATTAGTATCGATAATCGATAACCGAATAAAATCGGATGAAAGAAGAACAGGCGATTTTACTAAAGTAAACGCCTTATACAAGCTAACATCACAAGTGCATTTGAAAAATTTTATTACCGCGAAAGCAGATATGCACGGCAGATAAAATAAACTGTAGACTCTTTGATATAACAGAGACGCGCTGGAATGTTTCTGTTTAGAGTACAATGTAAACGTGATACTTGCCTTTTACATTTTAAACTTCAAGTCAATCCATCATCACCGCACAAGCAGAAAAGGCTAAACATATAAAATCAACAGTATGTTATTTGATATAATAAAGGTGCGTAATAAAGGAGGGTTTCTGTTTAGAATATAATTGAACGATAATACTTGATATGTCCATTTTAAACTTTAATCCAAGCCATTGTGTAAAAATAATTACATAAAATCAACAGTAGGTCTTCTATATAGTGTAATGTAGACTACAATGTATTTTGGATTAGATAACTGTGAGGAGAATAGAACAATAGGCGTATTTGCCGATTTCGATGATGAAAGAATATGAACATGCGAAGCATTCGTGGATTACCATTCCTTCCTGGGCAACGTAAAGTCTTCTTGCTAGTATAGATAAATTAAAAACGTGACACTTTTGCACACAATTCTAACGACATTTGAAAAAAAAGAAGAATCAATTTGGCAGACTAGCACACCTTCCAAATCAGGAATATAACCTAAAACTATCTAATCTATGAGCTACGCTTGTAAATTGTGTCTCCAATGTCTCTATTATAATAAATGAGCGGCACTTTTGAAAGTATCCAATTATTTATTGCAAAAATATTTTAAGCAAATATTTTAAGCATATCGAGTCATATAATTTAACGAAAGGGTTATGCAACAAGAAATTAGTTGCTTAAAAAACTGGAATTAACCGAATCGAAAGGTTACTTATCCCATTTTTTTTCGCTTTTCGCTGTGTGCCCCCCCCCCGAAAATGTTTTCCCGTGATTTTCTCTTTTTGTTTTTCCGATTTCTTTTTGAAAGAAGTTTACCTTTGTCCCTGTTTTCTTTTTGTTTTCCTTCGGTCGATTTTTTCTAAGAAATTTAACACCGTTTGCCGATTGTTTTCTAAGAAATCCCCCCTTACACACAACGCCCGGTACACCCGCTCCCACTAGCATATATATATATATATATATATATATATATATATATATATATATATATATATATATATATATATATATATATATATATATATATATGGTGGTTTCTACGTTGCTAATAGGCCAGACATTGTTACGTGCCCGGGTTTGAATCTCTCTATCGGCTGTAATCGTAACTCTCTGAACTGATGATTATCAGAAGAACAAACACTAGTGTCAGTAGTTATTAAAAATACTTATTTTAATAATTTTGTCAATCTCTTTAAAAACGGCTCTTATCCTTAAGCTGTATGAGTTGAAATAAAAGTCGGTCACTTACTCTTACATGCGCTGATCATGATGTTATAATCATAAGACCAAGCTAACCGTCTAGTCATTTATATGAATTTTAATTTCAACGATATTTTTAGCGATTAACGTTGGCCATGTTGTTTGTTCCTTACTAATGAAGTTACAGATCACTTCGTGCCCGGTTTCGAATCTCCAGATCGTAACTCCCTGCACTGCCGATTCCCAGAAGGATGAAACTCAAGTTTTATATATATATATATATATATATATATATATATATATATATATATATATACAAACAAATACACACACACATATATATATATATATATATATACAAACAAATACATATGTATGTATATATATGTATATATATATATATATGCATATATATATGCATATATGTATATATATATTGTTATTTATGGTGGATCCTATATGCAGTATTTTGCTTTAAGTTCAAACTCCAAAGCGATAATGTCCATGTGCGTTGTTCATTCCTTGAAAGTTTTCATCGTTAATGCCTCACATAATGTTGACGCCATCTTGAGATATAAAAAATCCGCACGTGTTATAGTCGTCCTTCCTACGGTAAACTTACGAATCCTGGTTTTTCTGTCGGTTATCTGTCGGTTATTTTCTTTAAAATAATATATAAAGCTTTAAAAAAGAATGCCATAAAAATTGATCAACTAAAACCATTCATGAAACGAAATGTTGGAATGATTTCCGAAATTTTCGAAAATGTTATGCAGATGTGTGATAAGTACATTTATACTTCCTCTCAATAAATAAGAATTTTAATTTAAATCGTCATCGTATATAAGTTGTGTCCCGATTTAAAAAAAAACGAAAAAACTTTATAAAATAGTAGTAGATATATAGTTTTGAAATTATTACAATACTTAATAAAGAGTCACCCAAATTTGACCTATTGAAAAACTTGATTAACTTTTAAGATAACTCAATACTTCTGAGCCGCATTTTTTATAATAGCGTTGGAAAGAGCAAGCATTTAAAAGAGATTTCAGTCAGAGAATGATGCGTTAAAGAAAGAGAACATATTCCTTTTTACAAATAATCTACGACACGAGGACATCATGGGTGACAGCTACCATATTGGTTCCATGAGGAAATTAATCTTTAAATATCCAAACTAGGGATGGAGCGATTCCAATATTTTTACCAATTCCGATACAATTACCGATCCGTAGAGAGGCATTTAAATAAAGATTGCTACGAAGATGTCTAACCTTTTTCTATAATGAACAAAGTGTAGTATCTTTTTTCCGATTATACACTACGTCATTGATGTTCACAATTAGTGACACAATGGTTGATAGTAGACTGAGGCAACTTTATTTTCACCCAATCGGGAACGCCCCTTTCTGAAAATTTGCATTCTACTTTCATTAAAAATAGACCTTGCCAATTATCCTGCTCTCATCAAAATGCAAGTAAATAGAAACTACAGTATTTCGTTTAATATCACGGAAGATAGGGACCGAAACCACACGTGGTATTCCAAAATCTGAGAAGTAGGGCAAAACCATCGTTTTTACCATACTTAATTGTTTATAGGGTGTTTAAAACCATCTCTCTAATGTTCATAGCTAACTCTATACTAGATTAATAATAATAGGAAACTGTAAACCTTCTTAGGTTGTACAGTACTCTATTATAGTTCAGCACTGTACATGGATACACCTGTTACACTAGAGAATTTAGCAAGTAAGTACGCGATATTAATATATCGAGAAAACCCGTGGAGTAGCGATTCTGTGATAACCAAGCCGCAAAGTAGCGAGGTCTTACTGTATTACATATAAAAATCTCGAATAGAAGCGACCTCGTGCGACAAAATTAAATGGCGGAATGACACCACCCGCCGGTAAATGCAATATTTTCTACATACTGCTTAAGTTATTTCGGTTTGAGATCATTTACAAAATAACGGTGGAATATTATAGGATCCCTGCGGACGTATTAGTAAAACTGTCTTGGGTTTAGCGAAGCGTAAGATATTTCGCATATTGAATTCGGGTCAAAAAATTCATTACGTACAACGAACTGTCTTTAGTCAACCTTAATCATATGCATTTAAGGTTGGTGCATTTTGCATTAAGCGTTGCACAATTGCCCTTGGCGCCAGAAGTTGGGTTCATTCCTCACTGCAATCCACATCTGGAGTGTAAATGTTCTAAATTAGAAAAAGGCTTACTGGAGAGCGATTTGTTTTATTACATTATAAAACACGTGTATTTTTAAATGAGTATATTTCATGTTCATTTTGAACCGTTGTATGATACGTATGCTAGGCGTTGTTCGGGAATGGAAATTAACAGAATAGTTTGCATGAAAGTACAGAATAGTTAACTTGCTTAAAACGGTAGCTACATAAGAACGTTCTTATCTTATTAGAGCCCGAAAAATGCAGGATTACCGAGTAAGCAGCTATACTTACAGATTAATGGGGATGTGTTATCTATCTACCTATGAAAGTGTAGATATGTATGTGTGAGGACGCTTCTCAACCTATATACTCAACGAATGGTTCAATATGTTTTTAGATATAATGCGATTATGATCCCGCGCAGTTGGAAGATTCTATTTATAAACGATGCTGCTAGGAACTGACGAATCGAATTAAGTCACGTCCTTCTACCAACCAATCAGAAACCAGAATTGCTCCATAAAAAAGTAAACCTTTTCGTTAGCAACTTTGCATGTGTATTTCTTCTGTCAACACGGCAAGAATCTTTTGTCCTGTGGCTTCCCACGCAAGTACTGTTTACTGAAAACCAGTCAACTCCAGGACTTGTATAGTACAACTAACCATCGGAAACTATTCTGGCTACTGAGAACCAGTCACCTCCAGGACTTCTATAAAACAACCAACCATCGGAAACTATTCTGTCTACTGAGAACCAGTCACCTCCAGGACTTCTATAAAACAACCAACCATCGGAAACTGTTCTGTCTACTGAGAACCAGTCACCTCCAGGACTTCTATAAAACAACCAACATTCGGAAACTGTTCTGAAACTAAACCTGGCTTACAACCCAAGAGCTATATACTTGAAATTGGTATATAGAGTATTCAGGCATGTTGAATTCTTTAAAGTCTGTTTTTATACAGAAAAAAAGGCTTCTTAGTGGTCAAAATTTAAAAGTTAGTACGAGAGAAGCAACCGGAGTTGTATGTTTTAACTGTTTCAGGACTGCGCATGCGCGGGCGTGAAATATTATTGTTCACTTATGTTAAGTATGCTGTGATTTTCTACCAATATATAAGAGTCAAGTCAAGCTGGAATAATGGCTATCGTACTCAACCCGATTTTTTATATTTTGGTTTCGGTTTCAGATCGAGTATTTTTCCTACTAGAAGTGAACTGCTTAGAAAAATCATAATACTCGCATGCACATTTCTCAGTTTCAGTCCGTTTTCCGTCAGTTTTTTAAAAAAGGAATTTAATGTTACCTATGGTATTTCAGTTTATGATAAATAAGAATTCTGCATTAATTAAAAAATTAATATTTTGTGGGTATTTTACGACCGGTCAACCCCGGGCAGTCTGCTAGTATATCTATAAAGGTGATAACGTAAGGTGTCTGGAGGCACTTCAAAACATATGTACTGGACAACTTTTTGATTTACAGACTTGAAATTTGGTATATAGGATATTCAGACATACCTGAAAAAGTAATAATCGGGGTTTCATCCGGAAAAAAAAGCTGCTAATGGATCAAAATTGAACAATTGGTACGTGGGAGCAATCAGATTTTGACATGTTTGCTGTTTCACAACACCGCATACGAGAATTGTTTACATTATGTAATGAAAGAGTTAAAACATTTTAAATCGCTTTTCATTCAGAAAAAAAAAAACGAGCTGCTAAGGGTCAAAATTTTAAAAATTAATACGTGCGGGTGGTCAGTTTTTTTTTATCTGTTTTCTGTTATACGAATGCGCATGCGTAAATGATTCACATTACAGATTAACTATGTTAAAATAATAACTACCTTTAAAAACACATTTTAAAAGAACGTGTCAAGCCGAACTTATGGTTATCGTACTTGGCTACCTGTCTTTTGGTTTTGGTTCCGATCTCATCCGAGTATTCTGTCTTTTTCTTTTCTTCTTTTTACTTACAAGAAGTTAATTGTTTAGGCAAAAACAGGTATTCGCCTGCACATATGTTGGTTTCTGTATCAATTAAAATATAATGTTTCTGTGTAGTTTACGACCGGGCAACGTTACACGGTCTGCTCGTATTTGTATATATTTTGTTTTTCTTTAAGACCCCAATCCTGCAGTTTCCGGATCGTACTAGAACAACAATCTTATGTACTTAACTATTTTTAACATTTTCCTATTATATGTACAGAGGTTGCGTTTTTAATATTTTGTTTTACTTTTGTAATTTACGGACAGTACTGTACTTGTTGGGATAAGATATTCAAATGTAATATAATATTAGTCCCCGATTTATCGGAGAGGGACCTAAGTGTTCAGTGTCGTCCGTGCGTCCGTTAGTCCGGACTATTGCCAGATAACCATCCATTAGTTTTTCCTGAATTTTTTCCACAAATTATATTTCATTAAATATCTGTGCACATTAAAAATTGTTTTTTTGTTTTTTTACAAAAATTCCCGTTGCGCCCCTAAGGGCACAAAAGAGGTAAAAAAAAAAAAAATAACCAAAATGGCCAAAAATTACACATTTTGCTCCATAACTTTTGATCCATCCATTAGATGTTTTTGAAACTTGGCCAAAATGTGGAGCGCATTATTCTTAATACAAATCCAGTATGGGTAACTCAGTTCTAGTTCGCGTCCCCACTGTCTTTTAGTGCTATAATCGCCTCTTTTGTGGCTCTTTTTTCATATTTCTTAACAAAAACTTTATATGACTGACTGTTTAGTGGTTTTAACGGTGAGCAACTCAACTATACATGTGTTAAGGCCTGAAACCTCACAGTTATACATTCACACTGGGATTCAGCGTTTCCAGGGGCTCAAAAGAGGTAAAAAATGTCACAAAACGAAAAAATGACACTTTTTTGCCCCATAGCTTTTGATACATCTATTAGATTTTCCTGACACTTGGCCAAAATGTGGAGGCCATTATTCCTAGTATAAATTCCCTGACCCTGGCAAAATTCTGGGCTGCACCCTTCTGGGACTTTAAGGCTACAAAAATGCATTTTTGGAGCTATTTTTTCATATTACTCAAGAAATTGAGATCTATGTCTATGTAGTTTCAATTGTACTTAATTCAAATATACATGTCTTCAGGTATGAAACTGCATCGTTTATCCATTCTCACTGAGATTTGTCATTCCCAGCAGCTGAAAAGTGGCCACAAATGCCCCCCAAAATGCAAAAAAAATGACACTTTTTATCCCATAACTTTCGCCCCATCCATTAGATTTTTCCGAAACTTTGCGAAAATGTGAACGCAAGTTTGGCCGTTCACATTTTCACATTCATGATTTCTTCCCTCTTGTTTTTTTTTTTTTTTTTTTTTTTGTGGCGTCATCTCACATTCAGCACAAGAGGAGGACCACGCTCGCGCGGCTTGTTTATTATATGGTTGGTCTCTTTAATTGTTCGATGAAAGGAAAGAATAGTTAACACGTGGATACCTTGTTATGTGAAAGCATAAAGTAGTTAACATGTTGATAATTGCTTTCTAATTGAGAGGTTCCTTCAGTCTTTGACAAACTATAGATCCCCAGGAAATGATGCCTATGCGTAAAAATTTTGTTGCAGACGGTGCGCAATCTCCAACCACACCTCTCCTGAGTCAGCACTGTAAAATATCAGTTGCAAGTGAAGTGTTTTTTTTTACACGGTGGTCACCAATTATCAAGGCCCGGAAGTCACTCAGAGATAAGGGTTATTGAAAGTACAGTACGTAAGTGTGGAGATTTAATAAAGTGTTTACTTGAGGTGGCGGTTCATTAGGAATTTGTTAACGTTGGACTTGAAGACATCCAAGTTGTAATGAGGTGAGAAGAAAGTGGACGGTACAGTGTTCCACAGGCGTGCAGTTCTAAGAAAGAAGCTTTGTTCATAGAATCTACGTTTTAATTTAGGCACAGATAAAAAGTGGGGAAAATTTTTGACAGTGGATTCAGCTAGACGGGTGGTTTTCGTGAAAGATTGGCGAGGGGGGACCAGAGATTAGAGTTCAGACGTGCACCTGCCATGGACATAACGATAAAACAAGGATAGGCTCGCAACGTCTCTTCTGTGGGAGAAGATTGCAGGGAAGAGAAAAGGGCATCCCCCACTAAGCCACGAAGTCTGTTTTGTACTTTGTCAAGGCAAGATAGGCTGGTTTTAGCAGCTCCTGCCCAGATATGGCAGCAGTATTCCATCCTTGGACGTACTTGGCTTTTATATAGATAGAGAATTGCATCAGTAGTGAGATATCTTCTGGAGCAGGAGAAGGATCCCACCATCTCTCCAGCGACCTTGGCAACAGACTTTATGTACGTGTTCCATTTCAGATCAGGAGTAAAGGTCAAACCCAGGAACTTGTCAAACCATGCAGCCTCTCCCAGACGAGAGCCATCTATTTTAATTGATGCCAGATGATGATGTAAAGATAGGAGTTTGGTTTTAGATGCATTAAAGGTAACAAACCACGTCTTCCCCGACTGAACCACGCGCTCGATATCAGAGGAGAGAGAATCGAAGAGAACTTTGTCATTTACAGCCTTTGATGTGTTGCCGTAGATGGTCGTGTCATCAGCATAGATGTCAACGAATGATTTAAGTATATGTTTAGTGAGATCATTGATGTAGATCAGGAAGAGAGTTGGGCCCAGGATATACCCCTGAGGGACTCCAGCATTAATACTGCAGGCCTCTGATTTTTGTTCATCGACCACTACTCTTATGAGCCTATCGGAGAAAATGATTTAATGATTGAGAAAAGAGTTCCAGTTATACCCTAGCTGGAAATCTTGTAAAGTAGGCCCTTATGCCATACCTTGTCGAAGGCCTTTGATATGTCAAGAGCAATTGCCCTAGAAAGGAAGCCTTTTTCAAGAGATTCACTAATCCTGTGAGATATAACCGTTAGCACATCTGCGGTAGGTTTGCAGAACGGAAACCATATTGTGTGTCACTAAGAAGGTTATTTCTGCTGAGGTGGTTGACTATTTCTCTATTTAATATGGATTTCAGCAACTTACTCATAACATACAGGAGACTTATTGGTCTGTTCTGAGAGAGAGGTGACTTATCACCTGAATTCTTAAATTGTATGGTGTATGTACAGGACGACTTTAAAGAAATGCCTAGATAAGCGGAGAGCACATACAGCGACTAGCATTCCCAAATAGTCAGCCATATGGTATAACCAGGCTCAACGTTGCTTAACTTCGGTGATCTGACGAGAACCGGTGTGTCCAGGCGATAATGTCGTATATGCTTTCTAATTTATTACGTCATAATTGAATCACCTAAAGAATTACCTTGATTTTAACTGAAATACTTCATATTATAGTATTATTCGTTTATTTAGATGAATTTGTTTATTTTGTTTATTTTAGGGAGTTAAAAGATCAGTTATCGTAGACAGAAATCCACTTGTAGTTCTGAGCAAGTTATTTGATGGAAGGCTTAAATTCACATAAATCACAAGAAAAAGTAATTTCTTTTTATTTATTCTTTTTATATTTTCATTTCATTTTGCTTCATAGTCCACAGAATTCTAAGTTCGCTCTTTTTGAACTAGCATAAGATCGCTCTATGAGATACATAGATATCCTCATATTCCATTAAAGTTCTCCTTCGCCTCTCAAACACTAGGTAAATAATTTGAGAACAGACATTACCAAGTTTCAAGACAAGAATCCATCTAGTCTGATGATGCATCCATCTAGTCTGATGATGATATAACATTATTTAGAGAAGCTAAACCACTCCATGTAAAATCCTTACGAAATATTTAGTCAGTGTTTACTTATAAGAGAAAGTACTCTTATGCCAGGGTTACCTGAAGAATTCCTGTACAGGGAATCGAAGATGATGTCTAGTAAGCGTTCAACTTCTCTCTAGTAAGCACTCAAGTTCTTTCTAGTAAGCATTCAAGTTCTGTCAAGTAACCATTCAAGTTCTGTCTAGTAAGCATTCAAGTTCTGTCTAATAAGCATTCAAGTTCTTTCTCGTACGTATTTAAGTTCTCTCTGTAAAGTACTCAAGTTCTCTCTTGTAAGCATTCGTGTTCTCCCTAGTAAGCATTCAAATTCTCTCAAATAACCATACAAGTTCTCTCCAGTAACATTTCAAGTTCTCTCCAGTAAGTAATTCTCTCTTGTTAGTATTCAAATTCTCTCCAGTAAGCACTCAAGGTCTCTCTCTTTTACAGAGATATTCGGGTGTGGTAACGAAAAGTTTAAAAAAATGTGGCATATGTATTCGTGAACAGAAAACTATTTTAGTCGGTTAGATATTTTAAAATGCTGCCAATACCATAGCAAACGTCTGTTTAATTTTATAGCGATGTTTTCTAAATACGTGTTAAGTGCTTTTGCGGAGTGAAATATTGTACCTATTTACAATGCCTCCCCACAGGACAGAGTTAGACACCAGGGTCGTTTTTTAATGTGGAGAAAAGCTACAAAAATAAATAATTGTCTCAGTCGTGAAGGATTGCTCCTACACCGAAAGAGAACAAGAAATGGAAGTGTAGCATCTGAAGAACAGATGGTGTTTATTTGCTCCCCCACTGAGCAAATACGGCACAAGGCCGTTTTTAATGTGAGGTAAAAACCAGCTCCCCTTAAAGTAGGCAAAAAGGGGGCACTCTGGTTACCAAAAATAATAATTGTCCCAGTATAGAGGGTTCCCCTCCATTGACTGGTACAAATTATCTTAAGTGCAGCATCTGAAGAACAGATGCTACACTTTGATCTTGGCCAAAAGGCCAAGTTAGATTGCACATCATGTAGCTTAATCTTAACATCTCGTATTAGTAAATTCTTCTGAAAATTGAAGTGAAGTGAAATTGGAGTGAAATATTGTAAATCACATTTTATCTGTGTAGCGGCGATAGCATAATTATTATTACTTTTTTTTGAGAAGACAGGAAATCAGCCGGTGGTAAATATTAATCTTGTTAATTAGTGACGTCGAGATGCATGTTTTAAGAAGGCAGGAAATCACCTGAAATACGTAACTTATACAATTCGTGGCAAATCTAGCAACATTATTGCTGATGTCAATAATAAATAACTAAATACTTCTGGATTTAGCGAGAGTTTTACCTTATTCTGTGAATCTAATTGTGCCAACTTATAACAAGTAGAAGACATACGGATATTACGCCAGTGAATCTAATAAGTCATTAGTTTTTGTTTTTTTTAAATATACATTTTAGAATGCAAAGTTTGAGTTGAAACTAATTTTGGTCTGAGATGAGAAGTATTGTAGGTTAAGAAATTAGTTTTCGTTATCAAAACTTTGTTTTGTATAAAGAAACGGGAGAAGTCATGTTTGTTTTGGGTTCGTCAAATGCCTATAGTATGACTGGAGTCAGACTATCAAAACCACGAAAAAATATGTAGCGAACTCTAAGGCAGCGGTTTGTATTTCATTAAGGTAGATATACTTGGTGAAAGTACATAGCACTACATAAGAAAACGCAACTCGAAATATTTGAGCTAAAAATGTAACTAATGTAAAGATGAAGATAAGAGATTGGTAGAGAAATAATAATGAGGGAGAATTATGTCAGCTTCATTTGAGTATCACTATTTTTCCTCCTCCATACTGCATATTTTCCTGACCTAGTTCCCACAGATTTCCACTTATTTTCTGTATAACAGAACAATTCAGATGATCCTAAATTAACATCAAGAACTAGCTTCTTCCGATTTTTATTTATTTTTCTGAGAGTCAAACATGTCGAAACTAATGTAGAATTTATTTTTTAAATGGATTGAATTCACTATTATTTTCCGAAAGTACGTAGCAGTTATTTAGTGTTAATCTAAATATGTACGTTCGGTCGTGGTTTACAATTTGACAGGGTTTCATCTGACGGTTTTCCCAAATTTGTACATATGGATCTAACGCTATTTAATAGCAATAACACCTTTGCAAAACTTTTGCTTAATCAGATAAATTGCTTTTTTTTATTAGCAAAATTGCACAACTTCGGGAATAACTGATTTATTATATAAAGGGCACTAGTGTATGTATATGTACGTATATGAGTATGTGCCTATGTCCGGCAAAATTGAGAAAAAATACAAAACAAAGCTTTTCCCCCCCAAATTGGGATTTTCTTTATCAGCGTTACTCTGTATGAATAATATGTAATATTTCAGTGAATGTATTCATTCTCTTTGTCGGATTTTGTCTGGAATGCAGTTTTTTTTTTAGTTTTGTTATGTAATTATTTGTCAGGTAAATGTCGACTAATTCAACGGCGAAATCTGTCATATAAAAGAAAATATTCCTTGCATTCTTTTGTGTTAAGTTATGAGAGAGTTCGGTAAAAAAAAAAGTGGGGGGTTTAAACAAAAAAGAAAAAAAAACGGGTAAAGTGGAAAGGGATAAAGATAGAGAGAAATAGAGAGATAACAGCTATTATTACATTTTTGGTCGGGCAATGCGAATATTAATGTTTTTTTTACAATCTGAATTAGTAAGGCTAACATAAGATTTTGGTTCATATTTATATTGTCAGTTTGAGGTATGCAATCACATAGTCGATCTATATGTATTGCATTTAACTTTTGAAAATAACAGAGGAATAATTAGTGCACATATTGTATTAACGCACATTTCCTTTTCTTCAATGATTGATCGCTTCTAAAATATAATATTTTTCTCAGTAAAATACGTCTTTTCCTACGCTATGCAGAGTTACGGTTCTTGAAATTAAGCCACGATTTCTATTTCAGAGTATACGGCTACCATAAAAAGATAATCAAAGCGATTATGGCCGTTATATAAAAAAAGGGACACGTCTATTTTTTATGCGACACCCTGTGGTCAGAATGATTTAAGGGTTGACTGCTTTTCAGATGTGTGCCTCCGGCCTTTTCCCGGCTTGTATTTTCCTAATGTTTTACTCGGACAAATCCCATCACGTTTTAATCTGGAAAATTTAGAACGAGGGAGAACTTGTAACTTCGCTCGGGAAAATTGCCCATGGCTACAACAAAAAGAAGAAAAACATGGATAAAGAAAAGAAATAAAATACAAGAAAGTAAGGCGAAAAGAACGAAGAAATAATTAAAAAAGAGACGAAAAAAGCAACACAGGTTGAAAAAAAGAAAGAAAAAGAAACGGTATGTTTTTTCATTCCTAATTAGATACAAATGTAATAATGTGATATCTGCAATGCCAACAAGGTCTCATCTGAATTCCTGAAAAGATGTTTATTTAGTAAACTGCATCATTCTAAATCTCTCAGTCTCTCTCTCTTTCTCTCTCTCTTTCTCTATCTCTCTCTATCTCTCTCTCTATCTATCTTTGATAAATCCGGAACACACAGATCCGGTAAGTTTGTTTCCGGGGAAAGTAAAGTCGACATATTATTTTCAACTATTTTATTAAAGTCTGTAAAGATCCCTCGACCAGGGATTCGGTAAAATTAAAAATTAAAAATAAAAATAAAACAAAACGGGAATCAAAATGATAACTTGAAAAAACAAAATATCTACCTACATAAAAACTTACGTCTTAAACGTCAAATATTACAGCCGGTCATAACCCACAATAAAAATTAGGGCAAGAACCATTTGAGGAAAATGCTTAATACGTGTGTAGGGGGGGGGGAATGTAAGACAATAAAACGATGACCAGTAATGGTAAAACTTGGATAAGGATTGATTACTTATAAGAACGGCTCTACAAGAACTTATTCGCATTGAATAATCATATTATAGTCAGCTGTTATTGCATTCCACAAATGACGTCTTCATGAACAAAACTTTTCTCATGAAATTTTCGTTTGGTTTTAGAAACTGATTGAGAGTACAGGGAATGATTGATAGATGTTAGAGCGAGACAAGTATTTCTTGCAAATGTTTGGGCGAGTAAACCATATAAAATAAAGCTCAGTCGATCACCTGCATGAAAATAATGATAGACTACGGATAGGCGCAAGAAAATTCGTACTGTGAAAAAGAGGAAATAGAAAACAAAAGAAACGACTTGTGTCGACTAGATTTTGAAGACGGCTTTCTACCTTGTCAACAGATGAAAATGGTGCTCTGCGCAGCTTCTATCCATATGCGATACCAACACTCAATCTGAGAACGCATGTGGTTTTTGTATAGCTAGAGAATTGCACCATGTATGAGGTACATTCTGAGGCGGTAAAATGATGAAACAATTTTATCAGCGGTTTTCGGGGCGGATATGATTATACGTCTTCCATTTTCAGGTCATGAATGGAAGTCAGTTCCAAAGTTCCTCAAAGCAGACGGGTTCGTCAAGACGATAGCCGTTCATCTTAATTACAACCAAGTGTGGATCAGGGCGAATGTGCTGAAACAATAAAATTCATAAGATATGTCAAGTGTTTGCCAGTTAACAAAAGAGGCGTTATAAACCATTGTAATTTATTTCATACATATTATTACTGTTTAAACATATCACCATGAATAACGTATTCGTTTTTTTTTCTTTCAAATTATTAATGCATCATTCAGATTTTTTCTGAATAATTCTAATCCATGTTGATCCGCAAACGAGTCTTTTTTTAGTTATCAGAAAAGGGGGTCAACATCCATTATGATAATGCTCGTTTTCATACAGCACTTCTGACCAAAGATTTCCTAAGAGAATTTAGTTGGGAAATCCCCCTCTATAGTGCATATACACCTGACCAATCTTCCAAGAGTTTTCAATTATATTCTGGATTACAAAATAATTTAAATGACCTTTAATTAACATCCTGAACAAGCGCTTTCTCATTTTCATTAACTTCAAAAATTACCAAACCTTTCAAATAGCCTAAAATAAACACCTCGAGTTAAATTCATATGTTATATGAAAATAAATACTTGTTCAAGCAAAGCATATTAAACTTCGTTGTCAATTGTAAATATATTACATAGTGCATAAATCGTATTGTTATGAATATGTTTTCAATAATACGTATTTTTTTTTAATTTTTCAGACTGGAATTATAAATCCGGAAAACGTTTGGACCAGACTTAATGGCACAAATAATCCCCTATGTCTAAAACCGGAAACTAATGGAAAACGCATCGCTAAAAGAAAAAATAACAAAAAAAAAACAGATATGAGATATGCTTAATGTGTTCAAATGCTCGACAAAGTAGACAGTTTATTTAACTTACAACCACCCCGTGAATTTGTTTTAATTTTTATTAATGGGTAAAATATTTTTCACAAACTTGATGTTCCTAAGAGATTAGCTCCAAGGATATCCTCTATTGAACAATAACTGCCTCTGTGGGTGAATAGTAGTGAGATGTACAGAGGATTTCTTATCGAAGAGGACAGCTATACAAGTATCTGTTTACATTAATGTTAAAGATAACATTCGCACATATATATATATATATATACGTATATATATATACGTATATATATATATATATTTATAATGAAAAATATTATTCTTTTATACCTACAGACATAGTGTTTGATGCTTACAAGATCATCAGTGTAGTAGGTGACAATTCATGCCGGCCGTGATATTCGAAACCAGTTTTGTAGGCACCTTTGATCCATTCGCTAAGACTTCACCTCCGGGAAAAACAACTGTCAGGAGAATGAAGGGAATCAATAATTAATAAATGCGCCATTCGTGCGCAGAAATTAGACAATCCAGAGTGTTCGAACGTGCGAAAGTGGTGAACATTACACACACGCTAGTTAACTGGCTTTTAGTGAATATTTCTCAGGCAGTGTTCCATTTGAGATATTCTTAAAGGGACTTGTAAATTATAATTGGAATTTAATATCCTTTCATACCTACAGACAATATGGTTTCATGTTTATGCAATTATCAGTGTAGGAGGTGGCAAATGTAATTTTCCCGAATGGATGCAGTTTCGAAACATGTAGCGGAGTCTATTTCTCTTTATTAAAATAATTGTTCGCTCTTAATACTAGGTTTGACCTCAAGTTTGAATTTAAACAATATACATAATTCTTTAGGTTAGGGCAGGGGTAAACATGTCAGAATGTGTGTTGAAATCGGTTTTAAAGATATCATTGCAACGAACTCACACATCTAACACCGTGAAACAGATATGCGCTATCTTATTTCACAGATAGGGATGTTCTTGGAAATAATCTTTACTTTTGTAAAATTTAATTGATTTTCTGAAGAAAAGCAGGAATTAATTTCTTTGCCGTGTTTCTCAGTAGAAACTTTTTTTATGGATGTTTTGCGGAATGCAACACACATAATACCTCAGACGGACACCTACGATGAACGTAACGATAGAGTAGATAGAGGTTACTTCAAGTGGTATATTTTTTTCAGACTTTAATCAAAATATTTTCTCATGATTTCATGTCTGTGACATTTCTCTTGTAATGTTTGAATGTTAGGTAACGGTAAATTCGAAATGGGAGACGACAAGATAAAGACACACACCTTGTTCACGTGTGGGTAACAAGAATAAAACCAACCAGATCATCACAACGCAAATGTCTACAGAAATCTGTTATTTGTATTGCTTTGATTCCTCGGTTTACTGTTCTCATCTTGAGTGTCACTTTTACAATGTTTGCCACGATTAAAACTCCGAACTTCCTTAGGTGTATCTTGTTGAACTCGGGAATTTGGACGGAATTTCGAACGAAATCCTTTCTTTACTTCACGGCGGTAGTACTAAAGATGAGAACAGTAGTCTGAATAAATCTAATAACGCGAATAAACGATCCTTTTTTACATGGGAATCACCACTTATCAAGGCCTGGAGGCCACTCAAGTATAAGGGTTAATGGGTATACATTAGGCAATGTGATTATAACATAGTAAGCATACGTAGTGGAAATTTTGTAAATTGGATTACTTAGGGGGACGGTTCATCAAGAATTTGTTTACGTTGGACTTGAAGACAATCAGATTGCAGTCAGCTTGAAAGCAGGCAATTAGAAGAGAGTGCCACAAGCGTGCAGTTCTCAGAAAGAAGCTTTGTTCATGAAATCTACAGTTAGTTTTAAGCACAAATAAAGTATGGGAAATTATTGATAGTGGTTTTGGCTAGACAGGTGCTTTTCATGAAATTTATGCGAGGTGGGGCCATAGATTAAAGCTCAGATTAGCACTAGCCATGAAAATAAGGATAAAGTAGAGACAGCCGCTCAACGTCTCTTCTGTGGGAAAGAGGTTGCAGGGAAGAGAAAATTCCCCAAGTTACGCAGTCTATTTTGGACTTTTTCAAGACAGGATAAGCTGCTTCTAGCAGCTCCTGTCCCGATGTGTCAACAGAACTTCATCGTTGGCCGTACCTGGCTTTAAGAAAATTCGAAACAGAACATGTTACTTGTTACATAACAATTAATTGCACATTAATTGTTATCTTAACCAAGGTCGGGTAACATAATATCACTAACACACAGATGCTTATTATAAAACTGATGTTAAGTAACGTTTAACCTGCTCAATATCAGACAGTTAACCATTTGAAAATATCAGACGCTTGATGTATGAAAACGGCACCACACCCCTGCAAAACCACACAAAGCTTAGCAGAATTTTTTTACTATGATGTAGTCAGCGCTTATTAGGGTCCAAACTCAGGAATAAGGGGTAATGAGACTCAGGTGACTGTTGAGACCACGCCATGATGATCACTAATGGTTGAACTTGGGTAGGGTTTCCTTATTTAAGCTTTTTGTCAGGTAAACAGAGATTTATTTACATAAGAGATGAAAACGGCCATGGTATAGTGCATGCGACTAGGGAACCGTTTGTGAATGAGCCATTTAATAGAAACTTCTTCATTTTATCTAAGCCGGCTCAACCCTTCAAAGTAACTGTCCCACTAGAGACTGGATATGTTCGGAAATTTCTCAAAACCTATGACTCCTGCAATAATCTGTTTCTGACGAGTTTCTTTATTTTACTTAATATTATTTAAATTCATGTAGGCGACCTATTCTGAATTTCCAACGGACTCCGTTACTTTAGTCATTGTGGTTAAACTCATCTAATAGTCTATATCAACTGAAAAAGCATACCTCAAAGGATAATGAAATTATTTAACAAATGTCCTAAAACGAATTTACGTGATGAGTTCCAACTCTAGAAAAGAATTTTCAGAAGAATTTACTAATACGAGATGTTAAGATTAAGCTACATGATGTGCAATCTAACTTGGCCTTTTGGCTAAGATCAAAATGTAGTATCTGTTCTTCAGATGCTGCACTTCCATTTCTTGTTCTCTGTCGGTGGAGGAGAAGTCCTTCACGACTGAGACAATTTTTTTTATTTTTGTACCTTTTCTCCACGTTAAAAAACGACCCTGGTGTCTAAATCTGTCCCGTGGGGAGAGATTGTAAATAGGTGCATGATGTGATCTTGGAAACAGTTCGCTCAAATAGATTAAATACAGAGCGACATTAGATTTTGGCAAAATGTTATCAGCTACGTGACCAATGAATTTATGCATCATTGGAAAAAATAAACGCTGAAGAAGAAAATGGATAGATATACCATGAGTGAACTGTGTGGACAGCTTGAGAAATTATGCTGGATTGATTACTTTATGAATTTAGAGTATCATAGAAAAGTGAACCAACGATGAAAGTGGTAGTTGGTGTCCGTGTAAACCCGAAATTAGAAGAGAATAACAAGAAAGACTAGGGGATCAATAACTTTAATGATGTCAAGTAATGATGGAAATACACGGATTCGGCATTAAATAATACGAAAATGATCGATATGTCGTAATCCACTCTTAACCACTTAAAAATGTTACAATATTATTTAATTTAAAAAATGATGAAAAATAATACATTTTACATTTTTTTTATTGCTACATGAACCCGCGCGGCACCTGATACGAACGTCCGATAACAATCAGTTTTTAATAACAATCATCTGGTTCAATCCTCGCTACAAGCTATAATAGGTATGAATAGAATATAAATGACACTCTTATCCCATCTACGTTGCAATAGTCTTAAATGTTATTACAAGTACGTTTTCGTCGATGTAACCTCCAATTTTCTTCAGGTGCATTATCTTGAAATAGGTATTTTTTATCTTAAACTAACAAACCCATACTGGATTTAGTACTGAATTTTTTCGTTGATCCGCTGGGGTAGATCATTTAGTATCGTCTGACATAACAACGTAGAAGTCGTAAATCTTTATTTTATTCTTAGTATTCCGGGAGGACTAACCCTTTATGTGTCAGAAGCCTGTCACTTACAAATTATTGTAAATTTACAGTGCAACCGTTACGCAATGTGTCCATGTTCGAAATTCCGTGCGGATTGCCGAAATCGACACAAATATTCTAGAGTTTGAATAAATGATCAGAGATTATATTTGACAAAACATATCGGAAATAACTTACTAAGTGAGATTAGTAGTCCAAAAAATCCAAATAATACTAATGGATAATTCGATGACATAGTCATAATCCATTACGCATGAAGAGTTGTATGCCTGTCTGAACGCGAAATCTGTATATCTTTCGTAGTATAATTGTCTATGTGTGTGTCTGTGTGTGTTCATTTCCCTACCAAACTACCTGTTAATTTTCAGTCTTCAGACTCCATATTAAACATAAGGCGTAATGAGATTTAGTAAAATCTTAGAAATCGATTTTTGTCCAGAAATGTTGCTGTCAAGCAGTCTAAGTTCAACGATTTGACCTTTGAAACCGTTTAATTTGAAGTATAAATACTTCGAATATTAGAAGAAGGTTACTTAGACATGGATCTAACATTTTAATTAGATTTGAGCCCAAAACACCAAATGTTAAGCGATAATAATTGGTGTCAAAGTTTAAAAAAATTACCTCTACGGTCTCTACCAAATTACTCAGCCAATTTTCAGTCTAAATATCTGCAATTGTACATAAAGTGTATTCAGACATATGACAACATTTTACGCGTTTTTTTGCAGGGCTTGCAAGTAGGCAAAATGCGAAAGATTTGACCTTTTCAGTATCAATCAACTTATGCAGCCAATTTTGCGTCTAAACATTAAACATTTTACATAAAAGCTAGTCAGACACGCGGCAAGCTTTTTAATCAACTTTTGGACGAAAATTTGTCTGCCAAGATGTCAAAGTTTAAAGAGTGCGCCTTTGCATACTCTACCAACCTCATCTGCCAATGTTGAGTTTAAACACTTCAAATTTTAGATGTAAGTTACCTGGATATTAGTCAAAGCCGAGCTGAACTGCCAGTAACTTCTAATTTTACTATCATTTAATTTTTAATCATGCTTATTACACTTGTCCAGACTAACGTACTTTTACCAATGCTCAGTTAAAGGAAACTTAATAGCCTAATGCCTGTCCTGTGCTCGTGATATCATCTTCATAGTAATTATCTCCTCTTTTTTAATAGAAATTTTTATTTACCATATAGGCTGGCGTGTTATTGTGTCGTGTCTGTTCTCTTGACACGAGTTCATCAGCTCAGAAATACTCTTTTACCTTTAAAGTCGTAGTTTAGTATCTATTCTTTTATCATTCTGTACTACTCCCAGGCCTTAACTCCTTCTTTGGGAGGTCATATGGCGTATGCAGTATCGTTCTCCTAGGCATTAGCTCCTCCATTATGGGTAAGGTATTGTATGTTCCTTTGTCATAGTAACATATTCCTAGGAAGTATCTCCTTTTTGGGGCAGGGGTACCGAAGTATATATCGACATGATACCATTTTGCCATGGGTTACCATCTCCTTTGTCTGTTGGGAGGGGGCTAATGATATGTACGATTGCATTATTTGTTTTTAATTTTAATAATTTCAAAAATCGTTGCAGTTTTATAATCATTATCAGGCCTTTTCTCTTTCGATATTTTCATCCTAACCTCTTATCTTCGTAGATGTTGTCATAGCAACGGCATAACATATATATATATATATATGTATATATATATATATATATATATAATAAACAATAAATAAAATCATATAAACCGATTCATACGAACTAAAATACAAACAAAAATAGACAACATCATTGTCCTTATTTCCCCGACGATTTTTTTTCTCTATGATTTTTTATATTCTCTCTTTTTCTCGTCGAGTACGATTTCATTTTCTGATTGCTAAACGGTTGCGTTCGCTCACAGCCTTGGGGTGTACGACGACTCTTCCAGGAGACTGGCTGGCTAATTGAACAATGAACGTCGCACATATTTACTGCAGCACCGTGCCCGACTAAAATATACTAGTGTCAATCTTTACACTGGTCGACCTTAGTACATGTCAAGGGATAGAAAGTTTATGAAGCAAACAAGTTTCAAGCAAATCGAGAAAAATATATGTTGTGTAATGTTAAGTGAGGTAGAATACATCAACTGAAAGTAAAGCAAGGCAGGTGTCTGTTATAGGCAGTATCTGCTCAAGTTAAAATTATTTGATTGACTTTATTTTATTTTATATATCATTTGCACTATCAGGGTCAAGTAAGAAAAATCTGTCAACACTGTGGTAGTTTCTAGAGAAAACAACGCCAATTTTTTTTCAAAACATCTATAAAACGGCTAATGTGTTGAGCAATTTTTGAATAAATTATTATTTTAATACCTTAAAATACATATAAGATAATTGTTTAAAGATGTTTATTAATCTAACCCTCATAGGATATTGTTTGTTTTATTCATTTTATGAATTTCCTTTATATGAGTTCTAATTTATTCAGTATACTAGCCTGAGTGTCCGGCGTTGCCCGGGTGTTTGGACGTGGGTGTTAAGCAAAAATGTGGTAGTAGGCAAGCAGGCTCGAACGCGTAACACGAAGGACGAAGAGAACGTGAAAAAAACACATCTGACATCTGTGTTGTTGCACCACATTCCAAAATGAAATTGACATAGGTTTAAATTAAGGCTAGACAATCAAAAAGAGGGAGTGAATTTCGAAAAGCTCGGCGAAAAAGCGACCGCTCCCTGTAGAAAAATACCTAGTTAAGGGCGAAGTCATTAATGTTTTAACTAATATTTCCATATTTGTCGTCAAATGGTCAAGCTTTGAGATGATACCGATATTGTGAAAATCCGTCGCGTCTATCGAAAGTTTTAGACAGAAATACATACATACATACATACATACATACATTCAAACAGATATGTGAGATATATATTATGGACTTACCTGGGTGCTCGGCGATGCCCGGGTATTTGGAGGTGTGTGTTGAGCAAAAAAAAAATTGGTAATTAGCAGCTAGGTTTGAACCCGTACCGCGAAGGAAAAAAGAAAGTGAAAAAAAAAAAAAAACGTGACGTGTTGTCTGTTACGACCCTCGCCAAACAGGAAGTGACGCTGGTTTTGATTAAGGCTAGAAAATCAAAAAAAGAGACGACTTTCGAAAATATTGGTGAAAAAGCGACCCCTCTCTGTAGAAAAGTGTCCATCCCTGGCGTCATAAGCAAGGGCCTAATCCATTCGGCTACCGATAACTGCAAGGAATACTGTGGAATTTTAAATATTTATTTGTTAATGCTTTTTAACGGCTGTAAGGATGATCTAATCACTATATGATAATCCACACATAAGAGCTTAATTGACCGACTTTAATCGAACTGCAAGTGCTCAACGACGAGAAACGAGTTTCTTAAAGGGATGCCATAATTATTTACTTCAATAATTATTAAATATCTACAGACAGTAGTGTCTCATGCTTTCGTAAATTATCAGTGCTTGGTGTGACTATTAACTCCAGTCGATAGATTTCAACACAGTGACAGAAGTTATATATATATATATATATATATATATATATATATATATATATATATATATATATATACTTAATTTACTCAGATAAAATTAATATATATAGTATAGATTTATGCGTAAACTTTAAGTATTTACTTCAAAAGTGCTAAATACGTAGGTAGAGCTAGTTAGTAAGTTATGAAATGTATATGGGGATTAATCTACACTGAATATTCCGCGTTTCATCCACTTTCATCAGGCTTATGCGCGAATTCCGTGGTTGTTTGCCGTTTTTATCAATTCGCGCATAAGCCTGAAGAATCCTAGAGTGGATGAAACGCGGAATATTTAGTGTAGCTTAATCGCCATATACATTTTATAACTTACTATATATATATATATATATATATATATATATATATATATATATATATATATATATATATATATACTACCAGTAAACTCGGCATTTCCCGGTCGTAAAATACGCTTCAATATGATATTAATAATAATGCAGATTTCGCATTTATTATTATATTATAATGGACCCAAATTATTGTCATGATTTAATGGGATTTAAAAAATTACTCGTGCGCCATTAATTATAACCAAAATGTTAAGCTTACAATTTACTTTTTCCTTTGACGTTAATGCCTGGGCTATGAAGACATGTTTGTGTGAGGCTAAAAATTAAAACATGAACCAATAGCTATTACGTTTCGCATGCATATTCGTAATGCGGTCGTTCGACCTTCATCTGACAAATTTATTGTTTTTTTAAGTTTTCTCTATTTTGCTACGATCTTTCCCGCCTAAATCGTAAATATAAAATTTTGCATGGGTTCAAATACCCTGTATATGTACGTTCATGTCTGTAGACCAAAAACTTACAAACGAGTTTGGTTGGCAATTTTTCAAACAAATATATATACATATACATAAATATATATAGAAAGAGGTTTGTTTTTACTATAAGCTTTTGACGTGGATTCCATGAACAAAGCTTCTTTCTTAGAACTGCACGTCTGTGGAACTCTGTTCCGTCTGCCTGCTTCCGAGCGGACTACAACTTGGATGTCTTCAAGTCCAACGTTAACAAATTCCTAATGAACCGCCCCCTTAAGTAAACACTTCATCAAATCTCCACACTAACGCAATGTACTTGCAAGAACACTTATCCCTGAGTGGCTTCCGGGCCTTGATAAGTCGTGATCACTGTGTAAAAAAAAAGTATTACGCAAGTATAAATCATGTAGAATACCTGCATGAATATAATTACATGTAATCATTTACTACAGATGATCATCCCATAAGAAACCCGAAAAAAAAATAGCAGGGAATTAATTGGAATTAATGTTTAAAAAATATTAAAATTAGCTATATTTTTAATCGCGTGCAAGCGACTCCAGCAGTCACCCGGTCGGTCCGGCGGTCGGTCCATCGGTCAGTCTGTCCGTAACACTTTTGTGATGTGCCTTTTTAGTTAAGATCAAAGGTCTGTTGTTAATAGATGCTGTTCTTAGCTTTTTAAGTTTTTCTTGGCCTTTTAGTCAACACCAAAGTGTAGTATTTTTTCCGGCAGATACTGCAAGCAAAGACCATATGTAGGGGGCAGCCCCACATATAAGACCTTGGTCAATGTGTTACATGATAAGGACTGCCCTCTTTTCATGTAAGTAAAAATAATAGGGAATTAGTTAAATGTAAATATGAAATAGGATAGTCAAGTATTCGAACTTGCGAAGCTAGACTTGGAATTGAGAATTCCAATCATAAGTTAAAATAAACACAGAATGTTATCATCAATGTAATGTCCAGTAAATTGTTGATTCTGTTAAAATATTTAATAAATACAAATTTGGCTTGAAACGCTTCACATTCTTAGAAAGAATGCATAATAAAATATGGGTTACAGAATTAGACAAGTGGGTTAAATTCCTTTGTAAAACAACAAAGAGAATGGGAACTTTCCTGGTCGTCAGAAATGGTTTCAAAACGTGCAAATCGCGCATGTTGGAAAACATATGAGTTGTGGTCAGGTTGACTAGACATACATGTGATTTCTCAATATAGGAAAGAGTTAGAAGTTAGTTAGGGGGAATCAGATCAGTCAGATCAGAGAGCAGAGGAGATCAGACCGATTCTCCGTTAGAGTCAAGACTTCATCTGGAAGCGGGAGGGTTTAGAGATAACAATGTAACAACTATGTATCCCTGAAATACAAAATCTTGTCCGACCGGTCGAAGAAGAAATAAACGTATCATAATGTGGTTTTGTATCTGCGGCTTTGTGTTGTTATTCAACAGAAAAGGTATTGTCTATTTATATTATAAGAACTTTGTGGAAATCATCACGACCAAAACAAAGGCAAAGTGAATTTGTATTAATATGAACTTTGTGTTTATAAACATGTACAACTGTCAACGTAAATGTCAACCACACTATCGCTCGATCTATCTATCAAGATATTCATAAATCTCCTCTCGTTGAACTGAATTACAGCATTGGTTCTCTTGTAGTAACATGTGCACTGTCTATTATATATATATATATATATATATATATATATATATATATATATATATATATATATATATACAGAACTGTCTCTCTCTTTATATACACCCTGTTTATATCTCCAATATGCTAGCTCCACAAACATGAACATCTTAAGACATATGAACACTCAATACATGAACTCTCCTAAGACTGTCTCTATCATACTAAGACACCTACTAACATGAACAACAACAAATATATAAGTCATCATCTAAATAAGAACAACATAACATACTCTCATATTTTGTACTTAAAAAAAACACACACACAATATATTAAATGTAGGGGCAACCCTTCATGCCAATTGTAATTATCCAGCTCCCCTACTCCCCGGGGAGCTGGTCCCCATTTCTCCTTCACTCCTCACATTAAAAATCGGCCTCTTGCTTAATTTGCCCGGTGGGGGAGCAAATAAATACCAACCCCACATATAAGACCTTGGTCAATGTATAGGGCAACCCTTCATACCAATTGTCACTATCCAGCTACCCATACTCCCCGAGGAGTTGGTCCCCATTTCCCCTTCACTCCTCACATTAAAAATCGGCCTTGTGCCTTATTTACTCGGTGGGGGAGCAAATTAATACTCCTTTCTTGTCCTTTTGGCATGGATCAAAGTGTAATGTCTGTTCCGGCAGATACTGCAAGCAAAGACTATATGTGGGGGCAGCCCCACATATAACACCTTGGTCAATGTAGGGGTGACACTTCATACCAATTGTCGCTATCTAGCTCCCCTACTCCCCGGGGAGCTGGCCCCCATATCCCCTGTACTCCTCAAATTAAAAATCGGCCTTGTGCCTAATTTGCTCGGTGGGGGAGCAAATAAATTCCCTTTCTTGGCCTTTTGGCCAAGATCAAAGTGAAGTATCTGTCCTTATTACATGCTGTACTTATTATTATATAAAGTGGGTGATCACTTTTCTGTATTATATTAATGCAAAATTATCAACCACTTTACAAGCAGTCAGTCCGAAAGCCATTCAAGTCATTCTCTTGGACATTCAAGTTGTTTTGAACGATTCCAGTTATTTATTTAAGCATTCAAGTCATTCTTAAGGTCATTCAATTCATCCTTAAGTTCATTAAAACCATTCTAAGTCATTTACTTTTTATTTAAGTCATTTCAGCCCATTTTTCGGTCATTTTAGTTTATCTTTAAGAAGTTCATGTCAATCCTACATTAATGCATTCATTCATTACACGAGAGCACGCGACTAATGGCTATCGGCCTTGTTATTTTCAGAAATCGCAAATAAGCGGTAAGGAAGTAAATTATCTATTTCGCTTTAATCATTTTTATTCCGCACGCCTTAGTGGTCATATAGTTGATTGAGTTCGTGACGTAATGATTAAAATAACGATTACAAAAAGTATGACATATCTCTTGACGGTTTCTTATTAAACAGCATTTTATTTTATTTGCAGTGAAAAGTAGATCCAACAAGCAAGTAAAGATATTCATGATCAAGTTAGTAACTATTTCATTCAAAAATCATTCTAGTTTTACCCTTATTTTTAAAATATTATGACTGTTTAAAGGGTTTATAACAGATTAGATTATTTACGTGTGAAACGCTTTTTAAGACACGAAAATTCATAAAATACGAAATCCAGGCCGGAACCAATTATTTTTGTATTTAGAGGTTCCGCTACATTCATATTCATGATCGGTTGCCATTTACTTACGCATGGAGGTACCCCTGATTTGTATGTAATAGTTGTTGTTGCCTTTAAATTTATTATATGTTAAAATTAATTAGAATTTCTCTTCTCTACAATCATATAAACGCAACTGTTTTTATCTGTGTGGGTGTTTAATTCCTTCGCTTATACACTCCGAAACGGCTGAACAGATTTTCTTTAAAATATACAGAACTTTAGCGTATAAGTCTGGAAGTGATCTTAGTAAAGTTTTGTCTCAGAATACCCTCGATAATTACCGAAAATCGATAATCGAAACCGTTATTTTTATTTATCTATCATCGGTAAAGGCATGTTTCCATGTCGTGGCTAAGTAACAATGATAGAATAAGAGGCAGTGAAAATTCTACTGTCGGTAAGTTGATAGCGTGTTTTTTTAATTTTTTTTTTGTATGACGTTGTCTGTAGGTTCAAACTCCGCACGTAAAATCCTGAATGTTTTTTTTTTCGGACTAACTTACTGCATGAAAATATGCGAAGCTTCCTCCCGGACGATTTCACGGATTTCGATGACAATAAGAATGTAAGAGTGTGAAATATTCGTTGATCATCATTCAATCCCGGGCAACGTCGGTGTTCCCTGCTAGTATTGCATAATATTAATGTGTTTTGTATTTAAGTAATTCTTTGAAAGTGTTATTATATTCTTGACGTTGTAGATACGCACATCTATGCTACGTGTGATATGAAACAGAGCAAGAAGGCGGGTATTCAAATGCCGAGCCGTCTGCGAAAAAAAAAGAAGATTATGAAAGGAGCGTGTGTACAGACACAGTATAATGTAAGCGACGTGGATCACGTTGGCGAGCACGTTCGAAACGATATTCAAGCGAAGAAATGTCAGAGAGAAAATGCGCGATCACGTTTTATTCGAAGAAGTACCCGTAAATTAATGTCGTTGTTACAAAAAAGGAGTCGAGTTATTACTTGTCCTATGTCCCTTGCGACGTACATTGCTCAACATGTTAGATCTACCTGTGTAAATATGCGTAACGTTACAGGTAGAGTATTTCTTTATTTTAGTAAATGGTATTTTTAATACATCTTTGGATGTTTCCAAGTTAGAGGTTTCGTACGTTGTCGGTATATTATGATAGAGCCAGTTATGTGTCTACTTATGATAACTTCATGTTTTCCTTCCCATACACATCATTTATTTTTGTCAGCAACTTAATACTCGTTCAATTATGTCTTGTTATATTAGATGATTCAGCATAAATCTAATAATGCGTCTGTCTTTGATAAGTTCATTTTCTCGTATCAGTACATTATGTAAGTGCATAGAAAGCAGAAAGCTACATCGTAATAACAATTTATTTGTTCCGCATACTTTATTTCATTTATTTTCTTGGAGAATTGGGTAGTACATTAATTATATCCTCGTTACAGACTATCTACGTGTTGGCCAGCTGTGCGTGTACACATTCCAAGAGCGATGGGAGCCTGCTATCATGTCTGAAAGTGACACAATGTTCCAGGAGCGAGATCAGAGAAAGGTCGCTATACAAATCATGCTCTCTACCAATCAAACTTATGACATAGTACTATTGCCAATTCCTTAAAAAGACATCACTGGATTGCCACAAATAACAGGGACGTACCCAGAGTGATAGAAGCAAATTTTCCGGACAGGATTATGGTATTGGTGTGGTTTCCAGTGAGGAACCGATCGTGCCTCCTCACATGTTCGAAGTCGGTTTGAAAGTCAACAGTAAACTGTATCTGGGCGTGCTGAAGAGTGTGGTGATCCGCTATTGCAATCAGATTGGCGCTGGTAAATCATGGGTGTGGCAGCAGGACTTTGCGCCGGTCCATAAGTCCAAAGAAACTAAGGCTTGGCTTTAGTGCTATGACTTAGTGTAATGTTATGCCCTTTTAGGCTGTGATCATAGCGTAGTATCTATTAACTGTGGCAAGCGGGGTCAATGGTCAAAACATTATTACTATTGTTATTGTATTCTTATTAATTGATGGATGGTCGCTGGATCAGCTATTATGATTAGAAGAATAAACATTTAAATTGCGGAAGAAATAATTGACGTGTGAATCGCAAAAGGAATGTGAAAATAGAAAATATATGTAAAAATCATTTGGGAGTTTGGAATAAACAAATAACTAGCTGTGGACATTAGGTTGGTCTGAGATACATAATTAGGTGACGTAAGAGAACACGTGATGTAGTTAGTTTTGGAGAGATTCAGAGAGTTGAGGATTGACCACCAGAGCGGACAGACGTCTAGACAGGGGTGGGCAGACAGCTTGGAGCAGACTGTATGAACAGAAAATGTAGACGAACTGCAGGTCCTGTGAAAACCATTTGAGACAACTGTAATAAATTTATATTACAAAAATATAAAGAGTTGTTTTAATGGTTTCACAAATAAGAACAGATGTCTCAATTGTATGGTGCTGAAGGCTTCATGGTTCGTCACGGAGCAGCGGGAAGACACAGGAGGACTCTTCAAGAAAAAGGTATGAAGCATATATTCTTCTTATATATGAACTGTAAAATATCCCGTGTGATAAGTCTGATACAACATGACTCAGTTTACACGTCAATATCATGTCCTCCTGGGTAGACAACATACATACGATTTTTACGTTTATTATCTGTCTGTTAAAAGAACAATATCTTAAATCCACTAGATAACACATGACATATATATTTAATATATTTATTATATAATTTAATATATCATCTCCTCTAATATAAGTAAATATACAACATTTGTACCCTTCTCTCGCGGTACCCATTCTTTCCTGATTTGAACCCACTGGACTACTTCGTTTGGTCATACGCCGAGAATATCATTATCATGACCTCCCACTACACCGAAGCAAACCTGATCGTCGAGTATTCGCCGAGTATTCGCCGAAGTTCTACTGGCACTTGTGCGAAAGGCATGCTCCCAGTTGTGGATCCGTATCGAGGCGGTAATTAAGGCTGCAGGTGGCTACATTGAATATATGTAAACTCTTCTACATAATCAAGTTACCGAAATTGATTTTGGAAAAAAAAATCGACCGCAAGGTTTTATCTTAAGGGATTTTAAAGGTTTTCATGATGTCATTTGTGCTATTAAATATCGAGAATAATGTCTTTTCTATAAGATTGCTGATTTTCGGAAGGTTTGGTATGCTATATAACATTGCTATTCACTGATAAATAAAATAAACATTAGAGAATTCGTACGTTGTTTTGTGTGATGACGTGATTTTTCTTTGAACTGTTTTAGTTTTGTTTTTTAGAGTGTAAAAATGTTTGTGTAGAAGTTATAACTCTTATAAATTAGTATATTATTTTTGTCCATGCTTCATATTCACCACATGATCATTAATTTATTTATAGGTTCATCTTTATTGAGTTTTTGTTTTGTGAATTTTACTTGACTACAAGATAAAACTTTATTTGGTCTGTTGGAGTATTTAACGTATGGCTGTTATTTTATGTGGCCTCAATAGGTTAAGATCCACCATTTTACCTGTGTATATGAATATGAGAACACAAAAAGAAATAAAGATGGAAGAGGGGAAAATAAACAAAATAGAAGAAAAAGTATGAGGAGTGGGTCGTAGCTACAATCGCAAAATAACAGATAAACAAAAGAAAAAAAGAAAAGATAAATAAACATAAATAAATCCGGGTCAGCTTTTTTTTATTTTTCTTTTTTTTGACGCAAGTCGTTTATTGAAGTTTTTACCCCCACCTCGACACCAGCTAAAATAGTCGCTCGCTGGCACATGTTCATCTAACCTGGTTGGTTTCCCTACCTTCCGACCGCACGCTAGTAACAGCCGGCCCATTCTCGTCTTTACTTTACACATTCATCCTTTTCAGCACCGACGTTGCTTCTCCCCAACCAGGTGATGTCCTTTTTTTCTTTATTTTTCTTCGGACGCAAGCCCGAGCATACTTTCCAATTTGCATACTCGTTCAAACGCTGCTCCTGCGTATAATACAATCGCTTGCCATCCATACGTCGGCTGCTACTGGCATTTTCATACGCGCACATATGAGCTCTGTTACAGCGGAAGAATAAGAATAAAGAGGAGGAGGAGGGAAAAAATGAGTTGCTGAACTTAAACAATTAATGTGTTCTCCTGAAATAGATTCATTCATTTCTGTTTTTATAGGAATTTCAATATTAATAGATACCCATGTCTTACATCTATTGTTAAAGTTACGATAAAATCTGAAGTTACTAATTTTGCAGAAGTTTTTTTTTTAATATTTAATCCTTTTTTCGGGAAAATTAAATTAATCGATATATAGCCCATTTTACAACGAGATACGCTGAGCATTTTTGTTCAAATTTTCAGTATAAGTGATTTATTAGTTCAGGTGTAAATACTATATACAAGGGGAGTCACAAGAAACGGATGTTTTTGATTCACTATTTTCAACGTAAATGTAATAATCAAACACACGATGTTCACAACTCCATGGTAGCACGAAGGCAATAAATTAAAAATAAAAGCAATTCCAAATTACCAACTAATAATAAAAAAAACGTAAAAGATAGACAAATAACAATAAACTAAACGGCATTTAAGCAGGTTTAAAGACTACATATTTAACTCCATATCTCTTACTCAGAGAGCAAAGAGCGTTCTAAAAACATCCGTTTACCGTGACTTACCCTGTATAAACTTATCTTTATATATAAGCATATAAATCTTTAAAGATGTATAAATATTTATGAATGTGCACATAAATACACATTGATCTTCATTAAATAGTGAATAATTAAAATTTTATTGTATACTAGCGGGGCTTCCCGGCGTTGCCCGGGACCGTATAAAAAATGAGAAAATTGAAATTGATTTTGAACATATTTGTTATTCTTGGGATAGAAGAATTTTTAATGTCTATGTATCATTAGCTTTTTCGAGCAAATGAATATTTTACCTACCCTAGCACGGGTATTACACGTATCAAATCATTGTACCTTACCTAGAAAAAGTAATTTATACCATGTATATGAAATAATGTTTCCTTTGCGGGGATGGGTAATATACAACACATATTTCAAATAATTTACCTACCCTCGGACGGGTAATTAAAGTATATACATGAAACAATTTCACATACTATCGGCAGGTATTGTACAACATGTTAAATAATTTCTCTTACCACCAAGGCTATCATAATTTTAAGAAAACTGAAACAATTTTTAGAAAGTAACTCGGGACCATATAAACAATGAGAAAATTGAATTTGATTTTGAATATATTTGTAATTCTTAGGAGTATGAACTTTTTAATGTCTATGTATTATTTGCTATTCCGAGCAAAATAATAATTTACCTAGCTAGGACGTGTATTAGACGTATGGTATAATGTTATCTTACCTAGGATAGATAATTTACAGCAAGTATATGAAATAATTTTACCTTTGCAAGGACGGTGAATATACAACACATATTAAAATAATTTTACCTACACTAAGACGGGTCATTTGAATAGATATATTAAACAATTTCACAAATTTTTTTCCCCAAAACGGACATTACTTTCTCCAACTTAACCCCCAAAAGAAAACTCAAGAGCACGTTTAAATTAACATAATCATGCTTCTTCCTACCCACTACAACAACCATCACATCATGGCCGTATGAATACATAAAACATTTTAACAAATATAGATCACCCCCTATAGAAACTGGCCTAGGAAACTTTCATTGAAAACCAACAATACATATGTATTAATCTAATTGTGAGATCATTAACTGCTTAAGCTATATCTGGAATCGACTTCACAAGTGAAGTAATTTTGAGATAGAAAATTGTTTAAGCCATTTCCGGTACAAACTATAAATTCACCACCCTTATTTAATCCAGAGCGACGCTGATTATTCTGCTAATATATGTTTTCCCCTACCTCATTCAATCCCTGGCAACGCCAAGAATTTTGCTAATATATATTTCCATCAATTTCCTTCAATCTTGGGCGACGCCGGGGATATTGCAAATAAATTATCTCACGTATCTCATGCAAGTTTGAGTAATGCCGGATATTCTGCTTTTGTATAAGTGCAGCTATTTATTACAATCCCGGGCGACGCCAAGTATTCGTCTATTCTGTATTTGTACCTATATCATTTAATCCCAGGCGATGCCAGGTATTCTGTTAGTATTTATCTGCACCTGCATTATTAAATCCTATATATTTCCACCTATCTCATCCAATACGGGGCGATGCAGGGTAGTCTGTTGATATATATTTCCACCTATCGCATCCAGTCCCAAGCAACGCCAGATATTTTGCTAATATATATTCTAACCTATTTCATTCTATCTCGGGCAACGCCAGATGTTCTTCTAGTATATATCTCAATCAATCCAATGAAATCCTGGGTGACGCAAGGTATTCTGTTAGTATATATTTCAATCAATCTAATTCAATCCAAGGCAACGTCAGGTATTCTGCTAATATATATTTGCATCTATCTCATTGGATCCCAGGCGCCCGTGTATTCTGCTTGCATATATTTGCATGTATCTCATTCAATTCCGGACGTAATTATATATGTGGACGTATGTCGTTGAATCCTATAATTCTTGGATATGTTACAAATTTCCACAATCAATGTTCATAATTAAACCCACATAAATTCCCACTCTTACTAAAATAATAACTTTGATACATTTCACATGTAATCATTTTTCATAATTCTTGGATATGTTACTAATTTTTTAAATTATTTTCACGATTGAATTCACATAATCCCCCTTCGTACTAAAGAAATAACTTTGATACATTGTCTGGGCTGTTTATTTTATTACAAACACACCAATAAAATAAATCATATTTCATCATTGTTCATATTCTTGGATATGTTACTAATTTCGAAAATCATTTTTAATGATTTAACCAACATAATCGCGCCTCTCCTACTAAAATATCAACCTTGAGACATTGTCTGGCTGGTGATTTCATTAGAAACACACCAATCAAATAACTCACATGTCAACACTTTTCATAATTCTTGGATATGTTACTAATGTCGACAGTAATTTTTCATAAAATAACCCACATAATCCCCCTCCTCTTACTAAAGTAATAACTTTGAGACATTGACTGGCTGGTTATTTCATTACACACACACCAATCAAATAACTCATATTTCATAATTTTCATAATTCTTGGATATGTTACTAATTTCAACAATAATTTTTCTTGATTTAGCTCAAAGTATAGCCCCTTCTCTTACTAAAATACTAACTCTGATACATAATCTGGGCTGTCTATTTCATTACGAACACACCAATTAAATAACACAAATTTCATAATTTTTCGTAATTCTTGGATATGTTACTGATTTCACAATCATTTTTATGATTAAACCCACATAATACACCCCCTCTTTCTAAAATAATAAATTTGAGACTTTATCTGGGTTGTTTGTTTCATTATAACACACTAATCAAAAAACTTTTATTTCATCACTTTTCATAATTCTTGAAAATGTTACTAATTTCAACAATCATTTTTCATGATTTAACCCACAAAATCCCCTTCCACTTACGAAAAAAAAAAAGTTTGAGACGTTATCTGGCTGGTTATTTCATTCCATATACACCAATCTAATAACTCATATTTAACCGTTTTTATAATTCTTGGATATGTTACTAATTTCGACAATCATTTTACTTGATTTACCGAAAATAATTTACTCTCTCTTACAAAAATCATAACCTTTAGACATTGTGTGGCTACTTGTTTCATTACAAAAACACCAATCAAATAACTCACATTTCATCATTTTTCATAATTCTTGGATATGTTAGTAATTCCTACAATTATTTTTCCTGATTTAACCCACATAATCCCTTTCCTCTTACTAAACTAATAACTTTGAGACACTGTCTCGGCTGGTTATTTCATTACAAACACACAAATAAGATAAATTACATTACATCATTTTTCATAATTCTTGGATGTGTTAATAATTCGACCATCATTTTTCATGATTTTACCCACATAATCCCCTTCCTCTTACTAAATTAATAACTGTGCTACAGCGCATAAAGCATTTTGTATTCCCAAGGAGTCACGCATATGATAATGTCCAGACTCCATGTTGGTTAACTTTGGTGATCTGCATAAATACTTTTGTATTCCCAAGAAGTCACCCATCTGATAATGGCCAGACTCCATATTGCTTAATATTAGTGATCTGCATAAATAATTTGGTAATCCCAAGTTGTCAACCATCATAGAATGACCAACCTCATTGTTGCTTAACTTTGATTATCTACATAAAGCATTTTGTATTCCCAAGTAGCCACCCATTTGTTAATAACAAAGACAATGTTGCTTAACTTTGTTGATTTACATAAAGCATTTTGCATTTCCAAGTAGTTACCCATCTGATTATTACCAGATTCCATGTTGCTTAACTTTGTTGATCTACATAAAGCATGTACTATTCCCAAGTAGTAACCCATCTGATAATGACCAAGACAATGTTGCTTAACTTTGGTGATCTATACAAAGCATTTGGTATTCCCAAATTGTCATCAATCCGATAATGACTAAGACAATATCGCTTAACTTTGGTTATCTACATAAAGCATTTGGTATTTTCAAGTAGATACCTATCTGATAATGACCAGCCTACATTTTGCCAAATTGTGCTGATCTACATAAAGCATTTGTTCTCCAAGTAGTCACCCATCTGATAATGACCAGCCTACATTTTGCTTAACTTTGGTGATCTGCATAAAGCATTTGGTATTCCCAAGTTGTCACCGATCTGATAATGGCCAGACTTCATGTTGCTTAACTTTGATGATCTTCATAAAGCATTTGGTATTCCCAAGTTGTCACTCATATGATAATGACCAGACTCTATTTTGCTTAACTTTAGTGATACACACAATTATTCTTTATTCCCAAGTACTCACCCAGCTGAAATGACAAAGACAATGTTGCTTAACTTTGGTGATCTACAAAAAGCGTTTGGTATTCCCAAGTAGTCACTCATCCGATAATGGCAAAGGCAACGTTGCTGAAGTTTGATGAACTACATAAATCATTTGGTATTTCCAAATAGTCACTCACCTGATAATTACCATGATAATGTTGCTTTACTTTGGTTATCTACATAAAGCTTTTTGTATTTTCAAGTAGTCACCCATTTGTTAATGACCAAGATAATGTTGCATAACTTTAGAGATCTATACAAACCATTTGGTATCCCCAAGTAGTCACTCATCTGATAATGACCAAGACAATGTTGCTTTACTTTTTATCTACATAAAGCATTTTGTATTTCTAATTAGTCACCCAATTGTTAATTACCAAGACAATGTTGCTTAACTTTAGAGATCTATACAAACCATTTGATATTCCCAAGTAGTCACTCTTCTGATAATGACCTACACAATGTTGCTTAAATTTGGTGATCTATATAAAGCATTTTGTATTCCCAAGTAGTCACCCATTTGATAATAACCAATACAATGTTGCTTAACTTTGGTTATCTGTATGAAGCATTTGGTATTCCCAAGTAGTAACCCATCTTCCAAATTGTCAAATTGGACCTGTAGTGCAGAAGCACCTTCAAAATTGTCAAGTCCAGCCCATGCTGCACAAGACCTTCAAAATCGTCAAACCGGACCTATACTGCACAAGCATCTTAAAAATTGTCGAATCGACTCAATACAACAGAAGCACCTTCAAAATTGTTCAAATCGCACCTATACTGCACGAGCACCTTCAAAATTGGCAAATCGGACCTATACTGCACAAGCGCCTTCAAAAATAATAATAGGACCTATACTGCACAATGACCTTCAAAAATAATAATAGGACCTATACTGAACAAGCACCTTAAAAATTGTCAAATCGGACCTATACTGCACATTGACGTTCAAAAGTGTCAAATCCGACTTATACCGCACAAGCGCTTTCAAATGTTTCAAATCAGACCTATACTGCACAATCACTTATAAATTTTTCAAATCGAACGTATGTAGCACAAGTCTCTTCAAAATTTTCAAATCGGAACTATACTGCACACCCACCTTCAAAATTATAAAATAGGATCTATACTGCACAAGAACCTTAAAAATTGTCAAATCGGACCTATACTGCACAAGCACTTTACAAAATTTTGGCAAATCGGACCTGTACTGCGCAAGCACCTTCAAAATTTTGCAAATCCGACGTATACTGCACAAGCACCTTAAAATTGTCAAATCAGACCTATACTGCACAAGCACATTCCCATTTTTTAAAAAAATCGGGCCTATACGGCACAAGCACCTTCAAAATTGTCAAATCGGACCTATACTGCACAAGCACCATCAAAATTCTTAAATCGGAACTATACTGCAGGAGCACCATCAACATTTTTCAAATCGGACCTATACTGCCCAAGTTTCTTAAAAATTGTCAAATCGGACCTATACGGCACAAGTACCTTCAATATTTTTCAAACCGGACCTATACTGCACAAGCAACTTCAAAAATTTTCAAATCGGACCTGTATGCACAAGCACCTTCAAAATTATAAAACCAGACCTATACTGCACAAGTACCTTAACATTTTTCAAATTGGACGTATACTGCATAAGCACCTTCAAAATTGTAAAATTGGCCTATATTGAACGAGGACCTTAAAATTTTTCAAATCGGACATATAATGCACAAGCACCTTAAAAATATACACCAATTTTATCAAATCCTGCGCTACGTCGATTATTCTGCTAGTACAACTATTTAATACAATCCCGGGCGACGTCGGGTATTGGACTAGTACATATATCAACCAATCTTATCCGATCCCAGGTAACGCTGGATATTCTGCTAGGAAACATTCAATGTATTTCCACCAACGTCGGGTAACTGCTAGTACATAATACTTTGATATACATTCCTCCTTAACTGAAGATTATATAAAAAACATAACCTCCTAATACTAAGAATAGTTTTTATTTAAGAATTTGGAATCAGCAGTTTAGCGATGTGTGATGTCTGGAATAAATATATAATACGCATCATTTTTTTTTACTTGGTCTTTTGGCTACGACCTCGTTCTTGACCCTTCTATCGAGAGCCGTCGCAGGACACGGAGAGAATCTGCCTACATGAAAGAGTGCCAAGCCGCGCTAAAACGACTACCAAGGTCCAGCGACCTTGTGACTACTACCTGTAGGGAACTCCACAGGGATCTAGTAAGGGGGCTGCTGACGACCTGCTATGCGCGCGTTTGGGTTGGCAGCAGAGTGAGATCCGCTCCGCGTGGAGCTGGGCGTCAGGTTCGAGTCATCTAAACAATTTGGAGTTCTCTCTCACCTGGCGATTGGCCCGAAATGCACTTCCACTCAACAACGTACAATGCAGTTCTGGGTTTTTGGAGTCACCTGATTGTCCCCGTTGTGGGACAACGGCCGTAGAAACGACTGATCATGCTTTCTTTGATTGCCGCAAACTCTGCTGGTACTGGTCGTATGTTGGTGAGGTGACGGCTCGCATCGATCCTGAGCATCCTCGCCCAATTACCGTATCCAATGTCGTGGACAATGTGAGGCCACCGTGGGAACGGGAAAGAAAAATGGTCTACGTTACAATCCTGGCCGTGGCGAGAATGGTGATTTGGACGTCGCGTCTGCAAGATTTCCGGGGAGTGTTGTCTTTTTCTGATCAGGATCTGATCGCTTTCTTTAAACACCAACTACAGGTGAAGATCAGATGTGATAGAAAAAGGCTGCATCGCGCGGCATTTGACAGAAGATAGATGCATTTAACAAGTCTGTGTGTACGAAGAGGAGCAAAATTTGAATACGTCTTCCCTGTCTAGGTGTGGAACACACAGTTTCGTAAAGTAAAATTTAACAAATAGCCTCTCAGCTAGCTGAGTGTGTGTTCCATCCCTCCCTGATTAGGAAGCCTCCAAGACCCCCACACCCTCTTTCTTGCAATTTTTGTTTTCACCCACTCCTCTAAATTTCACTCATCTTGGAGAGAAAGAAATACAAACTAACCCACATTCCTTACCCACAAAATTTTCTTTTCTTTTCTTTTCTCCATTCACCCCCATCTAGAGAGTATCCCCACTTAGAGACTGAACCGGAGAAGCCAGGTTCCTTTTACAAACCTAGTGGAACCGGCAGTCTATCAACTAGACGGGGTTGGGAGGGTCCTACTAATCCCCCCTTTCCCCCCCTCGCCCTCGACACAAATGAATTATTGTACCATTTTTATTGTTATCTTGTTTTGTTTTTACACGTCAATAAAAAATGTTTTAAAAAAGTTGGGAGTTAAGTAGGATGTCCCCCAGTATGAAATGGTGAATGTGGTATTATGGTGAAGGATACTAGCTGGGAGAAACTTTTGATTTTGTTTAGTTCTGGAGTGACAAGGATGACCAACGACACCCACAATCCCCCATTTTTAGTTGGCTATGTGCCTAAGTTTTTTGTTCATTGTTGATTTTCAATGTATTTTTAACATGAATAAAGGATTTAATATCTCAAAGTGTAGTATTTGTTCCTAGAATTAAAGCGGATTCATCTTTCGCCTCCACCCCAACAAAGAAAATAAGGAGGAAGTCATGCTTTTTATGTCAAGGTTTAGAGAAACAAACGTCACTCGAAAATAAGGATGGCCTTCTAAATAAAAATGTTTTTAGTTCAGATGTGATTTTTGGAATATGAGATCTTGTCTGAATGTAGTAATCGATGAATATAAATTATGCATCTTTTTATAATAGAAGATAATGCTCGTTAGAAACTTGAGCTGTATAAGACGGTTACGATTTTTTGGCTAAGATCAAAGTGTAGTACCTGTTCTTAGAATTCAAGCGGTCTCATGTGTAAGTAAACAGACGCTGATTAACTCATATTATCCCGCCCACCTTCCTCCCTCTAAATAGAATCAGATCATAGTGTAACTAATATAAAAAAGAAAATGGCCGTTTTTTTTGGGGGGGTCACTAGGACATATGACTGAGTGGTCCTAGACGTTGTATCAAAGTTTACAGTTACCCAAAGGTGCTGAGTTTAATCCTGAACGAAGGCAGTGAAAAAGTAACATTCAAAACAGAGAATCAGCAACTATGTCCCAGAGCCTAGCGGGAGTCCGAACAAGGTACCCCCGTAATAATAATAAAGGTTGGGGTTCGTGACTCCTAAAAAACGGTTCCCTAGTTCGTTACAAAACACCTGATGAAGGCCGGAGGGCAAAACGGCCGAAACGTTGTGACTATAACAACCAAAATGAGGAAGTCAGTCCGACAATCTCAATCAACCTCTCTCTATCTCTATCTCTCTCTTTCTCCCCAACTCTCTGTCTTTCTCCCGCTCTCTCTCTCTCTCTCTCTCTCGATTTCTCATAAACAAAGATAGAAAGAAAATGGTCGTATGAAAAAAAAAACAACAATCTTAGCTAATGTATCGTCTCAAACCTAATTTTATAAGCGTGTTTTTTGTTCTGGAATGTTCTCGTAATGTTTAGTTTAACTATCGTATCTAACTATTTTAACCTGCTAATAAGTTTGGTAAAGTTGTCATAACGTCTAAATTAATATTTTTATTTGTATAGTATTTCGCATTTTTTGCCGATAAGAATCTGTTAATAAACACATTGAATTCAGACATCGCCATTACTGAGTGGTGACGTCACGTCACGTGACATGACTAAGCGTTTATTTTAATTTCGTATAAATATCATTAGATCATAACATTATTACTACTTAAATACACGGCAAAAACGAAAAAATGTCACTGGTGGTGCCGCAAAAACACCCAGCTAACACCCTTAGACTGATCCTAATGGGCAAAAAATTCGACATTCGTCGTCCGGAGGGTGGGGCTTCAATATGATAACAAGTTTGTGAATTTTTGTTTTTGTGTGTCGAAAGTTTTTAGAGACACACAAACACACACATGCATACATACATACATGCATACATACATAATACACACACATTTTCGCTTTTATATATATAGACTAGCATTTAAGCCTGGACTTGCCCGGGTGTTTAAGCAAAAATTTTAAAAAGCGGTCAATTTTTTTTTAATTTGACGTCTGTTATGATCCCTTAAAATTTATTGTTTTGGGCTCAAACTAAGTTATAATGTTATATCCATGTCCAAGGAACCTATATCTAAAATTTCAAGTGTTTATACCCGAAATTGCCGAAGGAATTTGGTAGAGACGTCAACGGTCAAATCTTCGAACTTTGACCTATTAACAGCTAAATTACTGGTCGAAAATGGTTTACCAAGATGTTCCCAAATCTCAGTACCCTGTATATAAAATTTCGAGTCAGTAGACTAAACATTGACAGAGTTATTGCGTTGAAATATGTACACAGACAGACACATGGACACGCAGACAAACACTTTCACTTTTATAGGTATACTAGCATGGGTGTCCGGTGTTACCCGGGTGTTTGGAAGTGTATGCTGAGCAAAAAAAAAACAAAACAAACTGTCAATTTTTTTTTTAGTTTGTCCCCTATTATGACCCCTTTAAAATTTATTGTTTAGGGCTAAAATAAAGTTAAGTTAGATCCATGTCCAAGGAGTCTATATCTAAATTCCACGTGTTTAGACCCAGAATTGTAGGAGGAGTTCGGTAGAGTTCTCAAATGTCAAATCGTTGAACTTTGACCCCTTAATCGCCAAATTTCTGTCCGAAAACCAATCACATCGATTTTCCAGAATCTCCGCACCCTGTATATTAAATTTCGAATATGTAGGCTTGAACTTAACAGAGTTATTGCGTAGAGAAATGTACACAGACACACACACACACACACACACATACACACACACACACACACGTTCACTCTTATATATATACTAGCATTTCAACCCGGCGTTGCCCAGGTGTTTGGATGTGTATGTTGAGCAAAAAAAAAAAAACTGGTAGTAGGAAAGCAGGCTCGAAACAGTACCGCAAAGGAGGAAAAGAACGGGGTAAAACCTAACGTTTATGCTGTAACGACAACTGCTAAACTGGAAGCGACATGTTTTAAAATTAAGGCTAGACAATCTAAAGGAGAAGATAACTTTCTAAAATATCGGCGAAAAAAGTGACCCAACCCTGTAGAAAAGTGTCTAGTTGAAGGGGAAGATATTAATGGTTTTAGCCAATTTCTGATATTTTTCGTATGAAAGCTCGAACTTTAAAATGATACTGATCTTGGTAAAATGCGTTGCCTTTATTGAAAGTTTAAGGTAAACATGCAAACATACATACATACATACATACATACATACATACATACATAAATACATACATACATTTATATATTGGTAACTAAAAATTTTCGACCCAAACTAGTGAAAAATCTTGCCCTACTACTGAATACCCTTTATGTAAAATTTCAAATATTTAGACCAGAAATTGTCTGAGTAATTTGGAAGAGACCGCAGAGGTCAATTTTTTTTTAAAATTTGACTCCTATTATGACCCCTTAAAATCTATTGTTTTGGGAACAAATCAAGTTATTATGTTAGATCCATGCCCGAGGGCCTATATCTAAAATTTAAAGTGTGTATACCCAAAATTGTCGGAGGAGTTTGGTAGAGTTCTCAAAGGTCAACTCGTTGAACTTTGGACCCTTAATCGCCAAATTTCTGGCCAAAAACCGATCACATCGATTTTCCCAAACCTCAGTAAACTGTATATCAAATTTCGAGTCTATAGACTAAAAATTGACAGAGTAATTGCGTAGGGAAATGTACACAGGCACACACACAGACACACATGCACACAGACACGTTCACTTTTGTATATATACTAGCATGGGTGCCTAGCGTTGCCCGGCTTCTTTTAGGTGTATTCTGAAGAAAACAAAATAAAGATATTTTTTTTTAAACTTTGACCCCTATTATAACCCCTTAGAATTTATTGTTTCGGGCTCAAATAAAGTTATTAAGTAAGATCTATGTCGAAGGAATCTATTTCTAAACCTTCACGTGTTTAGACTCAATATTGTAGGAGGAGTTTTGTAGAGTTCTTAAAAGTCTAATCGTTGAAATTTGACCTCTTATTCGCCAAATTTCTGCCCGAAAACCAATCACATTGATGTTCCCAAATCTCAGTACCCTGTATATCAAATTTAGAATCTGTAGGCTTTAAATTGACAGAGTTATTGCGTAGGGAAATGTACACAGACACACACAGACACTTTCACTTTTATATATATAGATAAATAGATAGATAGCTAGATAACTATTATTGTTATAATTGTTTAAAATGCTTGCAATAGTATCATTATTATAATCATTAACATTATCATCATTATCATACTCTATCATCATTGTCACTATCATCATCATCATCATTATATCCATTATCAGCATTTTCATCATTTTATTTCTATTTGGTCTGCCATTTTAATTCTAGTCGTTTTACTATTTGATTCTCTGTCTCTGTTTTCAAATGTAATTTCAATTAAACAAAACAAAATCCATTGCACTTTTATCGCTTGTCTCAACATTCCACCAATAATCGCAGATTGCTCCATATCGTCTCATTCCACTGTAAGTCCAAACCGACACATGCGTCCGCCAATCCCTCACCACCGACATATATTAACTCTCTATTTGCATACTTTCACTAACTATCTACCTAGCTCGTAGCTATTTATTAGAAATCAGGTATGTGTACATCTTTATATATTTTTATGCACCGAATTCACTCCGAAAATAATTAAGCAATCATTATAAGATTTGGAACAGAGTAGGTAGTTGTACGAATTATGTTAAGTTTTATTGAGCTTTTTTTTTTTTCAAAATGTATTTAAAGGCGGTGGAACCCATCTTTAAAAAAGTGAGAAAGATTTGCTGTTTTGTGATATAGGCATGATTCTTAGGGTGAAGTAATTAAGATAAATATATAATTTTTGTGATATGGACACCCCTCTCCCTACTGCAAAGATCAAAGAGTAAGCGCGAAAGCATCCAGTTTTATTAATCAGGTGTGTCAACAACTTTGACAAAATACCTTACGTAGCATTGTCGATTTTGAGACAATCAATTTAGGAGTAAGAGTTAGTTTGTTGACAGTTTTTAGCTTGGAACAGTTGAAAATAGTTGGACGCACGGTGGTGTCCCGGAAGATATCTAAGAGATTTGAGTCAAAGTCGGACGAGATTTAATCGTGCAGAGAAAATTATTATTAGGAACCGATATGACTAGTTAACTATCAACCTACAGCGGTTGGGTTGTTTTTTTTTTAATTTCCACGAAAAGTTATGGTATACTCGCGCACGCACATGCATGCACACGCACATGCGTGCTAGTGTTCGGAACTCAACTGAGTTATATCAAAAGTGGGTATTGCTTGTAGTGCAGTCATTGGCTATAGAATCAATTATAAAGCGTGTGATATTGTGTATAAGCACTTGCAAAATAGGAAACTAAATCAACTTCATACGCACTCCTTTTCCTGTGTGAGAGTCAGATAGGGCATAAGATGTTGCATTGTTGCTGCATCTTTAAATGTGATGTTTAGAATACGATTTATAAATTTACTCATTTCGTCATAGCATTTTCTTCTCATTTTATGTTTAAACTATCGTTACTGTCATGATCAACTGAGCCCGAATCTTTTGTTGCTCCTGTAAACATTCACGTCAAAATCTTGTCTGGCTACTAATAGTTTACCTGTGCATGTGTGTGTGTCAGCACTAAATCTATTCGGGTTTAACCGGCTTCTTCCGAAGAAAGAAGTTTCATAGGAGTATGAAATTCACAAGCAGTTGCCAGTTAGGGGAGATGGCGACGTTAGGTTTTTGCACATCTTTCAGGTAGCTGTCGACATGCTCCTACAAACAGCGCCTTCCCAAATTGGTCACTAATTTTTGTAATGACCAGGCTCAACCTTGCTTAACTTCGGTGATCTGATGGAAACCAGTGTGTCAACGTGAGAATGCCGTATATTTTACCTGTAGCTAAAGAAAACTGTCATGGACAAATCTTATTTCCAATAACTACCTTGTCTCTCGAAAAATACGGCGGAAAGACCTACCAAGTGACTACAACATCGTCGTTTATAAGTCCAATTATAACGTAATTTTTAAGCAATGCTCCATGTCCCCGACTGTAAATCCGCTTTGGAGTCCCGATAGATGGGTGGTGAAGCACTGCAACATTTTTCTGGCAATCCCTGCAGCTGAGCTCGTTCCGGCTATATTAGTTTGCCTTTCCGTCGGACTTTGTATGCAACAGCGAAAGAAGGATCCTGGTAACTGAGCAAACCAAGTCTTCTTAGTACACACCCAGGCCTGGATCTGGAGAAACAATTCCAGCTTCTAACTGCATAGCCACACCACATGCTGCATTCCACCAGACTAGATGCCGAAGGCAACTGTCTCGTTAGATACAAGGATACCATCAGCGTTTGCTCTTTAAACATTAAAATGCTTAACAATTTCAGCCACGGCTCATTCATTTTTTTTTTTTAATGGAGAGTAGAAAACGCATTGTGGATGCGTTATCGGCAGCTCCTGTTACTCTCGCTTCTTCTTATTTGTCCCTCAGTCCTCATTTTTTAAATGAGTGATTTTTCTGACAAAGGGAGAAGAAAAAGCTGTTTTCTAGGTTGGCAGTATTTTTGCGCGAACAGTTGGCAGAGTTGGTGGAAATTTTCTGTTTCTATGTCTATCCTTGTAGCCATGTCACTAGTAAGGGTGCTGGAGGTAAACGTTTTGTCTGGGCTGACGTTATCCGCCTGATAGTCAGGGACCCGAACCTTGGATTAACCACTAAGGAGGCTGTCCTATCAGCAGGTGCAAAGTACTGGGGCTGCTGTATTGCCATTTGGTGAATGGAATCTGGACCATGCAGTAGCTTCTGGTGGGGCCTCTCGATGCCATACTAGTGGGTAATTGTTACGGCTTTACCTTATCATGTGGTACAAAAAAAAAATTCTTCGTTTCTTTTTCTCTCTTAGTTTCCCCTCTCTGTCCTGCTCTAAGTAAATCTGTCGACCTAGTCCACAAATTCCAAAATTTCATCATGACAAGTTTCAAGAAAAAATACACGATTAAACCCGGTTCTCCAACTTCCAACGTAGACCCCTACTACCATGTCTCCTTCTCCAACATCAGGGGTCTACGTTCTAACCTTCCAGAGGTTGAACCCCAATTACAGGAGACTAAACCAGACCTTTTATTTTTAAGTGAAACTGGCATTGGACAGGCTATTTCCCTAGATGAGTTTGCAATTACAGGATACTCTAACTTAACTTCTAAATCTGACCCCCAAGATCGCCATGGGCATGGAATATGTGCCTATATTAAAGATAGCTTTCCATGTGGGAGGGACATCTCCAGGGAAGATCCTAACTTACCCTATATGTGCTTCCGGGTTGCTTTAGCTCACACTACTGCATTTATATTTACTCTCTATCGCCCCCACAACAGCGGAGTTACTATCTTTCAAAGCATATCTGAGAAAATTGACCAAGCTCTTTCTACTTATCCTTCAGCTAACATTCACGTATGTGGAGACTTCAATGTTCACAACGTCGAATGGTTGACCCACTCAAACAAGACCGATGATGAGGGGAGGTTCTGTCATGATTTCTCCATTGCCTATGACCTCACTCAGATTGTTCAGGAACCTACCCGTGTGCCCGATAATGACGGCCAGTATGCGAGCCTACTAGACCTTTTTCTCACAACTTGCCCTGAACTATGTTCAGTTTCTGTTCTGTCGCCTCTTGGATCTTCCGACCACTCTGTTGTATCAATTAAGATAAAAATGAAATGTAATAAGTCCCCAGACGTACCACTTCATCGGACAGTATATCGATACACTAAGGCTGACTGGGATAGCTTCCGTACATTTATATCTGATCTACCTCTGCATTCCATGTTTAAAAAGGATGTGTCCTCTATAGTATTAGACCTAACTGAATGGTTAATTGTAGGTATTGACCATTTCATACCCTCTAAAAAGTTTAAGCAAAAACCTAACAGCCAGCCATGGTTCTCTCCAGAATGTGCTGCTGCCATTGCGCACAGAAATCACTTTTTCCACTGCTTCAAACGTAATAGATGTATGGAAACTAAAGCCGTTTTCAGGACTGCCAGCAACCATTGTAAGAAAGTAATAAGGAACGCAAGAGAGTTGTATGCTCAATCTGTTAAGTCCAAAGTAGCTGAGCAGCGGCTTGGTTCCCACCAGTTTGGGCAAATAGCAAACAGAATCCTGAACAGAAGCGTGTGCTCCATCCCAACTATTATCAATGGACCTGAGGTAATCTCGTCAGCATCAGACAAAGCCAAACTCTTTGTCAAGAACTTTGCAGCTAATTCTACCCTTTGCGACCAAGACCGCCAACCCCCAATATTTCCTCCTGTATCAGAAAACACGCTATGTGATATACGTATATATGTACGTGATGTTGCCAAGCTAATCAAAAACCTTGATTCCAGTAAAGCAACTGGCCCTGATGGTATTCCAATTATAGTACTCAAAAAACTTCAACCTGAACTAGCGCCCATACTTACAAAACTGTTTAAACGTTGTCTTAAGGAGAATAGTTTCCCATCTCCCTGGAAAATCTCATCAGTATGCCCTGTATTTAAGAATTCAGGTGATCGCTCATCCCCCTCTCAGTACAGGCCAATAAGTCTCCTGTGCGTCATGAGTAAGTTGCTAGAATCTGTGTTAAATACAGAAGTAATCAAACATCTCAACAAAAATAACCTTCTTAGTGACACTCAATATGGTTTCCGTTCTGCTAGATCTACAGCAGATGTCCTTACAGTTATATCGCATAGGATTAGCAAATCTCTCGACGGTGGCAATCTTTCTAGGGCAATTGCTCTTGACATATCTAAAGCCTTTGATAGGGTATGGCATAAAGGTTTACTTCATAAGATCGCTAGCTATGGTATAGCTGGAAAAGTCTTCTCAATTATTAAATCATTTCTTTCTGATAGGTTCATAAGAGTAGTAGTTGAGGGGCAAAAATCAGAAGCTCACAGTATTAATGCCGGTGTCCCTCAGGGATCCATCCTGGGCCCAACTCTTTTCCTGATCTACATTAATGATCTTCCAAATCATATCCTTACATCATTTGTAGACATTTATGCTGACGACACTACCATTTATGGTACCACATCTAAGACAGTAAACGAGCAAGTACTCTCCAATTCTCTCTCCTCTGATCTTGAGCATGTAGTACAATGGGGAAAGGAGTGGCTGGTTACTTTTAATGCATCTAAAACCAAGCTTCTCTCTTTACATCATCAACATTCTAATCCACATTTGTCATCAATTGAAATGAATGGCTCTCGTCTTCAGGAGGCCTCAAGTTTTGACAAGCTTCTGGGCTTGACCATTACTCCTGATCTTAAATGGAACACGTATATCAAATCTGTTGCAAAGGCCGCTGGAAAAATGGTGGGATCTTTCTATCGATCCAGTAGATATCTCACTGCTGATGCTATTCTCTATCTATATAAGAGCCAGGTACGTCCAAGGATGGAATACTGTTGCCACATCTGGGCAGGAGCTGCTAGAAAGGACTTGTCCTGCCTTGATAGAGTTCAAAATAGACTTCGTAGCCTCGTAGGAGATGTCCTTTTCTCCTCCTTACAACCTCTATCTCACAGAAGAGATGTTGCGAGTTTGTCTCTGATGTATCGTTATTTTCATGGAAAGTGTTCAACTGAGCTTCAATCTATGGCCCCCCCTCGCCAAACTTTCACAAGAAACACTCGTCTAGCTGTAAACACTATCAATAATTTCCCCCACTCTTTATCTGTGCCTAAACCTAAACATAGATTCCATGAACAAAGCTTCTTTCTTAGAACTGCACGCCTGTGGAATTGTCTTCCGTTTTCCTGCTTTCCGGCTGACTACAATATGGTTGTGTTCAAGTCTAAAGTAAATAAGTTCTTGATGAGCCGTTCCATATAAGTTATTAAATTTACCAAATTTTCATTACTAATGATTACTATATTGACCAACTTCTACTGTACACTCTTTAACCCTTATCCTTGAGTGGCCTCTGGGCCTTGATAATGTGGTGATGCCTTTGTAAAAAAAAAAAAATGACAAATTTATTGAACTTTATCATCGAGTGGCTTTGTGTCTTTTGTAAGGCGTGACTCGTTAGAACAAGACGACAAATCGGCTTGTATTTTTCGTGCACACAAATACTGATTTATAAAAAAGAATAAGGTGCGGGCATAAATATATTTTTCAAGATTGTACATTTTTATGCATCCATCCCTAAGCTATATAACGAATTATAATTTTTTGGACGCAACTGCTACGAGTGAAGTTGTGTAAGGCAATATTTAAATAAATTCGAGTGTATGCAATCGGAACAGATGGGTGGGGTTTTCGTTCAAATTTAGAAACTTCATAATTTGGAGTTTGTTCTACGGATCTGAAACATTGGGAAAAAGTATCATGTTAGATTAATTTTCTAAAAACGCCTCTACCCTTCCACCAATAATGTTCACATCACTGTTTTGGGCAAAGCGAAATAAATTACTCTCTTTCTTTTAAGAAGGCTCTAAATTGGATAACCTTATAGGTCTGATGTTTACGTAAAATCTGAAATAGAGGATATATATTCAGTAAATTTTCAATATCACCAGGAAAATACTTGTGCAATTAATACACGTTAGAATGAACCTTGTCTCTAGAGGCAGTACCTTACCTATATAGGAGTCAGATACGCACAGAGAAACAACTAGAACCTTCTTTTCTACGAGATCATTCCAAGAATAGTACTTCATTTCCTTTCACGCTTACTTCATTTTTTTTAATTCGACCTTAATAAATTAAAGGAGAGTGCAAATTGTATTGTAATGATGGCCTGTTAGTTTTATCACTCTGCTACAAATATTGGAAGGGTTAAACCCTAAAAAACCAACCCCTGTAATCGACATGCATCATAAAAAGAGATGAATCATCAAATCTCTGACAACAGCACTTTGATAATGATGTAGTAAAAAATAAATTCTAGAGCGCACAAATTGCTCTTAATAATGGTGACACTATCATCTTCACCATTTTTAGTTTAAAAAAATAGAAGGTGTTACTTTGAGAACGAGCGTTGTCTGCTGACAGTTTAACAGTACCAATTCTAAAATTAGTGAGCAGTTATCTATATAACTCATTTCACGAAGACAGAATTTGTGAAACATTTTCTGTTCTGTTGTTACTAGTATGACAGGTTTTCGACTGAGACTATCATTAACAATTTTCAATGACATCGTTTTCAAAACTTCTCTGCTAAATTAAATACATGATAATTTATTTAAAGTTGTTTATAAAAGTCTTTGCTTTTTGTTTATCAAATTAGAAAATAAGTCAGTGTTAATGTTTGGGAATATTTTAATGTATCGGTTGTTTTAAATGAGAAGACGTTAAGTGATTCAATCAGTTAGTGTGTGTCTGTTGTAACAATGAGTACATTTTTTTTACTTGGAAGTCACTACTTTTCAAGGTTCGAAAGCAACTGGACGACAAGGATTAATAAATATATTCGAGTTACGGTGTATGATTTCGTGAGTGGAGGAGTGTAAGCGATTAAAGTAGGCGTATATTAGCAATGGCTGATATTATTTGGTTTCAACTGTTTATTGAAAGAAAATCTGGCTTTTAAAGGGTTTAAGTGACTTCCAGAAAGAGTATTTTGTATAAATTTAGAAATATCTCTGATTAGTTAAAGTATAATTATTTGCGTTTCTGAAGTTTTGAGATGAGGATTGGTTACATGTATTATTATCCATCGGACTACTGTTCTCATCTTGAGTGTGATTTTCACAACGTTTCGATCGATATAATCTCCGACCTTCTCCAGGTGCATCTTGTCGAACTCAGGAATGTTTCCGTCGAACTCGGGAATTTGGACGAAATTTCGAGCGGAAACCTTTATTTACTTCACGGGGGTAGCGTGCGCTTGTTCCGTTAGCCATGACTGGATAGACGTCCTAAGTAATTCGCAAATGTATATTTCGGTCGCCCACACTGAGGATGGAACCTTCAACCTTCAGGAGAATATCATTTTTAGAATTGATTTTTCCCAGTACTCTAACCACTACACCACGGGTCTTTACACATTTAATAATACACTTTGGCGCTATAAAAGTATGTTTATTGAAATCACTTCAGTCAAGGCATAAAACCATTTGATTTAAAATTCTAACAAAAAATATATTAATGTCACTAATATAGGGATATTATTTTTAATACATCGTACAATTCATTTTAGCGTCCAGCCAAAATAATACTCTCCTCTTTAAAGATACTAAGTTAAACATTGAAAAAAGAAATCTTAATATATCAAGGAATTGATTTGCATCAAATTTTAAGTCATACGAAGTAACATGTAAATGAAATATTGGGGCGGGGGAGAGACTGTATATGAAATGTATCTACTTTATAACATCTTGAATAGTTTACGTATTATGAAATATGGAATATATATTAAATATTTCAAACAGTATTACATATAGAATATGTATTAAATATATCATTTATTATGAAATATGGCATATATATATATTAAATCTTAAATTTATAATAAGACGTGAAATATATATTTACTCTTTAATTTATTAGAAAATATGAAATATATAATTATCATTAATTTATTATTGAACCATCGAATACATATTCATTTTTATTAATATTCAAATATTGAATATACATTGAATCTTTAAGATATATTATATTTTTAACGAATTATGAAATACAGACTATATAAGTGACAACGAACGGTATTAAATGTTTTAATTAATTTAATTAGTTAGTAAAAACATATTAGATAGAATTATCCCCAAAATTAAATCTATAATAAAATACCCACTATGGCAATCTTCCAACCAAGTAATCGACTGGTTTTCTAACATTCAAAATAAGAATAACGTTAAATGTCTTTCTTTTGATATTGAATCATATTACCAATCTATATCACCTGTCTTACTAAATAAATCTCTATTAATGGCACGAAAATGAACTAATATAACTCAAGACGACATTAAAGGAATACTTGTAGCTAGAGAGTATTTAATAACCTTTGATAATAAGTATTGGACCAGGAAAAATACCCCTAACAATTTCAACATTTTAATTGCCTCTAAAGACTCGGCTCAGGTCACCGAACTAGTTGGCCTTTTCCTTTTAAATGAAATTCCTTGTATACTCCACAAACAGTTCAAACTTGAAAGAGGACTATACAGAAATGATGCACTTTTAACTCTACAAATAATAATTACGAAAAAGCAATTAAAGCTCTACATAAATTATTTAAAAATTATGGACTTAGTATAAAAATCGACCTTAATAAAAAAATTGTTAATTTCTTAGACATAACCTTAAATCTTGAAAATTCTACCTTTGAACCATACCATAAACCTAACCAAGCTCTACTATATGTCCACAATGGATCAACCTACCCTAAATCAATATTAAAATCAATAGTTCCCAATATCGCTTTAAGAATTTCTAGACTGTCTTCTACTAAATCCATATTTATTAAAAATGAAAAATATTACAATGAAGCCCTTAAAAACTCAGGATACAATTCGCAAATTAAATTCATAAATAAAAATGATAGAAACATAATCTGCATTGAAAATAAACCTATTAAGAGCGTAATAACATATAATATGGCAATGTCTTCCCGTATACCAGTTAAGGAAAATGACAAAGAGACAAAATAACCAAACCACAAATATTAGATAATAATATAAATAAACAACAAACCAAAACCCGTAAACGTAAGAATAGACATAAGGAGACCCTATGGTTCAACCCTCCATATTCCTAAAACCTAGAGACAAACTTAGCCAGAGAATTTTTTAAAATATTAGATAGGAACTTTAAAGCTCCCCATAGATATAATAACATTTTCAATGAGAATACAATCAAAGTCTCTTACTCTGCTATGCCTAACCTTCATCAAAAAACATTTGTTCTAATAGTAAAAAAAAATAATAAGCTACAAAATACTATTATACAAAATATAGCAGACTGTAACTGTAGAAGAAAAAATAAATGTCCCCTACAAAGCTCATGTAAAATAAAAAAAATGTAATCTATAGCTGCACAGTATCAAAACCCCCAAACCTACATGAATCTATTAACAGCCATAACTCAACCACCAGATTAAATAATGACGCCAACTTTAACCAGTCTAATAATCAATTACAAACCAACCCACCATATAATAATCCAACACCAGACCTAACGGAAAAAATCACAATAAACAAGAGGCAATATATTTTGGTTCCACATCTGGCCTAATAAAACATAGAATTTCAACACACAAATATTCTTTTAAAAATAACTCTCTGTCAAACCAAACTACTCTATGCAAGTATATTTGGCAACTCAAGAATAACAATATTTATTTCAAGTTGAAATGGCAAGTAATTGAATTTTGCAAACCATATAAACCAGGAGATAAATTCTGTGCACTATGTACAAAAGAGACCCTAAAAATTTTGAAATATGAAGATATAAAAAGTAGAACCACCCTATTAAATTCAAGAGAGGAACTAATCTTCACATGCAGTCATAAACGTTGGTTTAAATTTAATAAATATAAACCACCTTAAATCATTAAAAATTGCTTATTAGTAAAAATAGATTATAATATAGTTTTTATTATTCTGTAATAAAGTAAGTTAGACTAATTATCCCCCTTGCATTATTTAATTATACAAATAACATTATCCTCCCCTTTCTTTCGAATTTTAAATTTTAGCGTTCTTTAATCAAAAGTATGCTAACGGATATAAATTATTCCACAAGTGTTCCTTTTGAAAATGTATCATTGCATGAGCTGAAAAACTATAACAAGCATCTATATGAGTACTTTGACCATAGTTCCTGATTTCAAAAGGCTAAAAATGAAAAGGTAAATATTTGTATGTATATGTTTATGTGTATATATGTATATGTATGTATATATATATATTGTGTGCCTATTTTTATATATATGTGTATTTATGTATATGTGTATATGTGTATATGCATATATGTGTGTGTATGCATATATGTATATATATATATATATATATATATATATATATATATATATATATATGTATGTGACTATTAAACCAAATTTAGATTTATAATTTTACTCTATTTTATTTCTATCTTTACCCCATATTAATTTTCTCATCCAGTTAAATCCATACCTTTATTTTAATTTTTTCCAGATACATCTGCCTTACTTTTCATGCTAGGTTTATTTATGGTGTCTTTTACATATAATAAAAACCCTTCCCAATATTTGCTGATGAGGAAACTTAGTTTGTTAAAAACACTATATGTAAAAATTATTGTCCGTAACTTGATGTCTACCACAATAAAAAACACTGCTTTCCGAAACGATCGTACAAATAATTGATTTTGTTGTTGTTCCTTCTTATGAAACGGATTTTAAATGTAATTATAATTTGATTTTTAAATTATCAATCACATTACTAAATATATATATATATATATATAACTACTTAATTTACACACATAAAATTAATATACGAAAGTATAGATTTATGCGTAAACTTTAAGTATTTACTTCAAACGTGCTCAATACGTAGGTAGAGCTAGTTAGTAATTTATACATTAGTTATGGCCATTAAGCTACACTGAATATTCCGCGTTTCATCCATTCTAGGACTCTTCAGGCTTAAGCACATAAGCCTGAAGAGTCCTAGAGTGGATGAAACGCGGAATATTCAGCGTAGCTTAATCACCATAAATATTTTATAAATTACTAATTACTCTCTCTCTCTCTCTCTCTCTCTCTCTATATATATATATATATATATATATATATATATATATATATATATGAGAGAGAGAGAGAATGCGTGAATGCGTGTTAGAGAACAATTCTCAGCCTTTATAAACGAATTTTTGATCTACAGATTTGAAATGCAATGTATAGGGTATTCAGACATGTGAACATTTTCATTCGAAAACAGCTGTTAAAGGGTCTAAATTAAAAATTGGTACTTGGTGGGGATCAGGACGTTTATCTGTTCGTAAACTCTTTCTACCATTGGCCCATACGCGAACCGTTCACATGCCACCTTCCTTATATAAAGCATAAGTAAGGTTGAAAACACTGTTTTAATAATGTTGCAAGAGTGCCTAACGGTTATCGTATCTTACTCATTGTCTTTAGGCTTCGGTTTCAATCTCAGGTCAAGTATTTATTTTTTTTAAATAAAAAGAAGTTACGGATTAGAAAAAAAACATGATACACGCATGCACATTTCTTGGTTTCTTCCCGATTATTTACTTTATTTCTTAAAGGAATTTAACATTGCATATAATACCAGGTATATCTGCTAGTATATATATATATATATATATATATATATATATATATATATATATGTATATATATATATATACGTGTGTGTGTGTATGTGTGTGTGTCTTCTTTATTTCATATTCGTGAATAAATCTGAAAATATAAGTTGATTACTCTTTCATTTTGTATTGAAATGCGCAAGCGTATGCCTGCATAGCTCATATGTAGAACGGTGTGTGTACACGCTTTGGTTTATGTGCAAGGTCTTGTGTGTGAGCGGGTGACAATTTGTGTGCGTGTGTGTGGGTGTGCATGTGTGAATGATTTTAGGCACGATCCTGCATATGTGCGTAAGGCATGTTTTATTATTTCAAAAAAGGAATTTCCACGCTTACTGGATTACAGGAATATTAAAAGGATCAAGAACTTAAGACTTTGCCATTTTGGATTTAGCGGATTCATACACCGGAGACGAGATGATACGAGATTAGAGGAGATAAGACGAGTTGTGACAAAGCCGTCGAACAAGAAAGATAGCGGATGTCTCTTTTCTCCCTCCGCCTGAATTCTTTCCATTCGATGCGACTTAAGGCAAACGCACGACAACTAACAAGATTTGAGAAAACAGGATGGAGAAGGATATATCGATAGTTAGTGATGGGGGAAAGAGAATAGATGGGGACTGAACGGATTCTGGGAATATATGTGCATACCTTAACAACCAACCACTAAGCATGATAGAAAGCTGAAAATGATTGAACGCGCTGTGATTCGTAGAAGGTAAGATTAAAACTATAATAACTATAAAATAATACTAAAATACTCGGCGTAAACAGTTGATCTGGTTTTATGAGTGGGTCATTTATTTGGACGTTGATCGCTTTCGTCGAGTCACCATTGATATGTTAGAGATGCGGACCCTGCGATTGTCGGGCTGACAGTTTCACATACCTGATACCGCCAAGATTCCGCCATGCAAACTTTACATTTCGGTCCTTATGCACTGATTATATTAAAAAATAAATGTAGGTTAGATTCCTCAGTCGGTCGTGCAACTCAGTTTTGGAGGAGGAAAATTCTTAAATAATAAAAAAAAAAAATTATGTGTTTTTCTCCAATAATTTCAGTTATATTTACTCTTCAAGGAATGGCAGGTAGTAGAGATGCGATCTTACGCAGTGCAACGCAACGCTTGCATTCTTGTATGCTCTCAACGGTTGCTTTCTAATGTGAAATATCCATTATTTCTCGAAAAGTAAGCGAATCATATCCATTTCTCGAAAAGTAATTTAATCATATCCATCTATCTATCTATCTATGTATATATATATATATATATATATATATATATATATATATATATATATATATATATATATATATATATATAGCGAGGACTCTCGTGTGTACCGCCGTTTGAAAGCGCTTATGGCCGAACAACAACTACTGGGCGCCATAATATATAGCATGCCAGCTGAAATAAAGAAGGACCGCTAGGCGAATTGAAAAGTTTTTTCAACAACTTTTGTTTATATTAGTTGTAGAATTGTATTTAATACCCAAACACATAGCTAAGTTTTCTATTCTTTTAAACATTCATTTTAATTGATTACCCATTAGTTTTTTTTCGGTTTTCCTGTGGGATGATTATCTTTGAATGTATTCTTCTTTTTGTTCTATGTTCTATATTATCACGAACAGTCGACAAAAGTGCTTGTAGTGGGAAGGAACCCTTTGTTGCAGTAATCTTACTAGCAGTGAGGATTTTTTAGATACAAGCAAAAGTGTTTTCTGCTTGTTGATGCAAAATACGATATGTGACGAAAATATTATTCAGCTTGAAAGAAAGAGATATTAACAGGAAAATCTCGAAGTCGACGTAATTTAGGCGCGTTCAGGAGCGTTTTTTTTTTTTTGGAACTGGCTTCAACTGCACTCAACTTGCTAAAAATCGTTTTTGCATAAGCTTATATAATTAAGCAAATAGTGGGAAGGGATGCTTTCTTAATCCCAACCAGCAAATCAGTAGTTGCCACGACAGATTCTCCTTTATTCTGATTGGCTTCGTTCATATTGCGTATGAAATTAAATTTCTATCGTTTTTGTTCCCAGGCCGAGCGTCCTTGGAATTTGTCTTTGGTATCAATTGCTACTCCCAATTTTTGTCAAAACACCTTTCATACAATTCTCCCTAAATCATTTGTTTCTTTCGCAAAAGAATATAAATATCGAATACTATTATCAATCACCAAATCTGTCACCGAAGCTTCCTTTCGTAAGTTTGGTGGTATCATCGACAAATAAATCGAGTCAGCAAAAAATGTTTTGAATAATACATATGAGTCTGTTATCTCGGAGCCCTTATAAATCACTGTGCTTGTGCCAGGAACATTGGTGTCGACCTGTTTACGATCCTAAGCAGGTCGCACTCGCCTTTCCATTTAAAATCCTAGCCACCATTTTAATAAGTCCTTGAAACCTCTTTGCAAACAAAAATAATTTTTTTAGGACATAATGTGATTTTTTGTGGTTCTTTCTCCGTTTATTTTTCTATCATATGTCTCTCTCCTGTCATAATCATGACGCGTTTTTGCCATCGTAATTTTCCTCGATTTAGCTCTGTTGGGCAGGGAACGAAACCCGGTTAGGTAGCCCATTTTCATTTTAATTTTTAAAAATTTCATCTTGCTAATTTGTCTTTATTCAGTCGTTATAAAGTTTTGTACGCACCCCCCCACACCCCGAAAAAATTCAGCTCTCGATAGTTTCAGCATTGGACTCATTGCCTCTCCACAGAAAAAACACATTTTGATGATAAATATTTTACTTTTTAATTAGTATATAAAAATAGATAAAATTAAAAAAATATATTTAATAGAAATAAAATATATACTATTTACTTACTTTGATTCAGATTTGTGTCAATATTTATGGCTCTTTACTTCGGAGGGGAACTGGCTACTGTAATAAGGAACCTGAAGTAAAGACTACATCACGAAAAATGGAAAGGATCTAATGTAAATTTATTAGACTTAAAACGTCTATTAAGTTTAACGAAGTATACATACATATGTATATATATATATATACATATATATATATAAATATATATATGTATATATATATATATATATATATATATACGTGTGTGCACACAAGGCGAGAAGGAGAGCGAGAAAAAGCGAACAAGAGAATATTTAGAATACAAACAATTTTATATACTTTGTTTTATAAAATGTACAAAATAATGTATTTATTTTGTATTTGGCTTTAAACAATATGTCAAAGATTATAATTTCCTGTATAATGCAATTGATTAACCCCTCATGGTTTATATCAACTACATCAATATGCAACAAACAAGATGCTCTGGAATAAAATATATATCGCCAAAATAAGCAGATGCAATTAAAATAATTAAAGTCATTAAATTAAAAAAATATATCACATGATATGTGGTTTCCAGCCATCTTTATATATATATTAACAAGATCAGATTTAAGATAACTATATTTGCTAATGACACGACGTCCTATAATAAACGTGACAGACAAACGATTGTACACATATCCTCGGCAATAATAATTAATATTCTTTAAAATAACTTTCCCGCTAGAGCACACTGAGTTCATAAGTGGTGTTACAACCAGTTAAAGCTACTAAGAGTAAGCTTCTTTCCTATAGCCATTACACAATCTTCTAAACAACCGAATCTCATAACAAATAACACCTTACCTGAGAGCATATATTTTTGTAAAAAATGTATGTTTACACACACACACACACACACACACACACACACACACACACACACATATATATATATATATATATATATATTCGAAGGACATGAATATAGAACTAATTGCCTCAAAATAGAAAGTGTTAATATATATATATATGTATGTATATATGTGTGTATATATATATATATATATATATATATATATATATATATATATACATACTTTCAATCTTCTGTTTCTGAGAGATAATTGCGATAAAATGCAGTGAAAGGGTATATATATATATATATATATATATATATATATATATATATATCTTCACATTTTTTGTTTCCGTGAAAATTAGGTCCATATCCATGTCCTTCGACTGTATATATTTGCAGTTCAACTCCCTCACTAAATCAGTGGAGTTGATATGTTGTTTTTATACACCACGTCAAGCTTGCATAATTAATATTGTACTCGAATCATTGTCTTCAAGTTTTAGTTTCGATGAGTATTATTTTTTTTAACTTCCAACAAATGTACTGTTTAGCAAAAAAAAAAAAAAAAATACTCGGATGCATATATCCCAGTTTCTGCATGAACCAATATATAATATTCATGAGTATCTTACGAACAGGCAAGGCCAGGCTGCATGCTAGTGTCTATAGGAGGATTGCTGTGTGCGATAGGATGTACAAAGTATGCAGGTACGATGCGATAAACATATAAAAGTGTCAGAACGTCGTTTCACTTCCGACTTATAATACATGTTTTTGTGGGTTGGGTTATAAATGTGTGGGTGTGTGCGTGTGTGTTTGCCTGTGTAAAAACATACATTTTTCAACAGGTAATATGTTATATTTTATAAGATTCGCTTGTTTATAAGATTTTTTAATGGTTATAGGAAAGAAGCTTACTCTTAGTAGCATGAACTGGTTTTAACACAAGTTATGGACTTACTGCACTCTAGACTGAATGTTATTTTAAAGTGCTTCTGTTATTGCCGAGGATATGCGACAATCGTCTGTCTGCCATGTATATTATAAGGCCTGGTATCATCAGTAAATATACTTATCTAAGATACAATCTTGTTAATATACATGAAGATGTAAATATACTTATCTAAGATACAATCTTGTTAATATACATGAAGATGTCTGGAAACGAAATTATATCATGTGATATATATATATATATATATATATATATATATTTATTAAATGGTTGTATTCATTTAAATTGCATCTCATCTTATTTGTTGTCTATTGAGGGGTTTATCGATTGCGTGATGCAGCAAATTATATATCTCTCATATATTGTTGAAAGTCACATAAAAAAAATAAATTATTTGGCACATTTTATAAAACAAAGTATATAAAAGTATTTGTATTCGAAATACTCACTCGCTCGCTTTTTCTGTCTCTCCTCCTCGCCTTGCATACATATACACTATTGAGAAAAAAATGGGCCAAACAAATTTTATACATTTTATTTCACTAAAAGCTTATTGAACAAACATACATGTTTTTTGTGTGTCGAAGACCCGAGGTATACAACACGTATAATTCAATAACTATTGTATGAGTAAGGGATTATATGTAATGTTCATTACAGTCAGATAGAGGAATCGATGTCTTGGGAAGCAAAATAAAAACCTGAAGGGAATATATATATATATATATATATATATATATATATATATATATATATATATATATATATATATATATATATATATATATAATTATATATATATTATTACTGTTTTATCTGCTTAGTTACACATGTTTCGGTTACTGTATCGTATCAACGAGCCGATAATTTCATCTGACTTTAGAGGTATAATTATTACGATATATGATGGGAGAATGGATAAGGATGCATTGTTTTATAGGTAATTGTGGCTGAAAATGGACACAAAATTATAAACAAAACTAAGGAACAAGAACACCTTTTAATTTTTACAAAAGAGACAACATATGAAAGTAAATATCTGACACACAGAGTTCTTCCTTAAAGTCGAGCAACATGCGCTGTTCATGCAGAGAATGACATGGATCGTTTGCATTAATTCAACCGTGAAAACACTATCAAAGCAATCCTTATTGACAACACTAATGCCAACAGTTTGTAAATGTGGAATGTTTGCAATTTTAGAAACAAAAATTTTTTAAAATCTTTTTACGATTGGTTGCTCTTAGCACCATAACGAACTACCTTTCAGGGTTTTTTTAAAACAGGGATTGTTGCGCAAAAGACCCTACAGCTTTCAGCGGGCCCCTGAGGAAATTATGCCCAAATGATTCTCATGATTTAGCCCAAATATCATTTTCCACTATTAGCAGTCCTCTGGATTAAATTTTGAAAATTGAAAATAAACTACCTCAGCTGTGACCAAAGATTACTGTATAAATACAAAGAAAGCATTCCTAGACGTAAGGTTGAATCTAGGTATGCTTCGGCGAAAATTGGTCCCTTAAACCAAGCATAATAGCTAACTCTGACCATAAGGATCAGGTGCTTATTGACTCGTGATGCATATCCACAAAAGCTCACAGCAAAACCCCGGTGGTTAATATATGTTATTGTAAATAATGTGTTTGTCATTTGTTGGCTTGGAGTTAAAAAAAAAAAATTACAATCAGCAATTGCACATTTTTATTATACTTCAAAAGATTAAGGAGCAACCTTATGAAATCCAGAAGATCGCATAAAAAGCATACAAGGTTATGCATTTTGTTTACCGTCTGAAAACCTTTATTTAATGGTCAAATGTGAGAAAATTGAAGTAAAAGAAGCTTTCAAAATAATTTTGGTCATTAGGTAAGTAAACATTTATTTATATATCAATGACTCAATTATTTATTCCAATTTGTACAAACATTTTTAAAGATTGT